>NC_090705.1:41783537-42097287 GCF_040954835.1 Lepisosteus oculatus | reverse complement strand
GGGGAAAAAGTCAATCATGTAATATTGTGCCTTTATTAATAGACTGTGCTGCTTAGAAACCGTCGCCATACCCATAAGGTCTCACAGAGGGGCTCAGTCATTAGATCTTAAAAGCATTTTACTTTCAAACCTTTAAATTCCTTCCTTAAATAAAGAAATTGCTAAGTGTTAAACACAAAGTGTGTTATACACTGTCCCAAGCAGTCTAAAAATCTGTTGGACCTCCAAGCAAACTAAGACAAGTACAGCACCATTTCAGAGACAAAAACTCTTATCAGTTTCTGTATCTCATAATGAAGTACTGTTACGTGTATGGATTTCTGCAAAGTGTTCACTTTAACATACACTGATGTTCAACAAATTTTAAAATCCTTGGAGTAGACTAGGAGTAGCTTAGTGTTTCACAAAGATTTTATCGTGCTAGATTACATAAATATTTTTTGGCCAGAAATCCAGATAATAAAGTTTTATATTACATGATCATGAGTGGACACAGAACCTTTTCCACTGCTTATAGCATTCTTAATTCTGTTCGACTAGATCTGGAGTGCGGGTAAAAATAAAGAATCCACCCACCTCTTTCAGACAGTTAAAAAGCAGACTGTATTTATGTCGTATCAAACCAGTAAACTAGTAAAGCTAAAACTTTCTCCACTTTAACTGTGGATTCTTCTTCCACTGCTGCTGGTGCATAATGGCTACTGCCTATCGCCCAGCTGGGCGGTGCTCTACAATACTCTGGGGCCCACTGAGGCAAAGAATACAAAAAAAGCAATTGAATTCCTATCTTTCCAAACAGGATGGAATGATGAGAATTTCTAAAGGTACAGCAAAACTTGTAATACATGGGTTATCCACAAAGAACAAGAGCATTAGTAAACAAGATTTACTAATAACAAATATGGACCTGCTGGTTTATCTTGTCATTTTGCAATGGGTCTATGATTAAATTCATACACATTAAATTATTCATATTGGCTTTAGTCTACATGCGTGCAGAGACCCCTTAGGACTGTATGAATAATGTCATCCAATGTCAATGATGAACACTATTTATTAATGTCTGTATAGTTCAGTCACAACATACTCATTGATCTTTCTCTTACCTTTGTGGCCCTACTTAAAACACAGCAGTGCTCAGTCAGCAGATGTTGTCTACATTATGCCTCTGGGATATGCGTTTTTCTGCAAGTCTTAAACTACTGCATAATCTGCCAAAAGGAGTTAAAGGAACAGAAACATCTGGCACAACAAACGAAGACCAATATTTTCCTTAGATTAGAATATTTGTGAAGTGATGTGATTAATGATTTGTTCCTCGATTGATGAAACACACACAAAAAAAAAGATACTTGAAGACGAAATTCTTGAATACAGATTAAATTCGAGCTGCAGAGGAAGTATGATCTATTAAGGTTTACCTCTTGCTCTCTTCTGTGACTTTTGACAATTTTTGAAAGCATCTTCCTCAGATACTTATATTAACAGCTTCATCATATTCTTTGGTTAATAAACTATTATCCTAATAAGTGATGAAATGAGTGGCCTCTTTTCATTTATAACTTTCCTGAAGTATATCTGTCATTGTCATATCTTTTTTTTCTTAAATGTTAAGAATGTCAATATGTTACATTACTTGTGTGACTTGACTGCAGTATTTTGTATAGCCCTGAAATACTTTACAAAAACTAGATTTATCTCACAGAGAAAGGGTTCTGTCAAAGAGCTGCAGAGATTTTGGAATACTGGAATATTAAGACATTATTTATAGTGCCTTTCTGATGAAGAATACTATAAAAAACTCCTAACAAAAGTTAGGCCCATGAACAACCATGATGAACTCACATTTCTTTCCTTCACTTATATAATTCTGCTTCCAGTGTGTTCACTAAGGCCATAAATATGACTCCCTTGAAAACCTACACTTCTGTGTCAGAATTTATCAGATTTTACTCCTATCAGACATTACATCCTTGGGAACTAGTCTTTCCAGAGTCTAAAAAATCTAAGCAAACTAAATAAAGCCCAAGAGGACTGAGGAATACATCAGTGTGGTCTTTACCAGTATTAAGCTTAAAATGGATTAATACAAATGAAAAGAAATTCAGGGTCCAGATCATGCAGGTTCTGTGGATTGTAAACCTGAAGCAGAACTGTATCCCTCACTCCTACCATGACATATAGCAGCTGCATCTTCCCAGAATGAACCTGGAAGCTGACAGCACTTTTCTTTACTTATTCAAGAAGGAAAATGAGAACCAAAAAATTCTTGGTTTTTGGTCGTGGTGCTGAAGTTTAATGTGAAAACAAAAAACATTAAACTTGAAAATGTGTTTTTCGAGCCTCCTTGAATGTGCCATGTAGAAAGTTATATGACACTAATAGGGATAATATATGTTTCTATTATTTGTATGTGAAGTTTGAGCATTCTCACATACTGCAAGGATTGGCAGAAACGTATCCAAAAAGACTCAAAATCGTAATTGCTGCCAAAGGTGCTTGCAACCAAGATTTGACTCAGGGATGTGAATTTAACATTTTATACTTTTATAAAATATTCACTTAAAAACATGTGTACACAACACCTGTAATTCAACACAATGGGATATCTTTCAAAGGGGGGTGAATACTTCTGCAAGGCACTGTATCGCATGCGTTACATTCTTATAAGATTAAAAAAAGGAAAATAATGTCCCTGGTCCCCTGGAACTTGTTTTTTTTCAGAGCTCACAGACTCTGAAAATTATATATAGATTACAGATAACATCGACAGCCAAATCGAAACAGATCTGCCTTATTTGCCTGCTGCCCCCGAGTATCAGGATAAATACCCTGAGCTCCCCCCAACCTCACCTCACGAACAGGCGAGAACCCAGTTGAACCAGAGTGCAGGTCAGGGTCTGCAGCCCAACACAGACAGGTGGAGCAGACAGAGCACAAGAAACATTATTATTAGCACTATAAGGTTTAAGCAGGGATTGGAGAAAGAATAGGACCTAAAATTTTCATGCTTGTGTGCTTTAAATCAGTATGTCTTACCTAAATAATTAAAATATAAATTCTGAATGTAGTACATTCTATGTTATACAGCATGATGGATAAAACATTTTTATTTCAACATGTATGACTATATTCATCACTTAAGAAACAACATGAAAAAGGCAATAGTATACGTTTGAAGGTAGACACCGGGTAGATAAATTCTCATTCTTCTAAATGTTAACTTTTACAGCAGACATTCTTTGAATTTTAGGTGGATCAGACAACACCACACCAGACCCAAAATAAAGTCAATGAAGAATGCTTCTTCATAAACATCTTCTAGCAAAGGTATAGAAATCCAACGGAAACGGGCCACCTGGAAAACCGATCGGACAGGGACGCTCCAGGACCAGGGTTGGAGACCCCTGCTCTAGCACTGCCTGATGATACATTTTGTCAGTAAGAGCACCAGTGGTTCACTTAAGGTTAATGCGAACTGTTTGCTCCCAGCTCTTAAACATGTCGGAGATTTCACCGTTTCTATTGCAAGTGCAATAAAATCCCGGACTCGTGACTAGAAACAAACTGCAAAGGTTCAACTGAAGCGGCTTCTTTTCAGGTCGCTCAGGAAGGCAGGCAGGAATGAAAACCAGCAGGCGTGTGGGTCACCAGCACCAGGACTGGGACCCAGTGCCCTACAGACTTGATGAATCCACTGCCAGATGAAGGCCTCCCAGAATTTCTTTTAAGAAAACCTTCAGCTAACTTGCTGTTGCAAACATTGATTACAGCTTTACATGAGGTCATCTTCTAACATGATCTTTTTTTCTCCTGGGATCACGTCCAATACTTCCTTGGTTCGGCAATTATCCTTTCCTCCTGATCTTTGCCTTAGGGATCAACTCCAATATTTCCTTGGTCCAGCAGCAATCATTTGCTATTTTAGGTTTCTACTACACAACAAGAATGTTACATATTCTTATTCATCTACCCCATTTTGGTTCTTTTTTACCACTTTTATAGCTTCTTATCATCCCAAAAGGCACAGCTTTCCACCTATGGGTTGTGTACAGTTTTGGAAACGTAAAGTGTCATTTCAGAAGGCTAATAGGTTTTAACAGAAAACGATGCAATTCAAGACCAAAAGCAGCTAGCTTCCCATAAAAAAATCATACTTCATCTCTCAAAAGCACTACACCCCATTTTTTCTTTTCATTTAAGACAGTTAGTTTTTAATTGATATTATTGAACCCAAATCCACATTATACTATATAATAACTGGTAGTAGCATCTCCAATAGCTTAATGCTTAATTTGCTTCAGTTTCCTTAAGAACGACATACTCTTTAAATCTCTATCTAATATACATTAAGTTCTAAAATTAAGCCTGTTTTTATTATACTTAATTCATGTAGTGTTCCTTAAGGTGTTTTTGTTTTCCAAAAATTCATGGTGCAAATATTAAATAACAGGTGATTTAAGTGCAACGTGCTTATAAATCCCTTTAGGGATATTTTATCTCCTTGGTAGATTTCCTTCATATCTTGAAGCCTTCCATCAATACAGCATATAAGAAACTGAAAGTATTATTGTAATCAAATTAGCTGTGTATAGCAGCATCTTAGACTGACTGAATAAAGCTAACTGGTTTGTATTTCTTCAGGCTTTTTCCAATACTTCGCTGTGGTGTCATTCCAATCATCAGCAATTTTCTATGCTTTAGGCTTCCTCTTTAGTCCCTGTGCTTTGCTGATATGTTATTTTATATGCCTCCAAGCAAAAGCGATGATGTTAAAAGGTGGTAATTATTCAAGCCCATAATTATGTTATAGCTCATTGTGTTAGGTGTCACTGTTTGTTGATTATTCCCTTTGTTGTAATGACTTGCACAATGTCACACTGTTATTAATTTTCACACGAACTATCCAGATGATGTTTAAATGTGGTCTGGAAAACAACAACTGCAATTACTGCAAGTCCAACAAGTTTTATGCTGTGCGTTCTGTAAATCTTTAATAGACTGTGTGTGTGTAGAGGAAGGGGGGTTCCTCTAATTGCCTGTTGTAAATTACTGTACACTGCTCCTCTGACAAATCTATATTGCTTGACCTGAATTCCACCTGGGTATTCTTCAGTTTATATCAGTAAACATGCAATAAAGCTGGAATAATGCAGTATCTTTCACCTGCGAGAGCACGGAATAGAAGCTCGGAGACTTCTCTGGCGTACAGTACATGCCCCTAATTTAGTTAAAAAGAGACTTAAAAATAAATCTACCGTTTTAACACATTTTAAATGAAAAACACAAAACTGGAAAAAAACGTACGTATAAATACAGCGAGAGACATTTTGCACATTCAACCGTTCACAATAAATAAAAAAAATACCTCTATTTGTGGTGGCTCCTGTATTATATTGCAGTTATGACTATAAGATAACTTACCTATAGTTTACATATCCCGGGCCGAATCAGTAACCTCACTGAACAAGGCATTAAGGTTAACGAAAGCAAGGGTGGCGAATCTGACAATCTCAGGCCCTGGTTCAAATATTTAGGGCCCCGCTCCCTCAAAGTTATTTACATACCTTCGCAGAGCCCCCTGAGACTGTACAGTACCACTTCTACCTGTGCATCTGTTCGATTTTCAGCAACACGCCCGCTGTCAGTTGGATGGACCACCTGGCTCCAGGTGTCTGCTTGTGGAGCTGCAGCGAGTTCATCACCGCCGCTCCGTGTTTGACTGTTTGACTGTTTGACTGCACCACGGCCGAGCCCCGACACTGCTCCTTTCGGGAAAACCCCTCTGTGTTTCTAACAGCTCTCCTCCCTGAACACTGGGGTACCCTCGGCACCCGTTCTCACGCTGCGCGTAATTGTGCGTTTTTGGCGAGGGTCGTCCCTGCTTTATACAGCACCTGCCGGTGCAAAATGGCGTCATGGAGAAACCGGCAAAAAACACCAAGCTGACCTTCAAAACTGCGGTAAAAATCTCAATGCAATTTCTCAAATACAAACCTGGTTTGCCAATCTCCAAAGCGCATTAAAGTAGCTGTTAGTTATTGTAAAAAGTGCCAGGTCTCTTCTAAATGCTGGGATTACCTTTGCTTTGGAGAACGGCAAACCAGGTGGTATTCGAGAAATTGCATTTAATGCATTTATAGTTTTACCGTAGTTTTGAAGATCAGCTTTGTCTTTTTCAAACCCAACATGCTCAGTTAAGAGAGTTTAATGCGTGAGTATGTATGTACAGTAACGAAAAGCCCTTTAAAGGTTCCAACGTTTTTCAGCCACACAAGCTACATGGGTTTGATTAATAGCCCTCCACAGCTGAAAAACTAATATCTCGGAACTGCGTTCATCCAGAAAATATTTTTTCTAACCAGTCAGAAAACGTAAGACATGCAAATCCATTTTAGGCAATTTACAGACAAGAGTGTGGAGTGGTTTTTAACAAAAAGTGATGAAACAAGCTGAAACAGCAAATTCGGAATGCATTCTTTTACATATATAAAGTAATTCATTGCGTGTAGGAAGTTTTTTTAAGTTGCAATCTTTGGTAAGTCAACACGTTAAAATACGATGGATTTTATCTTACGTAGTTTTAACATGGTGTACATAGTGCTCACAGTAAAGTACACGTTATATTAACATAAACAATTATGTTTATTACTGAATTACTGAACCATAATTTGATCTATTATTTTATCTAGTTGTCTATCAATCTGCCCTTTTACTTGTCTGATATTATCTTATCCGGATCTGATGTTACTGAAGTTTACATCACTGACATACAGTAGGAAAACTACATTTAAAAAAATGTTAAATGAAAAACCGCAAAAACCTCGATTTTGCTTTGCTTTCAATGTGAAATAGAAAGTGAGAAACTGTTTTCATTTGAACAAGATTAAGATTTATCTAACACATCAGCTGTAATGTACTACAGTATATCAGAGGAATTCACATATAGTGTGGATTCAGCTGTTTCGTAGGTGATCTGAAATAAAAATGAAATGGTTATCAGGCAAGGCCTTTGATAGCACAGAACTACTGTAGGAATCTCAACCTTTAACATCGTTGTGGAAGATGTGATATATGTCATTTTTCCTTCTGGGGGAAAAATGGTACGTATACTTCTTTATTTCACCTGTTAAGACAGTGTTTCCGAATTCTGTGAGCCTAAGCAATCTCTAAATAATGGCAGTTTCACAGCTGGTGCGGGACTTTCACAGTTGTGCAGTGACTCACTGAAGGCTTTGATTTTAATTTAGTCCTTGGGTAACAGAACAAATTGGAATCTATTGGCCTCAAGTTCAGAGGAGGTGTGTAGAAGCTCAGCAGTTAGGACCTAGACCGTTCAACCTTGTAATCAATTCTATTTTAATGAAACCAACAGTTTCAATGTGTTCGGAGAATGGATGACACCCGAGGCCCTAAAGTAGTTCTGGACTTAACGTACAGTAGCACAAAGTACTTTCTTTATTGCAACAGCTCAGAGAAAATAAGCTCTATGAAATCTGTAAAGGGATGCATGGCAAAGACTTGCGGATAACAAAATAAAATTGATTGATTGATTGATTTATTGGTTGACTGATTGACTGATGTACGTAACTCCCTAGATATTCTATAGATGGCAAGCCCATCCTTATTTACCCCCCAATATCTTATCATAAAGTCTGGAGCTGTTCAGGGCTGTAACACGATAGTATTACCAGGCATCAATACTATTGCATAGAGCAGCAACCAATGTAAAGATGCCGAAACAGATATGCTCATGGGAGCCAGACTATAATAATACACCATCACCGAGTTTTGAATGTGTTTTAGTCTACTAAGGACCTTAGCTGATGCACCAGCAAACAGAGCAATGCAGTAATCGATTGTTGATGCAACAACGGCATGAACATGCTTGTCAGTGTTGGGTGAAGAAAGGGGTGGGGGCAGGAGGTTCATGTCGTGCGGATGGGGAAACAGACCACATTTCTAACACGCGTCTAGAAGGAGCTGAGCCCAAAGGAACATCAGGTTTTCTATCCGTCGTATAAGAGCTCATTTCCCATCCACTAATATCCAAGCCTGTGGTCCCATCTGCTTTCGTGTGAACCAGCCAAAACATGATTTTCTTTTAATTACCAAATATTCAGGTGTTATTTACACAGCACTGATCCTGAAGAAGCACCGTTTGGAACTGCCTCGGTGTCTTGGAGCTCACACTACAGGCGTGATTTAATATCTCTGAGTTACTGAGCCAAATACAATTTCAGGGAATACGTGCATGCAGGCATGTGTGCGGTATGTGTGTAAGTATTATACTGTGGGATCTATGAATACATTACAGCCAAAAAGTAATGGAACAGTAAGTCTTGGTAAAATAGATTGATACAGAACATTTTGAGTAAGCGATCCCTGTGACACCTCTGAGGGTATGATTGATAAGCGGTGAGCTACATGCTGTGCTCTTCACATGTATTTATTTATGTCTGGCGTCAATCTCATTGCACGCTGGCACTGATGTCTTGTTTTCATACAGTACGTCCTGTTGCAAAATAATAATCTCTAAATTTACTATGTATGGAAATACAGATTATTTTTTGTTCCTCATTGAATTGTCAATGGTGATTAAAGCCGTTTGACGGGCAGCTATGGTGGAGTGATGGTGAGTCATGCAGGCTGACAGATCTGTGGTCCTGGGTTCGGTTCCAGCAGGGGACTCCTGTCTGTGTGGTGTCTGCATGCTCCAGTCTGTCTGTTGTTTTGTGTTCTCTACTTTCCTCCCGTCTTGTCTGTCTCTCCTCTTAAATTACTTTTAAAATGTAACTGGTCATTGCATAGGACTGGGGGTTGAGGTTATCAGACTGGAGGGCTGTGGGATCAAATGTTATGGTAGGATGCTGATGTCACCTTGATCAAGGTACCTCACTCGGCCTGCGCTAGTCAGTGCACAGCTGTATACAGTACACTGGTGCTTTCCAGCTGTTTCTAAATGACGTGGGGAGTGAGAGCATCTGACTGAAATGAAGTCATCTCCTATTGCAATAAAAGCAACTATTTATAGTTACATATGTTCCTCATTCCTGTTGTGAATTATAAATCTATGCTGCTACTGTGAGTAGATGCTGCACAGGATGTCGAGGTTTTTCATTGGTCATTTGATTTTTAAACCGAAATGAAACTTAAATTGAAATATATGGCCATGTTTAGCACGGAGAAAAGTACTTTGTGCATTATTTTTTAAATACATCTAGAAAATATTTTGCTAAAATTAATCTACTTGAATGTTTTCTTAAAAGGAAGTTGAATTGGAGTCCAAAAATCACGCAGGAGACATATTTTGAAATTGATATGCAGCCCAAACACCATTGCTGTCTTGAGCTGAACCCCTTAATCAACCTAACAATAACCCCATTCCAGCACTAACTGTAATCAGTCTGTTAAATTTGACATTAATGCAACTCTACACATCAAACAAGTGAATGTTTTGACTGTTAATGAGATTTAACAGTTAATTTCATGCTTATTTATACGAATATTTAATTATCACCCTCAAAGTTACACTTACAATTAAACAAACCTCCATCTAGAATTGCACTTCAGCTAGGTTAGAAAGAGATGTTATTTGGTTACAGGTATATCAGAAATAGAAGAACACTGTCCACATTTTCCTCAGTATCATTTACTTTGGTAAGCAGAGCCCTTTTTATATAAAGAGTAGATTTAAGATGTTTGGTTTGTAACATTTCCTGACTACATTCAAATGAAAGATTTCTTTGATCAGTCTTTGACCTCAATTAATCCAAATTTCACAGAAGGAGTGTTATTCTCCAACACAGTCTTCATGAGTCCCCTGAGTCTCAGACATTGCACTTTTGAACTAAACAGAAACATCTTCCTAGCTCAGTCTGATTTTTCTACTTTTCCTCCGGTGTCTTGTCTCATGTCTCGCATGTCCTTTCCTCTCACGCTGCATCGTATTCCTCTTTGTCGTCCTCACCCTCCCCTCTGGATTTGCAGCAGTCGTTTCTGTGGCTGACCGGTCCACCCATTTGATCTCCTACCTGCTGCCTGCCTTTCCTGTCCTGTGAAGGTTGTAGCTTGTCTCTTTAAAGCACAGCATTTTTATTTCAGCTTTTTTTTGTGATTCTTGGTGCCACGCATTCGGGCCTGTCTTATTCCATGGCTGCACAGACAGGGTTCTAGCAAAACAAACAAAAAAATTGCTTGCATTGTAATGTATTCAAACACTAACGAGCAGTTTAAAACTATGAATAAAACATCCTGCTGCGCCGGTAAATCAGGACTTAACTGGGTTTGAAGACTTCAGTCCTTTTATTGCCAGGCCTGCATCTTGCAGGAGGGAGGCTGTCCTTTTGGTTTATCTGCTTGTACCTTTCTTTCCTCTCCTGCCTGCATTTCATACCTTCTCCTCTGCTGTTGGACACGGCAGTTCAAAAGCATTAGCTGAAACTAAGCTACAGTAAAAAAATATATAAAATAATTACTGCTTCAGCTGCAGCAAATTAAAATGAGAAAATATAATTTTAATTAAGCCTTTAGCGTTTCAGGTCATAACTTTAATTTTATCATTAATGTTGGTAAATCGGCAAAACCTAATTTCTCTGCCTATACAGTAAACCATTAAGCCCTTAATGTGAGAAATGACCTTATAAAATGAAGAGTTACCCTGAGGACTTGAATCCTGGATACTTCCTTCATCAGTCTCAGAGGAAAGAGAGAAAATGGAAATTTGATTAGCTTTGGAATTCTCTTTAGCTGTAATCATCAGTAAATTGGCTGTAGTGCATCTCTGCAAATTAAAGAAACTGTTAGGGGGTGGCTATGTCCTATGCTTATACAGTCATACGACTATATTAGTTTTGATTATTTTATTTAAAAAATCAATCATTAAAGGTAATGAAAAGGATACTGTCCCGGTACATTTTGCTAAAGTGCTGGAGAATGATTTTTAGTTTTATTGCTGACTCTGGTTAATGAGAATAAACTGTGTTAGCATATCTGGCTGGTGATGATTTAATATGATATTGCTATGGTTCTTTTTTTGGGGGACCTTTATAAATGGGATGCAGTGCAGCTGGGATAGCCATAACTATCCCAGTTTATCCAGAGATATTTTTTAATAACTATTATAATAACTGATAATGCGCAGTACACATTGACTGCTGACTGCTGTGTTATCCAGACATCCTGGCCAAATTCCCCATTGAAAATGTACCAGTCATGGCCTCCTAATAATCCCCGTCTCTGAACTGGCTTTATCACTCTGCTCTCCTCCCCACTGGGAGCTGGTGTGTGGGGAGTGTACTGGTGCACTCTGGCTGCCGTCTCATCATCCAGGGGAGTCCCCATTACCTGTAAAGTACTTCGTGTGGAGTGTCCAGAAAAGCGCTATGTGTAAGTGTAAGGAATTATTATTTCTCAGTTATTTCTTGGAATGGTTTCATTGAGTCATTTCATTGACAAATTGAGGTTTCAAAATGAAAAGCTGATTTGTAAACTTTATCAACACTCCCAATACATTTTGCTGAACCTTTGTTCTGAAAGTACAACAGAGCACCCCCACATGTTGTGTATGATAACCTACTAGTAATCACCAACGGCTGGAGCATAAGGATGTAAGTTTAGACCAGCATGTCTTCATTTGAACTCTCCTCTCTGTGACTTCTGTCATTCAGATTCAGAATTCCATGTTATATCACATGAAATGCATGGAACTTTTATTTGGCTAAGAGAAGGCACTTGGATTTGAGCTCTTTTGTGTATAATTACTGTGCCTTTCAATTCCTTTTTCTGAGAAGCACAGATCCCCTGTGTTACTGCACCATTAGGTGCCACTGTAAATGGTAAAGTGATTATCAATATATGCAGTATTATTAAACAGCATTTTCCTACAGTCAAACTGTACAGCTATATACTATAGAGCAGAACTACAGTAAGTAGCTACAGACCTTTGGAAATCTCAGTGGGATTAAAGAGTGTGATGAACTTCTTCCCAGTAGGAAATAAACTGAAGAGACATAAGTCTGGGAAGAACAGTCTGTGTCCAATATGCACTCCCAGCTTCAAACAAGGTCCCTGCCTAAATTGGATGAAATACAATCTTAATTGAGAGACAAACAATCTGGTGTCAAAAACTGAATTGCACAGGAAAAACCTTTTGAATTTTAGCAAATCAATTTTTCTTAGCTTGTCCTTCCTTCCTATAAAAATGGTCCTTCAGTTCAGGATCACCACCTATTCTGCACTGTAGTAAAACCTGAGCTCTGCTTTGATCCCCTGTGATCTATATTGAACAAGTTTAAAAACTGAAAACACACTTTTTAGAGCCCTAAGGGGGAAAAACTGCACTTTCATTTTCAGTTAATATTTTTAGGTCCAAGGAACTCGTGCTTATCTCTTTCTGCTACCAATATACTTGCTTCAGGGACTTACTGCATGGAGACATTTTACTCTACAATACTGTAATTTTGTGAGCACATTTCCCCTTTCTTTAATGATACTTTTATCTGTTCTCTCTATGATGCTCAAAATGTTCTTTCTAGTTCTAGCAACCTGACGTTGTTAGCGGCTAGTTTGATTGCAGGGGCAGGTAACAAATGCAGTATTACAATAATTATTAACCCCGATTATTTCTCAGACCCGCTCTCCTATAGAGTATCTCATACCACTCACATGCATGCATGCCGTCATTATCAGTCTAAAGCCAGCCTTTCAGAATCAGCACTGTGACTCTGCTGTTATACAGACTCTCGTCAGCAGTGGTGTTGTGAAGAGGCTGCAGCAGGGAGCTGGGTGAGCACACTTGGGCTGCACAGGAACAGGTGACGGTTTGAGTCCCTGCTGAAAGGTCAAGAGAAGGGACACAGTGCTTCGGCTGTGGAGCTTCTTCAGGTGTGTTCACCTTTCCCTGTTCCTCTCTTGCGAATAAGCATGAGTACACTACAAGGCTTTTCCTTTTAACAATAGTCCTCCATCAGATTTGGGAATCAATGTGTATTTCATAGGCAGGCCTTATAAAGATTAAAGAGGAATTTGGCACTATTATAGCATGGATACCATAGTTTATTTGTGTAGTTTATACCATGTTTATAGTGAAGTTTACTGGTGTAATGCACCATCTGGCCCAACTGAATGCGCTAGAGACACCTTAGAGGACACAATGTTTTCTTGTAAAGCAGTTAGGTCAGACTAGGATGAAGAAATTATTTATCACTTGATCCTTTATATCATACAGTATAGCACATACAATATGTATTTCTCTTCCTACGATTCAAGGCACTTATGTATTTTCTCTACCTCTTAGCCACATGCATACATTTTGAATTCATCCGAGAACCTCTTTCAAATGTGTATTGGAGAAATATTTGGAAAAATATAATGGGAACATGTTTGTCTGTTCAGTGGCAGCTCCAGCTTTAATCCATATGCCATTCCATCAAGTATTAAAAAATAACAAGATAGATCACATGGTAAATAACACAATATTCCTGTATAAAACATCTTCGCTGTGTGTATTGCTTAATAAACAGGCTGCTTTAGCTAAGTATGATATAATTTTTCATTTACACCTTAAAGATTACATGAACAAAAAAAATGTTGAAAAATACGAAAGCATTACTGTATTAGAGAGAGCTTTCTAAAAATCTAATTTTTATATTTGATCCCTTCTTCCCTTTTGCATATGATCAAAACCAACCTTGCCAACGTATGCAGCCCCTTGTACAGTTTTCACAGTTTGTTCCTTGAAAGCCAGCCATCATGACACTTTGAAGCAGCAACTGATACGTGTTATCTACACATTTTATATGATAAACATAAGTTGATATTATGTATTATGTTTAATAAATGTGCATGTTTTGTTTAGTCATTTCACAAAATGGGACATCGCAAGTAGGGGCTGAATACTTTTGGATGGCTATAGATCTCATTTTGTAAAATACACTAGGACAATGTTTTTGCCATCCTTGCTGGTTTAACAAAAACATTTTTGGATCTGACACCTGAGAACTTCTCCAGCTGATAATAATCTCATTAATCAGTGCATTCAGCAAATACCTGACACCATTATTTCAAAGAAGAGCTGTACACCACTGCAGCACCCATTTCTAAAGAATAAATCTTTGTGTAAAGAGAGAGGAAAACCTCTTCTTCTGTGAAACAGTTCTACGTCGTGTAGTCCTTGCGGTTTGTTGTACCTTTTGGACGCCACGCTCCGTTTTAGCGCTTGTTTGTTTTATCTATGGCTTTGCCTGCCTTTGTCATCAGCAGTTGCTCTTCAAAGTAGAGAAGCTGATCCACTTCAAAGCAATCACTTGGCCTTCCTTCAATCTTCCCCAAGAAATCCTTGATCTCGCCTTCCTTCACACAGTTCTCCCTGGCATTCTTCAGGTAGTCATAGACCGTCTGGAAGGCCTCTTCTCCCAGTTTCTCTCTTATTGACCTGAACAAAAACAGGAAATGCTGAAGTGTATAACACGGGGCCTGTCCATTGCTAACTCTTAAATCTTCTGAAAGCTTTTTGTGATTATATTACAGAATATATTTGGGTTTCTGGCATTCACCTCTTCGAACCTCTATCATTGAAATGATTTTCTCTCTCCTCAGCAAACAGACGATACACACGCCTTCTGCACCCTTTCAGTCCAGAAAAAAAAACGTTTCGATGGGCCCATTTTGCCAACAGAAATGCATTATCTGGTACCGTCTGGCCTCATATTTTATTTAAAGCAATCCAGCCCCACATAAACTGTACAACTGGTCATAAAACAAATAGCCTGTATATAGTATATACGCATATGCAGACATTCATTCATATTAATTGCTGGATCATACAGCAATCTGAGTGTAGAAGAAGCACATGAATAAGAAACTTAGAGCCATTTAAGCTCAAACACCACAGGTCACACAGCGTGAAGATTTAATCAGCATTTATGGAACACACTGACGGCCCTGGTTTGTGTGAGCTCAGCAGGTCCCTGGTAGCAGTCCAGCTCTGCGGTCCCCCAGCAGGAGCAGCGCTAACAAAAACCACAATGAATCGCTGGAAACCAAGACACTTGCCATCTCAAGCTTTAAAACAGTAAACAACACACACAGATAGTGCAAACAGAACAGCAGGTGCAGGAAATCTTAGCATCTGCCTCCTCGGGAGAGAACATCAGGTGATATATCGCATGTGGGACAATTGATTTTGCAATGCAAACAACCGACTAAAGCTCTATCGTTGGGAAATATAAAAAGGGTACAGTCACACTGAGACATCTGTCACCAAAGTCCTTTTAAGCTACTTGATAACCATACCGAGTTGCCTCACTCTGTCATGAACCCTGTATCTCAAAGCCCCAGATGCCAGACTTCATTCCTGATGTATTATTTATTACCACATTGCTCTTGTTGCTTTTGTGCATTCAATTTCATTCACTGGGTGACCTCTAAATAGACACATACAGTAGGCAGCAGCTGTGAGTGGATGTCGGTAGGTGACACACTCGGGCCAGAAATGCCACACCAGGGCCTTGGTTTGGCGACGAGATGTTAAACCAAAGGCCAGACTCCACTAGAGATCCCATGGCCAACAGCAAGAGTCAGAGCAGGTGCCCTGGCTTTCTCAATCTGGCCTTCTTCATTTTCCCCACTGAGTCAGCTGGTGAAGCAGTTTCTCTCTTCTCTGCCAGCAGGGAGGCTGGTGCAGAATGGCTGGCAGACATTAGTTTGATTCCTTGATGTCTATTGACTGCGTGAAAATATTTGAGCACTTCTAAAGAAACCCCTCTTCTTGTAGATGGCCCATTTTCTCTTATTCTTTTAGGACAATGGAGAAAATACTTTGATCGATAGCACAGAACAGCAAGCACATGTACAGGTACGACATCTGTGCTCTCCTATCCACCTCATCACTGAGTCCACTGAAACAGCCAATTCCTTAAGGATAAAGCAGACATTGTGTTGAATGCATCAATTATTTCTACTTAAAATAACAGATAATCTTACTAATTTATATTCCAAATAATTATTTAAAAGGCAAAACTGTGAAAGTATGGTTGCATTTTCTTTGCTGTCTACAGCTCAAAGCTATCAGAATGGCATCATGGAAATGAAAACACTTGTTTGATCTTTCAGTAGGTGTTAGAACCAGGAGGAGGTAACGTAACACGACTTAAACCCACAAAGGGTGGACTTCAGTCTTATTATAAGTACCCACAATAAGTTCCAAGGTACTGCAGTCAGGTAGCAGTGGACTCAAGCAGGGGGTCATCAAGCACTAGAAAACATGGTTGCATGTTGGAGAATATCTGTGCTAAGCCTGAAGACAACTTCATGGTCCATGACATGTAACATAAATATTATAAGCATGTAATGTAAGCTGTACTTTGAAACACAGTGGACATACTGTTTACTGTATGGACGTTTTTATATTGTACAGGTTGAAATGGTCATTCTTATTTAATTTTAGTTCAGGTATCTTTCCTTTTTATCCTTTATGTCTGTTACTGCTTCATCTTTGCTTCTGGTTTTATTTTTTTAAAGTTGATTAGTCTTATTTATTGCCTTTTGCCATCTTTCTTAGGCTCTGTGGTGTAGGTTGTGGGGAAGAGGGGTATTGAGGGAAGGAAATACCAGGAGATCTGTACTGAAGCTTGGATACTTGGTTCTGCTGTTTACCTTGATATATTGTTCCCCTTTTAAAACTTTGAACTGAACTGGTTACAAACATTTTATTTTTCATGGTGCTCTGGACAAAAGCCCATCTTTGGCAGTTTAGAAGGCAACAACTGTGGTTACAATTCTCCCTGAAAGCTTTCTCCAACAGTAGCTCACACAAGAGCACTGCTCCCAGGATGCTGGAGTTTCCCAGGTAGTCACACATCAGTGATTCAATTAATACACCAGGCACGGAGCAAATCCGCGACAATTACAGACCAATCAAATGGAATGCCACATGCTAACACGTCTGATTTCCATCTAAACTGCACAAGGCGTCCTGAAGTGGTCCAGTAGTTTTTAGACAAGTGTAACTGGAATTGAACTGTAAAGGAAAGAGTGCTTAACACACACTACTTGATTAATTCCACTGCTGTCAGAGGTACAGTTACCTGGGACTGGATGAAACATGTTCATATAAAACATTAAACACTAATTGGACAGAAAAAAACAACAGGTTATGTAAGCTCAAATATTTTTGAATGTGAAAACCAGACATATTATCCATTTTCAGTGGTTCATCTTGAAAATAATATCATCATGCGAAGAGACAAATTCCTAATGCAAGAAATTGTATGTGGCTAATAGTGATCTCATAATTTAATTCCTGAAAAAATTAATAATGTACCTCCTTCCCTCCATTCCCCATAGGTGTGCCTTGAACAAAGAATTGTTTAATAGTAAATGTAGTAAACCATGCAATAGAAAGCTCATTTTATACTTCAGTCCCTCTAGTTTGTCAGAAAAGACATAGATCTATTGAGCAGGTCAGTGAAACCAACAGTCATTTTTTGTTTTAGTCATACATTATTTCACAAATGCCAGTTTTATACAAGTTTAAAATGTAATTTCCCAAAAACAAAATAGAAATTCTGTCAAATGATTGTATATGCCACAAGAATTGGATGTATCCGGGATGTAAAAAACAGATTTAAACATTATGCTTAGTTATCTATCCACTAATTCAAATGTCAAAAGTTGGACTTGTGTCACTTTGAAGCACACAAACAACACAAAACCTACCCTCCTCTATCTGGTAGAGACAGAAAATGGTATTAACCATGGGCATATTCTTGTACTGTCAAAAAACATTTGGATTATTCTAAAAAAAAAAATACACATAACTTTTCGAGAAATAAACACAGGTAAAACAGCTAAGCTAAGCGGATTAAATTTGGTTTTGTCACATTTGGTGTCATTCATATAACTTTTAAAATGATCAAGTATCTAAACATTTCAGATAGAGGATTTGTATCTTTTCCCACATTTCTTCCATGGGCTGCCTTCCTCCCCCCCCCAAAAAAAAATCTCATCTGCGTTACTTTCATCAAACTGCTCATGGCTGATTCTTAGAAAGATAAGAAAAGCACGTTAGAAAGATAAAAAGCACTTAATGCCAACATGCTTGTGCAGGAAGTTTAAAATCAAAACGTTGATGGGACAAACAAATAGGAGAGGTGTACCGTATACAGTATGGCACTATGCACTGCCCCACGCAGCGGGGAATGCATCTGCCTGGTGCTGTGCACATCCTTCTCACTTTGAAACAACACAAGAAATACAGAGGCCACCTCCCGGCAGGGCCCTGCAACTCACTTTTAAGGAGGTAACTCCCCAAGCACAGCCAAGCAGAAGACTTTGCAGCGGCCTGTCTTTGTGAAGTCTCAGTCGCCTGTCCCGACTGATTCAGTGCCATGGGCACCCCGGGTGAGGACCCTCCCCACCTGTCTTTATCAGGGCAGCCCCTCCTACTGGCGACCCCCCCCAGAGAGGCAATCCTGGTCACTGCGTATAGGACAGCGCCACCTGCTGGTGAAACTTTCTGAGACACCAGGGAACTGCAACGTGCTATTATTTAGAAATGTTATCCATCATACAGTGAACACATCTATCAGGGAAATTAAAGAGTATGCAACACGTGAAAAATGTGGCAACTGGCATCACGCCCCAAAGTCATTCATAAAACATAAAAAGGAAATAAGCCTCCTTCTGGGGCCAGTGCTGTTGTTTTGAGTTTACAATCATTTTCGATCATTAAAAATACGACATTTTTCAGCACCATTGTCTACTGTACATTATCAATGAAAGCAAATATTAACCTGTCACCCAAAGCCATTCATGTTTTAACTTCTACTTTGATTAAAAAGAAAATGCTTTTTCATTGGATTTCAACTTCGGTGAAGGCACCTTGTATAACTATGCATTCTGGGGAGATGGGCTAGATCCACAGACTGGTAAGACTGGTCAGTGTGGAATGGAAAAAAGCTGATCTCTTACAAAACGGAAAAGATTATCTTCTCAGTCTCCTATGTAATCGATATTCACTGTGCAAATGTTTTCACCTGTACCAGTGGGTCTCAGCTAGCTGGATCTGTCAGGGTGATTAAGGGTGGCGTGTGTTTTCTGATGTGAAAGACTGTGTTAACATCATTTTAGAGGAATGCATTTAAATTAAAGTCCAGCAGGAGAAACTTCACAATGGCATGAAAAGGAGGTTGAAAAATAGGTGTGCTAATTGTTATATAGATTATTAACAGAGGAGTCTTTTTTTTTACTGGAGCATGTGTTAAAACCATACATCATGCTTACATTCATGCAGGGCTACACCATGTTACAATGCTAACTCAAAAACCAAATGCAAAAATGCAAAAGTCCAGCTATGCAAAAGCCTTTCTGTGCCCAAAGAGCTGTGGGAGTCTGGAACAAGCTAACCAGCCGTGTTTCTGAAGTTGGCACACTAGCTTTTGTCAAGGTATGTCTGCCTGAGATCCAACTGTTCGATGAATGGATTGTTGGATTATGTAAAAGACAGTCTTTGACTTACTAAATTCCACAGAGGGTTTTTGGCAGTTGTATTTTATTCCAAATCCTTATTTTTTAATTCTGAACGTTGAGGAAACTAAAGACACTTGTTACTAAATTCCAAGCTTGAAATCGTGATTTTTTATATAAATAAAAAAAGAAAGTAGTATAGTTAAAGTTTTTTTTTTTACAGTTGTCCTCTCTTTTTCTGCTTGGGGCTTGACCTTGACTGTGACTTGTCAGATGTACACTGTTAAATAAAAGAACATGTTTGTTTTTGACCTACACTCACCTGCCCTTTTCCTTAGCATTCCTGGGCAGAACTGAACTTTTTCATCACTGTAACAAGCCACACATAAAAAGCTATTGGAGATCATTTTTGCTCAATAGCTTAAATTTGCAAAAGCCTCTAATATAGAGAACTAATATTCACAAGGAACTGGTTCACCTCTGCTACTCATCTCTGAAGTCCTAGAGCAGCATTTAAAAGTTGTGTAGTTTTACAGTAAGAATAGTACAGTTTGGAATCACTGTATCTGTATCACTGATCTCATCACAATTAACCTAAGACATTCAGGGACCTACGGAAACTTATTCTTTGATCACGACTCATTATCAGGGTTTTTATGAGCGCTGCATCAAAAAGGACACTCACATTCCTCCGACAAGGCGATAAGACACTCATCTTCCCACAGGCAGATGCCACCAGACAAAACACATAATAGCTGTTCCTGGCACTGAGGTAGTTTCCTCCTTTACATCCAAGATGAAACTGGATTTGAATAAATTGATTTAATTTTTACAGCAAAGGAGTACGTGCCCAAAGAATATATAGAGATTTTTCTCCCAGAATTGTACTGAACTATATAACCAAATATAACTTCATGTGATAAGAATGGCATCCATAACCTTATGCCTTTCTTGTTCAAAAATAAATCCTTACACATCCACTACCTGTTTTATTTTTAATTGTTTTGGTGTTTTGCTTCTCTACTTTAATTTCTGAAGAATAATTTAATGAGTCATATAGATTGTTGGGGCAAATTCTGGTTGTTTAGAATTTCAGTCTAGTATGTCAATCCCAGGAAAATAGATGTCTGAGGTTTAGTAGATGGTTTATAGCTAAATAAATATATAATAGAAAATATAAAGAAGATTTATGATGTGAGCAATTGTCCATTCACTGTTACACATGAGTTTAAATTGGTTTAGCTTTACTTTATATAGTGATCACAAAGTCATTTAGAGTATATGATAACACACAACAAAACACTTTTAGAGATAGTGGAGTCTCACCAGGAGAGGGATTTATGCCTTTACTGGGTATAATTTAACACTAAATTTTGCTTTAACAAGCTGAAAATGAGAATTATTTCCTTAATGTTTTGCCAGGTAAAACATTTGAAGCTTCTAATTATTTTGAATTAACCATGGTAGTGTTTTTATATAACTGTCACATCACTGGAAAAATAAATCACATTAATTATTTGATCAAAATATTAAAATAATGACATACATCACAGCATACATATATGATATAAAGTACAAAATAATCTGAAAAATGCAGTATTCAGTGTTTCCTAAATTAAAAACAAATGTAATTGTAAAAATGTTATATAGAAGCTGTGAGAGATTTGTATTCTATTTTGCCATTGCTGTATAAACCTTTTAGCTTAATTTCATACAGCATGGGTTTTTAAATATGAGTAAATTCTTCTGAGAACTACTGTAGCAGCTTTACCAATATGAAGAATTTAGAGACCTCAGGAGAGTAATTATTAAAATACATTAAGAATATGCAGGTAAGAAAGTCTTGTCACTGAGCATGAAAGAGGTTGAAACGAGAAGCTGAGGATAAAGCACATTAAATATAACTTCCAGCGCTCCTCCTTACTGTACTGTAGGTCATTTGGTGTAATTGTCTGCCTGACAGCCAGTCTTCTCCTCATGCAAATTACTGTTAAGTACCAAACTTCAGTGCTGAACAAATCCTGGTTTTGTTCATGACCTTCACTCACTTTGCAAGTTTGTGACAGCTGAAAGAAAAGCAGTGGTGCACACCCCCAGTCCTGCTGTGGATTGTAGTCCTCCCACTGCTCTTAATGACCTAACTGAGATCGTCACTACTTTAATCAGGTCATTTGAACACTTTTCAAAGGTCTTCAGCTGGTGATGAGCTTTAAGACACCTAGAAATCACCTATCATAGTCTTGCCCTTGAGGACTGGATTTGCGTAACTGCGACACTTGCAAATTTAACTTATCAAAATAGTGAACTTTAAGTATAGTTTTTTCAATTTTCTTGTGTGTAGCATCAAACCATTCTTCAGAACTGCACACCTGTTGACTTATACTGTAGGTAACTACCTTAAATGAAGTGAATGGCCCGTGAAATCACCTGTAAAAGACTTTAAAAAAAAAACACAGGTCTAATTTTAAAAATAATTTGGTTGTTAATTGTTAATTGTCTGGTTTGGTTAAACCAGAAAATATAAGGACCTCCAGGAATTAATTTTAAGACCCCTGGTGTTAAGTGATACAGATGTGGCCTGAGTACAGGGATGGTAGTAAGAATCAGCTAAGCATGTAACTTAGTTCTAAATTGTTTTGTAATCACTATATAAAGTAAAGCTAAATCAATCTAAACTCTTGAATAACAACTCAGATTTGTACCGTTCTTAATTATCACTTGTATCTGAAGGTTTCCTTGCTATAACATGTCAAGGGGGGTTTAGGTTTAGGTCCAGCCGTTCTGTTGTAGACCTACTTACAGTACAGTATATGTTGTTAAGGATCATTGTCTTGCTGCGTGACCCACTTTGATCTTGGCTTCATCTGATGAATAAATGGCCTGACAGTCTCTCCAGAATTTGCGGACTCAGGATTCCAAACAGCGATACAGTCGGAATGAAGTAATTGTGTGGGAAGACAGTTTGTTTTTCTCCACACTTCTCATTCTGGCCAAGAAGTTCAACTTTTGACTTGTCTGTCCTGGGAACATTCTTCTAGTAACCTGTGGATCATCCTGGTGCTCTTTGGGGAAACTGAGACAGGCACAATTGTTCTTTCCAGAGCAAACCTCATGAGAACCATTCCCATTCGGTCTTCTCCTGATGGCATGAAAACTGACATTACTTACAGTGTGAGAAGCCTTGAGATCCTTAGATTTTACACTGTGGAACTTTGTGCCTTCTTGGATAATTGTCAAGGTTGCTCTTGGGAGCATCAAGCCAGACAACGGGTCCTGGTCTGATCCTGGTCTGACACTGGCTGGATGGAGCCTCAAATACGTAAAAGTGGTTTTGTTACCCTCTTCAGACTGAGCATCAATGACTCATTTTCTGAGGTCCTCTGAATTCACTTTTGATCACTGCATAAAGTGTTTCCACTAATCGGTTTGGTGAAATTCCCACTCGCAAGTTTCAAAGTTTCTGACTGATCTGTCGGCCAGGCTGCCCAGAATCGGGTCTTGTTTACTCTCTGCGCAGCTATTCAACCACCAGATTCTAATTGCTGAGTAAAATAGAGGTTTGCTTATTATTTCACTTACACCAATTCTAAATTATTCATCTTTTTCTTCTTCATACGCTAGCATGTCTCAAAAACATTGAATTAGTAAACCCTTATTGTTTTTTTAAGAAAAGACTAATTTTGATTAAACATTGGTATCATGGAAATAAAGGATAATAATATATAATGGTAATGTAAAATAAATTCCTACAGTATCTGAAGAATAGTTACAAATGAGAGGGGAGCATTTGGCTCATTTAGCCAGTTTGGGAGTTAGGAGCTAATTAATCCAGTGATCTCATCCAGCTGTGTCTTGAAAGATGCCAGGGCATCTGCTTCAACAGACTGGCTGTGTAGTTTGTTCCAGACAGCCCTTTGTTTAAAGAAACGCCTCCTGTTCTCTGATTTAAATGCATTTCCACACAGCTTCCACTGGTGTTGTCTGATCCACTGTTCGGTGTTGTTACTGACGATGTCCAATGCGTTAACTCTGTGGTTGCTTTTGAGAAATCCGAATACTTGAATTGAGTTTCCTTCTACTGTTCTCTTTTTGAGAAAATAGCTCTTTCAGACTGTAAGCATAGCCACTGACACTTAAATCACAACATTTATGGGGTTTTTTTATTGGTGTTTTTCTTTCTGGTATTATGTTCTTTAAGTAACACATAGATTTAAATGAACACTAACAGATCTCTTACGAATACCAACATTTATTAAGGTCTGCCTGGAACCATCAGTGAAAAAAATGCAAGGGTGATGTAACCGACTACCAAGCCTTCTTCAGTATTTCTGTAGTCCTCCAAAAAATACAAACTGCAACAGTTCTGGGTTCTCAGGCCTACTGTATAGTGCAAAGACCTCAAGATACCCATGCAGGTATGACCACCAATTTGCACACAATAACTCAAACAAATCTCAAACAGATCTCAAACTAACTTTCACATATTTCACATTCTTCTTCTTCTGCCTTAATGAACATAAAGAAAAAAAGAAAGAAAGAAAGAACGCTGCAGGAAGAGAAATGCAACAGGGCCAGATTGACGGCTGTGCTGTTGCACTTCAGGTATTTGAATATATAAGTTCACAGTTGTGGTTCTGGGTATTACATCTCTTCTCCATCCATCTGATGCTTCTCTTTTTAATGAGGAATGTCCCTAGAAGTACACTGAGTATAAAGTCCAAAGAGCAGTCGAACAATGTTGAAAACTATTTCTAGGGGTATCCCATGTGCCATGTCAGCAGTGTGCCTAAATCAATTTCATACCAATCCTGTCCATTCGGAGTGTAACAGGTGAGCTTCTTAAATTCTCTATTTTTCTTAAAACACACAAAAATGAGAAAGGATTGTTGGTCTCAAGTGTCCATGGACCTCAAGTCGGTTAAGAGAAAAAAATATATATTTTCCTGAGCACTTGGGGAATTCTCTTTCCTTGTTTGAGTCCATGTTTATTTTCATTAAAACCCTTTTAATAATCATTTATCTTTTCCCCAAATCCTCTTTTGCATCCAGAAGAAAGTTAATTGCATTTAGCCTGCAGCATGACAAAACTGGAAAAGTCACAATACTGGGAATAAAATATTTATACCTCAAAATAGATACAGTGCCTTAAGCTTTGGAGCTGCAATCCATCACAGTGTTTAGCGTATCTCAGCACCTCTTGCGCTATTACACAGAAATTGCATTGCTTCTTTCCAAGTCTCTTCTGACTGCACTAATCAATGCATGGAGATCAGGGTACCCTTGCTATGATGGTAAACAGGATAAATATTAATGCACTATTAAATAAAGATCAGGATAACAGAACTAGGCTCTGAGGAAAACTATTAAAACATCATTGTGACTGCAATCAATATCTAGTTACCAAGGCAGAGATGAAGAGAGGATGACAGCTCTGAATTGAAACAATACCTTGGCTCAGAAAGGAACAGTATTCAGTTATTTATGACTCTTACATTTAAAAGATCTGATGCAGCTACTGAGACTGAAAGTATGCTTTTGAAGTAGACATCAGTTTGCCAGAGACAAACACTGTATTAGTTTAAAAAGTAACAACCTACAGTGCATATAAATTAAAAGCTTCAAAACTCTTTTGAATATATAACACAGACCTCCATTTCCTTAAGATACATGTTGTTCAAATAATGCATCTATCTTTACTGCATAGACAAATTTAAAAAATGTAAAAATAATAATTTTGCTTTCATACTTTATTGTCTCTCCATTCTATCATATTATATAATATCATATTACACCTAGATATTTCTCCAACAAGTATTTGAACACATTTTTACAAATAACGATGTCCATGTTAAATGAATGTTGTGTGCAATTACTCATAGATTACACTACCAAAAAGTAAAAAAAGCTAAGGAATAAACCAGAATTGATGTCTATGAACCTTTACACTAAAACATTTCAAATGCATCATACGCTCCAGGAGTAAAATGTAACCATTATAAAAGTTTAATACTGATTCCATAAATTAAAGTCAGTTGCCCAGGCTCCCCTTAACCAAGTGGAAACCAGGAATAGTTCACTTGTTTTTAGGTTTAATAACTATTTAAACATTTAAGTACACTCAAGTAAGCCTACTACTGTATATGGTTGCATTTCCTTTCAAGTGTGTGACAGTTGTTATTAACTTTATATAGAACATCCTGTGAAATTTGCTCATTCAAAACTGTTCTCTTTTCTTCTGAAGTAACCTATTATTAAAAGTATTATTGACATCAATAATATAATATATCAATAATATAAATATAATTTCCACATGCAGTACAAAGCTTTAAGAACTCATTTTCGATGCACAAAAAATAACAAACCTGACGAGAATCCATTTTGAATAATAAGAAAATGTTGGCCACTGAAACAGGTGTCAGTTCAGTTTCTTTTAACTAAAAATCTAATTAAAAAATTAGGACTTCTAATACGGAATTGCATTCTACAAATATCTAAACATATATATAAGAAATTATACCAAATAATACCGCAAACTAAGATGCAACATTAACTGTATATGAAATTTTTAATTACATTTCCTGTAATAAAGTGAAACTTGTGGTATTTCGAGAAACAAAAACATTAAAAAATGTTGATGCATAGCAAATTCTCATCCATTGTACTGTATGTGTCCTGTGGGCTAGTCTACAGCATGACGTGAGTTACTTTCATAGACTTTAAACATTCACAACACATTGTTTGGTAAAGAGTCTTATGACATATTCCTAAGCCTGACAATTGAAATTAATTCTAAAACAGAGGTGCTATTTGTATGTAACTGTGCATATCTGGCATTTAGATGAAGACATGTCAGGGTGATTTATCACTGAGTCATCAATTTATAGTATCATAAATCTTAAATTAATTAATCCAACCCAGAAAAACATGAAACATCCAATTTTTACTCTAAACATAAATAAAAAACAAAATGCAAATGTTAAAGTCTGAAGTCACAAATTAAGATTAATGTTAGGATTTAATGAGGAACAAATCATTTTTGTAGACTGTTTTTACATATTTCAGGACCCTGAAATAAGAAATGATGATGGTGTTTAGAAGACAAGAGGTTTATTTGAAAAACACCCAGCTGTTCAAAAACAACCTAGGGAATGCTTCCCTCAACGTGACACCCAAGATTTGGTCTTACTGCGAGACACTGCTGTAACTGTTAGAAGATAGGACTGCTATTTGACTGGGTTGCATCAAATTTGTTAAATATATACACTCAGTTATTTCCTGGTGAACTTTAGACTTCTTCAATGGTAAGCCAATCGAGAATAAACCCTCATTGACAATGACAACTTAGAGGCCCATTAACACAACTGGAGACAATAACCTTACTCAGTGGTACAACAGCAGTATTTCGTCTGGGGCTTGAACTTGCAACCCACTGGGCACTTCACCCTGCTGCCTCCAAGTTATAAGGTGTTACGTTTGTTGTTTGTGTGTATCACCATGATTTGCCAAGAGAGGTTTGAGCCGATTTTAGAACTAGTTTAAATGCCCTTGCTCTTTTGTTTGCATGTAACTCTGTTTAAGAGCTGTTTTCAGTACTGCCTCTTGGGTTTAAATGGCAACAAACTGCCAATTACTGCTTTAAAACCTCTCTTAATTTCTGACTTTGGCTCTATATAATAAAAGATTGCTTTAAATTGCTTCTCGGGTTCTTGTTTTGCCACCGAAACAAGTTTTACCCGCCACAACACGTGAGTATTTGTTAAATATTGTCCAAGTCATAAATATCTCAAAATCTCAAGGGAGGATGTATGCCCAGGGTGACCAGAAGAAGCAGATAAAGGAGCAAATGGATTGCAGGACAAACAAGAGCATGTGACTTCATCGTAGGAGTGAAGAGACTAGAAGACTAGACAGAAGAATGAATTATCATTGAACCAAGGACATACAAGAATGGATCCCAGGAGACAAAACAAATAAAACCAAGAGAGAGACCGACTTAAAGATGGCCTAATTAAATTAGTAAAAAAGTTTGCGGTATAAAGACAAAACAAATTAAAGTTTATTTGGCGTAACTGGCCTGTCTGAGGGAAAGGCAACCTACCAGTGAGAACTCAAGTAATAGGACGAGGAATGAGCCAGGGAGCTGCTACAAGGGTGAAGATGGGATGGACGGAGAGGAGTGAGAGAGCAGTGCAAAGGGGGAGCACAACAGACGAGATATTTACACACAGGAAAGCAGAATTAGGGTATATTAGGAATCTGACCTCCTCACTTGTTTAAAAATACCTTTTTCAGGAAAGACGGACTGGAGACTAGCCCTGGAGATAGGCGGTGGCTGACGGTGCGATGGGTCTGACGCTCGACCATGAAAACAGGAGAATGAGAAGGAGGGAGGGAGAAGAATGAGCACGGAATAGAGAACGTGGAAAGTGGATGTAGAAGGACAGAGGTGTTCCAGAGCTTTTAGGCGGGGTGGCCATTTCAGAAAGAGCTGGAAGAGAAAGCCGACGTCAGCCTCTGGCATTTTAAAACACCATTTCTTACAAAGAAAGACGCATATGGGGTCAAATTTATAAGTGTTTTTTTTTAAATTGTAATAAGGAAACATAGAAGTATGAGATTTGGACGATGGCTGTTTATTTCATGGCCAGTGTAAATCAGGAGGAACAAGAGATGTGTTGTCAAGATCCAATGATGTGTCCTTGAAAGATTTTTCTTTACAAATTGAGTATGAAATATTCATTGATTCAGAATGTCAGTCTCTTAATCATAAATATGAATGACAGCAGCATGCTGTTTACAAATGGATTTTAGTTTTAGACATTAAATTCGAGGTACAGTGAAATTCTAACATTCATAGGGTCTTCAAAAGGAGGCAGACTATATATCCATTTGTGAATTTGTAAGTGAGGGGTGCGTGTCAGGATGCGTCATTTGAAGAATATCCATGTGGACAACTTGAAAACAATGAACTAGGACGGTCAGAAATATTTTTTCAATATTTCAAGACTGTAATCCCTAACCTTGTTTGAAAAGTATATGGTATGCAGTAAGTCAAAAAATAAAACAACTTTAAACCACACTTGTTTGGCTTTCTTAGAAAGGCCAACAAAAATTCCTTGTTTTAGTTTGTGGTGTCATTTACTGATCAATACACACTGCCAGCTGGTGAAATGCCACAGACTCTGCTTCAGAAAATAAGAATTGAGTGGACAACAGTCAGATGCTTAATGACAGACATTGCTGATTGAGACTCATCATTTTGATGAGAAATCTATGTAGTCAGAGCTCCAATTACTCAAAAGGAAGACATGTAACAACTGATAACCCTAATCCTGCTGTAGGTAAGATTATCATTGAGAACCAACGACAACAACATTTCACTTGCCCTAAAGACACATCAAAATCTATTTGCATTTTATTGCACAGCAGATACTGTATGAACATTTTGTCTGTTGTATTTTTTCATAGACCAAGAAGATTTTCGTTTTGCATACATTCTCATAAACCACACTCAGCAGCATATCAGAAGAGTTCGTTTCATACTCCAATTTTACATCTTCAATGCAGTCAGTTCCAAACACAAACAACTGTTAAAGAATATAAGATTTCCTTTCAAATTCTGAAAGTTGATGCAGATTGCAGTCTCTGGTAATGTGTCAATATACAAGAAGATTTATTGTTTTTGTTTTTTATTTCTCCACTCCTTAAAATGCCCTTAGAAATTCATACTTCAAACATACCAGTATGAGACATTAGTAGACCTTAATCAAAAGTGTGGATTAGTTCTCATTGGGTGAACAGGAAGGATTTTCAACTGATCAATTACAAAAATCATTCAGCACAGAAATGAAAGGCAGCTTGAATACCATATGAATAACATTTGACTTTATGTTTTTTTTTTACAAATGTTCAGGATTCTGGGCGAGCAATAAGCTTTACCACATGTGTTTAAAATTCTGCTGTATTTCACGCTTTAGATACACTCGATGTTTCTCTAGGTGTTCTTTCCAAGGCTGGAAATATTGCTATTGCTGTTTATATTGCGGCAACCTCATACAGCTGTGCTGCTGCTAACCTTCAAGTCACATATTCAACAGTTTCTATCTCCACATTGACCCATTTATGCGGAGAAGAAGCCAGGCAGAGACTGCAGGACCGGTTCGCTATCAGGCAGGCAGCTTTCGAGGGTGTACTTAAGCCAAACACTATTTCGGCTGTCACATGAATACTGGGTCTACTTACTTTCTATCTGCAACAGCCTGCATAGAACACAGAAAGGGGATCGAACTCTAGCTGCTATTTTCCTGAAGAGTGACGTTGGCAAATACATTGCATAAAAACAATCCATGACATTTTAACATTTCCTATACCACCCAGTTTTACTGTACGGTACATTGGGCTGCACGATTCTCTCACTCTGGAGCCTCTTACCATTTTGGTGGCTCCTTGGCATCTCAGATCTTAACGAAAGACATGTCTTTTCTGTGGCTCTAACGTTATGTTTTTTAATTGTTGTCAGTACGTTGCTTTCAGGTTTTTTCATTAAGGTTTGGTAGCTTCATATCAGTGTCACCTGCAAACCTGAAGTTTATTTTAAAGGTCTTTCACTGTTGCTCTATTTGTGTTTTATTTTGTTTTGACCCTGTGGTAGCATCAGTCTTTGAGAATTACCCACTTACCCGTTTCAGAGAATACTTATCATGAAAAGACCTTTTATTAAATCATTTATTGATAGCTGTAGTTATATAGTTTTATGAGAAGAATTTGGCATGAAAATATTTTTCAAAAATGTTTTATCTACATTTTTTTAAAGCAAACAGAAACGTAAACAGGACTTTTAATGATTTTGAAGAATTCTATCCTTAACAATTTTTTTGATCTACACTAAAATCATTGCTTCACTTTTGCTTAAAGAAAAAGCTAGGTAATACTGGGCAAAATGTTTAACACAAGTTCTACTACTGAAGCTGGTACCATCTAACCTGATCTTGTTAGATCTCAGAGGCCAAGCAAGACTGAGCCCGGTCAATCCCAGAATGGCAGATCTCCATATAAAACCCAGACTAGTAGGTGGCACAGTCACTACTGTACCAGAATCTCTAAATCAATGCCACAGTATGCTGACAATTCACTATAGGAGGTGGGCCACATTCATAAGGCATCAGGCCGCATAAAAATGACTTGCAGTCATAAAAGATCCCATGGCACTGTGAGAAGGGATGTTAATCTTGGAGTGCTGACTAAATTCCACTTGGAGCTTGCACAATCTGGCCTTCTGAGATTTCCACCTTAATTAAAACGGTGAAAAAACGTCTCTTTCCTCTTCCTGATGCTACTAACGCTCTGCATAGCGGGGCTGCTGGTGCATATCGGCTTCCCTGTGTCACTCGGGTGGGCTCTGCGCCGCACTGTGGCAGAAGAAATGGGTGCTCCTGTATACATGAAGCATGCAGGTATCCTTTGGGATGAAACCGCATTATGCAAACGCAGAAAATTAATTTTCTGGATTATAAATGTGTTTGGTGGTTTTGACTGTTTTCATTGTGTGTTACAAAGCAGCATTCGTTGAAGGAGAAAGGGGTCTTAATAGCGTTAAAGGAAGGCATTGGTTAATTCTATTAACTTTGGCAACACAGGAAAAAAAACGGGCATGGATGGCTTAGGTCTTTTTCTGTGCCTCTGCAGTATAAAAATAAATTCCAAAGAATTCCTCCCAGATCCAATTCCGCAATCAGAATGATAACAATAAGATGCACTAAAAGGCAGCCATTAAAAACAGTTACCTGTTTTATTCTTTTATTCTCAAATGTTACCTCTGGGAGATCTGACAGGTTATATTTTATGTTCTGTTGGAACTGCACTTTTATTATTAAAATGCCAGCCCAAAGCTCAGCGAGGTGCCTGGCTTTGTCAGGATACGATGAGTTACTCAGGTCAACGCCACATGAGTCATCACTCAACAAAATGCAGAGCTGCCTCTACTGAAAAGGATTTGACTGTCCTGGGAGAAGGCTTTCACCACTGAACCTGCTTGCACTGCAGAGAATCACAACCTGCTACAATTAAAATCACCCTCCGAGCTCTTACTTTTCAGGGTGAGGATGGAGCCAACCGGTTCAAAGCCTCGTACAAAAACAGTCCGCGTCACAATAAATCTGACTCTACGTCATTAAAACTATATACAGGGCAATTGCAATAACAAAATGTGATGCCATTACTTCAGTAGCCTCACCAATGAAATCTGTTCAAATGAAATCACTCTGATTGGGCCCATCTGTACAAAAGCACTTCCTCCTCTGTCCCCCTGTTGTTATGTTGTCCTTCACCTGACCTGGCAGTTCCTCTCTGTGACAAAGTTGAAACACTCCAAAAGGCTGTACCTTGGCAGCTCAGAACGCCAATACAGTAAGTCATTCCACGTGTTAATATTAACCAATTACACACACACGATCGCAGGCTTACAACAAAAGCAAGGTGGAGTGGCCCCAGTGATAAAAGAGGACTTTGTGGTTTGCTACCAAGAGGAACTGTCCCTCCCATGTGCCTTCAAATGGATTTTTAACACTAATTCTGCTGCCAGGCCCATTATTCCTGTTTTACCGGTAATACTTCCTGGAATCCAAGACTCCATATGTAAGGCATACATATAATATCACATATACATATTGGAGGAGTTTATTAACTCTACTCCAAGAGATTAACCTTGTGTGGTCTTGAAGGGTACTTCTACTGTATATTTCAGTCAGCAATTTAAAAGTCTCTAGTTGCACATCACAATCCTGACCTGAAACATATGTTTGTAGATTTTCGGCCTTAGTGGAGCCAAATTGTGCTTAATTAACTTCAGTGAACATCAACTAATTGCAATCCCAAGACCCCAGGGATGAAAAGCAAGTAATGGGCCCACCGCATCACCAACCTATTAATGGATGCTTCATTTTAGAAAAATATTTTTTTAAATACACTCATCTTTTAGATGTATTTTAATACACGCAGAAATGAGAAGCATAACTCCTTGCCTCCATGACAGAAACCGACAGCCTATTAAAATCTTTTCCATGAGCAGCTACACATCTTAGCCTGTGCCAGGGTTCTGAAAGCTACACATTGTGTAGCTTAATACACAGCAGTGAGCTGTATAGCTCACTGTAATTTAATTAAGGAGCGTTCAAGTAAAACTTTAATTTAAACTATTAGCATCTAGACAGAAACAGCTGAGGGGCATTGTGGTGCTGCAAAGTGCATTAATAATACATTGTTGACGGAGACATGTCAGGTTAACAACTTCTCAAAAAAGAAAGCTGACCTGCCTTCAGCGATCAAGCCTAATCAATAATCTACTGTACATTCACAAGATTATTGAGAAGGGCTGAAGGCGATCAGTAACAGTTCCTGATGCATTCTGCATGACTTCTTTGTTAAAGCGTTTAATTCAAGTGTTAGAGGCTTGTTCTGACCAATGTTGTTTTAATGCTGTGAGTTAAAAAACTGTTGTTCGTATTTTCAGAGTATTGTCCCTCCACAACAGTCTACCAGATGACTGAGAGGTAATGAGCACACTGAGCAATTCCACCTGAAGCACTCTCAGCTTGGAAGAGCCTTGAGTGACACATGTTATGTGTGGACAGCATTACTGTACTTAAAAATGAATGCATTATTTTGACATTGGTGTTGAAATACAAAACTGGAGCACAGGCCTCAAAATATGAACAACAAAGACAGCATGTAGTGAGAGCACTACCAGTAGAAATGGGCACAGTCAGTAAGTTGGTGTTAATAAATTTCTGCACCATTATGCTTCTACCCTCAAAATGAATTCTTCTTCATTAGTAAAAGCCATACTCACATGCTCTGTATACACAAATGAAACAAACAACCAAAATTACTCAGAACCTCCCTTTACTAATGTCCAGGGGGTTAACGGTGCCTGATCATTTTATTCAGGTTTATTTGGTAGCAAATCAGTTACCGTCTGTAGCGGCTGTCGCGCAGGAGACAGCTGTCATTTGGTCTCTCCAGATCGGCTGATTCTGTCACCTGGGAGTTAGATTTGACCGTTGAGACTTTGTGAGGGCGGGCGATGGCTGTCCCCTGTCACTTTGTCACTGCACTGGCGTGTAGCCGTGGGAGATGGGTGGACCTGCACCCCTCAGGGATTCACGTGGCGATGTTGCTGCCAGCAATGTGACAGAAACCCACTTCCTCACACGTTCACACAGACAAAGCATGAGCACCGTGTTTAAACCTGTGGAAGGTCATGCGACTTCTACGCTTCCTTTATGCAACGCCAACACATGCGCGTGTTCTGCCATTTCATATTCAGGAGGTAATAAGTGAGCAAAACGGGGGTGTGAGCTCAAGTGCTTTCTGCAGCCATATCACAACCTTCGTAACATCATGCTGAAACAGTTTGATTTGATAGCGCTGCATAATTAGTCATCTGGTGTGAAAAAGACACGCTGAGTTACTGAAGCGCGTCAGCACATGTTTAAATATCAGCCTTCTGCAAAAGCATCTGCGTCAGGCCCTGCATGATGTGAAAGGCCAAGCTTCCAGATGCTGCTCTGTTTATGCCTGATCCATTTTTTTCTCTGATGCTGCATCACACACATATATATATTTAATATCTGTGTCAAGGCCACTTATTTTAATATGGCCAAGATGTCCCCTTCTGATATTATTAAATCTGGGACATTCTTCAATTACCAATAAATTGGTACAGGAGGTCACTGTGATCTCTTCTTTTGGAATAAATTAATGTCTCATGGCACTTTTAAAACAGATGCAATTGACCTCTCCTCTTTGATGTTAGTACATCACATCTGTCAAGATGTGAAAGAAGGTTGTTTAAGTTTATAAGCAGAAATGAAGCAGTATTACAGAACTTGACCTGACACATATGTTACTCATGGTAACTAAGGAATTTTTAGGAGTGCTAATTTCATCAGAATATTTCTAATATACAAGCTTAAAAAGCTATGTAAACTTATACAATAAAGGATAAATTGATACTGATATGTGATGTTTTTCTCTCAAAATGCTTATTTTTTTAAATGCTTCAAACAAAATGGTGGTGACATCTTTGAGAGAACCACAGGAAGTTAGCATTTGGCTCGTATGCAGCTCTAAGCTTCTAAACATCAAAATACAGCTGATTATGAAGACTGTTTTCCGAGAATCAATGTGGTTCTATGACCCTTCTAAAGCACTCAGATCTAGCTTGGAAAGGCTGACATTTCCCTGTGCTTTGGGATTGGAAAAGCATGCTAAGACTTCCTTGGGGAGTAAGACTGGCAGAGCTGTGTGTATTCTCAGAGGTAACTCCGGTCTGCACAGTCTGCCCGTGTCAATCAGTCAGCTGCTAGCTGCCTTCATGTCATCAGAGGAATAAGCAAATGAAAGGTAAAAATGTGGGAGAAATCCACTGAACCACAAAGTTCCAGAAGAATACAGATCTTTGGCAGGACTTTCAAAGAAAATCTCTAACCACTTGGTCTTTATTGTCAAAACAGCCAGGTTTTTCTAAATCTGATTTTACAAAACAAAAGCTTCCTACAAATTCATCCAAACAGGACATTTCGCATTGTGAGTGCCAGCTTTCCTCCTCTCCTTTGTTTTAGTTTGAAATGTTTGGTCTGCTGAAGGTTAAAAAGCTTTTTTAGTACACCTGTGCTGATCTGGATATCAAGAAACATGGAGGTACAGTACAAACAGATATTTAGTGCAGTGCATTCGTTTGTGACACTCATGTTCAAATTTCTTTGGTTTCATTTAAGATACTTAAATGCTCTCTCATCAAAGGAAGAGAGTGCCTGCAGGTCAGGCTTTAGGCTTGCTTGGAGGCTTGTGGATGATCATTCACTTTGGCAACTACAGCTCCTACGCTCTGCGTTGGCATAAATGATGCGTATTTCTAATGTACTGTACATCATTCACAGTCAAACATGGCCTGAAAAAGTCAAGTATTTTCTTATTTGTTTGACAGAAAAAAGCTTCATAGCAGCTGCAGCTCTACAAATGTACCCACTCTTGGCAATTATCTAAGGGCTATATGAAATAAGTGGTAGTCTTGAGTTTAAAAAAAACAACATGCGCTATTACAGGGAAGTAAGTTTAATTAGGTCCCTGAGCAATGTACTCATAATTGCGCATGAGTTAACAAGGTTTGCAACTGCGTTAAGAAAGGGAGAATTAAGAAGTCGGACCATTTGGATATTCCCCCTATTTCAGAGGAGAAAAATCAGAGGCAGGCACGGTACTCACTGCCGCATGCGCTGGATCTTGCTCTCCGCCATGGTGCAGTTGATCGTCCCTGGCCTCTGGCCCGGGGCTGGAGCCCCAGCGCTGACCGCCACAGCACCTGAAATCAAAGAAGAGGTGCTTCAGAGTGTCCAAGCGGCTGTCATCAGCACCACCTCAAAACCCATGCCAACACGTTCAAGGGCACACAGCAGAGTATTCTCCCTCATCGACAAGGTAGCACAGGCATTAATTAAAGAGGAGTACAAAAATATACCCTGTGCTAGTAACATCACCAGTCTGAATTACTGTACTGTGGCACAAGGTGCAGTTATTTTCTTAAAAACACAGTACTTGTCCTTTTATTTCAAGTGTCCTTAATGTGCATTCTTAGTCAATCTTACACTCTCCAAAAGCACAGATAGCAACTCAACGTGACGGCGAACGTCATTTATTCAGAAAAATACAACATTTCTCTCGTCATCTGGTACTGGAGGCTAATGGGTAAACGTGCTGTAGACTACATGATAGCTGCGTATAGATATACAGGCAATAGATATTCGAGAAATTGTCTGCAGAAGCCAGTATAAAGTCCAGCCTGGGCAGACTCACAGAGTGCCAAAAGCACAAACGTTTGTAAATGCTCTGAGTGACAATATTCCATTCCTGTATGGGGAGAGTGGCAGGAAAGAAGCCATTACAAAGAAAAAGACTCAACTTAAAATTCATAAGAGATAACATATATTACAGACAAGTGTCAGAAAGGTTTGTGGTCAAACTAAACAACAGTTAATCTTTAAAAAAAGACTTTAAAAAAAACTTTTTTTAAGACTTCATGGAAAATGTTATAACTGGGGCAAAGCCCAACACAGCAAATCACTCTGTTCATCATGATGGCGGCGGCATCTTTTAAGGAGATGCTTTTCATCAGTAAGGAATCTTTTCAGGGTGGAGGGAAAGTGGATCGTCATGATCCTAGCAATGGGATGAACAACCGCACTTAAGCAAGACTAGGCCAAAGCCCAAAATCCCGAAGAAATGAATAGAAGATTTATGGTGAGACTTGAAGATTAGAGTCCATCAGTGATTCCCAGAAAAACTGTTAGAACTGGAATAATCTTGCTAGGAAGAATGGGCATAAATTACACCCACTGTGCAAAGCTGGCACAGACCTAAAATAATCACAGCTGTAACTGCTTCTGCCAAATATGGACATAGAGGCCTGAATACTTATGTAATCAGTGAACTCCAATTTCTATATTTTCTTTGAACATTTTGCTGACATTCAGGATCCTTCTCATAAAACAGTGTAGCCTCACCATTACAGTTTTAAAATGCACAATAAATAATCAAATAAGAATATATTTTTTGAAGATAGAATGATAAAAAGTTGTGTATATATGTGTATATATCTAATGTAATTTATCAAAATGTGAAATTGTTGGAATGTGAATCATTTCTCAGGGCACCATATATGCAACAAAGTCATTTTCAAAATGACATTGAGATCATATGTGCAACACTATTTTTAATTAGTGAAATGAGTGAATAAGAGTGTACAGAACCTGTGCATCCATATAATTTCATCAAGAAACTCTCAAAGCAGAAAAATATATACAAAATCTGTAAAAGCAAGGATATATGCTAACTGAACCAAACTGTTCAAGGGAGTAATATAAATTGTGTTAACGTGCTACATACTAAACTGAATGGTGTTCAAATTATTGGGACAAATTAAATTAAAGCCATATACAACTTAGTATTTTGTACCAAATCCTTTGCACACAACAGCATCAAGCCTGCAACCCTTTTGACATCACTAAACTCTTGATTTGTTCTTCTGAGATGCTCAGCCAAGCCTTTGTTGCAGCCATTTTCAGTTGCTGTTCTAGTAAGTGAAACGCATGATCAATTGGAATAAAATCAGGAGATAGACGGCTAGGGAAACTGGGGTGGAGTTGGACGCCAGAGATAATATAAACTGTAGGACACCTGTAGACTGAGCCAGAGGTAGGATGCCGGACAGACCTGGGACTGCACAGATTTGCACTTCAAATAGATGAAAGGACGCTCTTCTTTACCCAAAGGGTTGTGGGGTATAGACAAGCTACCCAGCTATGTTGCTCAAACCTGTACCCTGGCTTCCTGAAAAAGCCAATGACATCACAAACAAGTTAGATCTGAATGGCCTCCTCTCATTTAAAACTTTCATTATGTGCTTATGTACGGTCCAGTAAATTATGGGCTTTTAAAAACAATTGCAAAATCCAGACATTTGAAACTTTTGCAAAACCTCAGGGGTAGAAAGTCATGAAACACTTCACCTAGCTGTCAGTATTCTTTGCTAGTCTGACATGTTTCATGGTTCACTGGAATTGTCTGCATGCATCAGGAATGTGAAAATTCGACAAGTTCAGGGCTTACCTGAATCTTTAAAAAAAAAACCATGAACATGACTGGTTAAAGTGGAATACAGAACAAAGCAAAGGCAATTTATTTTCTGTTATGTTGACCTCTGCTATTAATGTGTCAAACAGAAGAAAATACAGAATTAAAATGTTTTGTCACATAAAACACCCATGTAATTCTTATGTCTTCTTTTAAAATGTTTATATAATTTCTTGTTTCCAAAATTGACATTGAGTATTTATCTCCCAAAACAACCAGGAGTAACAATTTGATACAGCAAGCACAACCTCGAATTTCTGCCTCTGTCATCTTTATACTGTTTGCCAATGCAGAATTAAAAACCGTCATTCAAAATGTTGAATTCTGCTGCATCTGATATAGTATGTTCGAGAATTCGGGGTCAGTCAACCAAATCTAAACAAGATCTTATCCTAAGACCTCCCTAAGTGGATCTCTATGACATTTCAGGAATTAGAATTGGCACACCACGCCTTTGTCATTATCACAGTTACATTAAGTTACTAAACATTTCCATGGCTAAACTACACGGAACCTTACTAGATGCAAAAATACATGAGTACATTTTGGATTAATCAGATAATTCAAGATTTCTAAATCAATTTGAGCAAAATATATATAAACCCCTTTACTGGAAGTTAAGTCATACCAAAGGAAACGAAGTTAAAGAGAACTTGATGTCCTTTTTCAAATATTATATACTCCAACAGTCAGATTTTTTATCACAGTAATTACCCAAAAGTGACACTATTTTTAAAAGTAGGTTTGAGAAACCTGCAGTTTCCTAGAATAACCAAAAAATGTCTGTGAAGTTGTCAAAAAATCTCCATATTAAGTCTGTACTTAAAAAAACAAACAAACATTTACATAAAGCTTTTGTTAAAAATTACGTTTCTTGTGATAAGCATTACTTTCATTAAAAAAAATCATTATTACAGTAGCAAATAGCACATTTGATAGAGTATCAAAATATCTCTTCCTTTTCCCTGTGAACTGGAACTCAGTCCCCCTGTGGTAGGTTGTCATTATATGTCACCGAAAATACTGAACTATAACTCACGTTTTTACATGCAAACTTGCATTAGAAATTATATGCAATGGTGCGGTTGATATATATTTTAATCTGGGATTTGGAAAAATAATTTTGTGCAACAGGATTAAAGTATGATTCCTGATCGAAGTCACTTCATCAGTTAAACAGTGGAAGCGCAATTAAACACCGGAGTTTTCCATTGATGGAATTCTGGCAGGGTGTTTGCAACTATGTAGCTACATTACCATGTTCCCTATGGATTATAATCTTATCACACGATCAAACCAATTGGCATCTCTAGATTGGGGCAAATCAGATATGAACGATAATTCTTGTAATTTGTTGCAGCAGGTTAAGTGCACTGCCTTCTCTGTTCAAGTGTGTTTTCTCCTGCTTCCTTGACTGATTTCTAAACATGATTCATGTCAGCAATTTCAAGCTAAGTATAATTTTTCCGCAGCAATCATTATATTTTTACATTGCAATCAGCAAAGCAGATAGCAAGCACTCAGCAACAAACAAAATATAGGAACAATAAAATAAAAAATAAAATACCATTCTGACACTGCTACAAAAAAGTATTATGTGGGTCATTACTGAGCGCAATTTTAAAGTCCCATTTTTGCATTAAATCCTCAACATTGACACTGTATCAGTTTATCATACACTAGATATTAAGGGAAAGTAAATTTTAAAAAAGTATTTAAAGGCAATATAGGTGGAAACGAAGGTCAAATGCTCGGCCATTTGTCTATTTTATGTGCAGCAAATGGACAGGATAGTGTTTTGTTATCATAATTTACTAGGAAATAAAAACAGGAACACAGAAATGCTGACTTATATTGACATCTATTTTTAACTGCCAGAATTTCACCTGATGATTCATGCAACTAATGTAACGTAAAGGATAACTGTTCACAGTAACAATTAATGTCTGTGAAATATTAAACAAATTTATAAACGGCATCTAGAAGATTGCTTCTGTACGTAATGCCCGATAAACACTATAAAAAAATTAACAGTGGTAATAAATGGGAAAGAAAATGTACAGCATAATTAAATTATACGAGCAGAGTGTTGGCACCCGGGCGGAGCAGTGGCTCTTTGACTCAGGATCTGCGCCTGTGGTTGGAAGGCTTCCGGTTCAAATCCCACAGCCAGCAGAGGAATCCTACTCCGTTGGGCTCCTGAGCAAGGCCCTTCACCCCAGCTGCTCCAGGGGCGATGTACAATGGCTGACCCTGCACTCTGAACCCAGGCTTCTCTCCCTGTCTGTGTCTCATGGAGAGCAAGCTGGGGTCTGCGAAAAGATCATTCCTAATGCAAGAAATTGTAAAGGGCTAATAAAGTAATGTTAAAAAAAAAAAGTTAAATCTATCCCGTCCGCCAGAGAGCTCTGAAGTCCTTTTCCAAAGGCCGTTTCCCACCCTGAGGGGACAGAGTCTGATCACCGTCCCCACCTCAGTGCCAGCTCGAAAACTAGCCCTGACCCGGGCCGTGCCTCACCACGGGACTGGACTCGCACCAACCCCTTCCCAGCGCCAGCAGAGGCCCGCCCGAGTGCACACCGGGACTGGACTCGCACCAACCCCTTCCCAGCGCCAGCAGAGGCCCGCCCGAGTGCACACCGGGACTGGACTCGCACCAACCCCTTCCCAGCGCCAGCAGAGGCCCGCCCGAGTGCACACCGGGACTGGACTCGCACCAACCCCTTCCCAGCGCCAGCAGAGGCCCGCCCGAGTGCACACCGGGACTGGACTCGCACCAACCCCTTCCCAGCGCCAGCAGTGGCCCGCCCGTGCCCGAGTGCACACCGGGGGGGGGGGGGGGAGTTTTCGTTTTTCAGAGTCAACAAAGCAAAAGGTCACTGATGGACATTTGGAAGGTGAGGCGTGTACAGCGCCCGGCTTCCTGCTGGCGGCACGGGATCCTTGTTGGTGAGAGAAATGCGTTAGGTTCACTTCAAGACAACTTTCGACTCAAGTCCAGGAGACGACCAGAGCCTGCTGGTCAACACTTCCAAGCAAAACCGTTTGCTGACTAGCAGTGTTAAATCATTGACTAGAAACAGAATAAGCCTCAGGAAACTGATACAATACATTGTAAACTGGAACACATACTAGATTATACAGTTTATACCGTGTATATAACATATACTGTATTGCAAATACTGTATATTCATCTGCATGTTGGTATTTTTGTGTATGTGTAAGCACACATGTAAATATAAAGGAACAAGTAAAGGTTTATTCCATGCGGAAAAGAGAAGAAAATAAACACTGTGGAGCTGTGGAGCCTTCTTTGGGTATTGCAATTAGTCAATAAATACAACGCAATCACATACACTGTGTAACTTCTCAAACTTACATCAAGAACAGTTGCACTATCAGGACGATCTAAAAATACTGCACACTGGACATTCCAACTGGTTGTTACTTTTCAAAAACTTTTGACATTTCTTAATCTTAATTGTTGAGGTAAAAACAAAAATAAACTCACCAGCAAACACTCATAAGCAGCCAGTTCAAAGCAACTTCAATAAGTGATAGAAGAGACCTTTAATAACACAGAATATAGTGTGCAGGTTCTATACAAGTTATATTGGTGGTTCTGAGGAAAGGAAAATTGAAGGCTCAATGGAAATAAGATTAGTTTTGCACTGAGAAATATATTGCTTTTTTAAAGGTTGCTCTGCTTTCTCAGTAATGGGCAGGAGACCTAAAATGTCACCATGTGTACAACATATGAGATATATACTTTTTTCTGAGATATATAATGCTTTTAGAAAGGCTGTTGTTTTTTTTTACTTTTGTGAAAGTACCTGAACCACAATAAAAATGCAACCTCTAATAATATCTGCTATATGTTTTGATAGGTGCTATGGTTTTCATCATATGCACTCTGACCACAATATACTGTATACAGCACAGAAGCTTCATTGGTAAATACATCTAAAAATTTAAATCCTACAATATGAATCCATTATCTTTTTCGGTGGCATTACACATAAGCATAAAAATCATTCAAACATCGGGTGTGCCTTGATTATTGGCGGCTCATATTGTGTGATCTAGCCATGTCTTTGCTGTGCTGCTGTTGCATTTAATATAGAAGCCCCAGTCATATGCTAAGGACTGAAATACTCAAACCATTGACACTGTGTATCAAGTAATACTTCATTTGAATGACCACCCGACTGAAGTGGATTCAAGTTCACTCAAATTACCTTGAAGTTGCCCAGAACTTGAGGCAACACAGGCCTTGAGCTGGTGAAAATTAAGTTTCCATAGACATCTGCTACACGTCTATATAAAAAGGAATGCCCGAGTTCACAATTTCAGTGCAGTTCTTGTAAAAGTTGATATCCTAGAGGATATGACATTAAAACACCTTAGGGAATTCAAATAAAGGAATTGTGGTGTGATTTGAAAATGCTTCTGGCTTTAAAGATGCCTTTTCTTACGTTTTTGCACATTTTTTGTTCTATTAAAAAAATATTCAATTAAAAAAAACACATTCTTAAAACAGCCCTACCACTGCTTCTGTGGAGCTGTCCAAAAGGCTTTTAAGTTCTGAAGAAAACAGACAACACAAACTGAAGAGAGGAAAATAATGCCTAAGTTGCAACTGAAAAAAAAAACATGCATGGCAGAAAGCAATTGGGAATAAAGCTATGTGCCTTGTCTCAAAATAAAAAGTAAATTTGAAATAGTAAATTGAAAAGAAAAAGTAAATATCTGCTATCCCCAATAGTCTAAGCAGGATTTTGCACTCAAAAGAGCAAAAATGAAAGTCTGCATCCTCATAAACTTCCCCTTGTCAGGCTGGGTCACGTTCTGCCAAATAAAACCGGTGCACAACACAATGCCGAAAAATTAGAATGATTCTTCCACAAGTTTTAATTGGCAGCCAACAAGAGTTTAGGTGGGAGTGAGAGAGGCTTTTCTACCCATTCTGATGAAAAAAAGATAACGAAACAGACATTTCTTATGTATTTTACATATATCAGGGGGTTTTAATCATAGCGTTTTCTATTTGATTAGGCTTCCCGGCTTGCTGATGGAGAATTGTTGTCTTCTGAAGGGTAAGTCTGAGACCTATTTTCTCATGTCGCCCGATCCATTCCATGGTACAATGTAGCCTCATCAGTGTACAGGAGTGAAAAATAAAATATCAGTGAAAAACGCTTCTCTTAAAAACGCTGTTGGTTTCGTAAAGGGACATATACAAGTTTCATATTTAAAAAAAAGAGCTTTTAAATTGTATTTTGTATTTGTGTCTTTCACACTGAAATCTCAATCCCCAACTTCATCTTACCCAAGCACATCGATACAAAGTACTTACTACTGTGTTCGCTTTCCAGAACATCCTCCAAGCACTTCACCATGGCCTCTACATCGGTGTCCTGAGTGGGGCACAGAAAGGTCACTCAGATCAGCTCATTTCAGACAACAAAGGTCAACTGCTCACTCTCTGTTTAGGCACAATTTCCCCCAACCTTTCTTCTCTATTCAGTCTTCAGGTTGTACTGAACTATAACACGCAAATGTTCACTAAAATAGAGATCTTATAGCATAGGTGGAGTTACAGTATGTGCGCTGTTTACTTAATCATGTATTCAAGTTCAACATGTGGCCTGCCATAGAGTGTTGGAATTTAATCTACTGGAAAATAATCCACTAGGTAAAAATTCTAATTAATATAATTCAATATGTGCATTATACTGTGAGTTATGTACATCCAATAATAATCCAACCCACATCCTAAGACGTTAGCTATTTATATTAGAATATTTACTGGTGCACTTTTATTCTATTGCCAGAATCTTTGAGTACATTAAGTATACTGATGAAAGCAGGCTAATATTTTACTGCAAGCTTGTATTTATTTTTAGAAATTTCTGTCAAACTACTGTACTATCAGACGAAAACTTTAAATTCACAAACTGAGATGAGGAGCAGTCTATGGCCATCTAATAGAAGCCAAAAGTCTTACACTAGCATTATACTGATCTCTTTGTCCACTAACTTGTGCCCTGTAAATCTTGTGATAATAGTTTTCCCTTTCAATGCTGAGGCTTGACAAGCAGCTTCTAGTTTAGGACTGTTCTAGTTATTTGTTCATATTCGCTCAAGGGTTTTACCTCAGTCGATAGATGATTGGAAGAGATTCACATACCGTAAACCAATCATTACAAGGAGACAGATGTTAAAACCAAGTCCATAGGCAGCAGCTACAATACCTATATGAAGCAACGTTCAGCAAGAACAGACTGTTCTCTCTCTTTTCCTTTTGAATAAGCAATCAGACACTGAATTATGCCCTCTGATGAGCAGCGAATAAAAAAATCAAAAGTACCAAAATGTATATCGGGGAGCTATTAATCTGTCTCAGCAAAATATAGCAAGACAAAACACAATGAATCCGTCCCAGAGAACTACTGTAAAAACATTTATTTAAAACCGTGCTATTTAAACAGTCAAAAAAAAGAAAGGAAAAACAGTTAAGTCAAAAAATTTTCTTATTCATCAACAGAATTAGACTTAAATCTCCTATGATTAAAAACAAGGCTTTAAACCAGATCTCCAAAACTGAAGAGAAGTAAAAAAACACCAGAGCTTCCCTTCGAGTTGTATGGAAGACTACCAATTAAACCACCAGTCTTTCTTTTTATAAGAAGCCATCATTCTTCCTTAAGAGATCGATTTGAAATATCAGTAATGATTACACTGATTCCGCAAGTCCAAAATCACATTGATCCACGCAAGCGGTCTTGGAATTGGATTGACAATGTGCAGTAATGTTGAAGCTCTCCTTATACAGAGATATTATCAGTCTACATAGCAATCCAAGTGGAAAACAAAATAACGTATGACCGCTTACATAAAACAATCCCTAGCGTTACTGTTTACAGTGCACACAATTTCTATTACACAACCTATTTCTTATATGTGTTCACTAATTCTTATTTTCAGCAAATGCCACATGTTCACACCCAAATGGGTAAATTAGGTGGTAAATGTGCTGAACTGGTATTAATTGGTATCATATAGAAAAGAAGGATCTTTGTCTTCCTCTTCTCCATAAAACAATTCCAAAGGTGCAGGTTTTGCACACATAAAAAATTAATGTCGAAAACTATATCTTCCTTTGTAACATATGCATCCTGAAAAATTTCCATTAAACTGCAAAATATCTCTCTTACACAGTCTAGCAAGTCTAGGTTTTCAGCAGTTAGAGGTCTAGTTCAATTAACTCTAAAAGTTGAACAAATATATATTCTAAACTTGTGTGCTTTGTTCAGAGTGTGCTTTTGGTGATCAAAATCCAATTCCAAAATCTCACTGCCTTAGATTAAAGTGTTTTTTTTAACTTCATCAATCAAGCATCCAGTCAGCCAATTACACCCAGCTGTATCTTCAGACATTTGGGTTGATTATCAAATTCTGCTTAATTACCTCAGTGATTCTTGACATGCTCTGGAGGAGTATTTTTTGAAAGGGTCTAACTCTTTGACTATAATGAATCCCATGATAGTTGCTCATTGCAACTAAAAAAAACCCAAACTAATCAAAAAGTATTTTTCGTTATCCTTTGCAAAAATTAACACAACACTGACAATCTCAGTCTGAAGTTCGTAATTTGATTTTTAAAAAGAAGTTTCAATATACTGTCATTATTTAAATTAGCATATATGTATTACTATAAACAGCGTATAATAGTTTGCAAAAATATAGAATTAAAAGTACATTTTTGCTTTTTTATCCCATTGCAGACATAAAGACTAATTTTAATTTTAAAGATGGAAATGTCAAACCATATTCTAACATGTCACATTTCAGAATAAACAAAAAATATTTTAAAAACAAGCATTTAATGTCTAATACGTCTGACTGAAACATCAACAGTTTTGATGCACAAAAATAGAAGACTTCTTTAATATCAATTTAAATGAATGCAATACCCTTGTAATTTCTTGTTATGAGCAATTTCTCAATTTATATTCTTAGAAGCTTGCTGCTAATATTGTACAGTAATACCACTTTCAAATGAAGTCTTGCAATTTAATAAAAAAGCAGAAAATTGTGTCTTCTACCACACAAGATGAAAAAAAGACTGTTTTGGCCATTCCTTTATTCTCAAATGATTTATGTTTTATGCCATGGGAAGAAAGCGCATCAGACCTGTCCACAAGTTCTGTAAAGGGTGTCAGAGGGCTTCTCCTCAGAATCCTCCTGCTCATCCTCCTCTTCATCGGAGCATGACTCAAACCTGTCTTCGTAATAGTACAACTCTGCTGTCTGTGGATCCTCAGGAATCTCTGGAAACAAAGTACAGGAGTGACTTCAAGAGACTATACAATGAGACACATATGAAGTGCTGTTACACTCTAATTGAACCCTAAAAATACATATAGATATTTATACAATGTATATATTTTATGAAGATGTACCTCTGAAGGGCAGGCCCACACAACTCTCATTCAACACCTTAACAGGATTCCAGGTGAAAACACCAACTTGTTTTTCGGGAACAAACACATGTAAGTCGGATAAGGATAATTAATACAAATCTAAGTGTTTCACACTCTCTGACTATTACAGAAGTTGCTGCAGTCCATACCCCAGACATGAGTCTGTACCCAAGGACTATGTGCTACTGCTTGTTTTTTCTGCTGTGATTTTAAACCTAATTTAGTGTGACAGAACTAATCCTAGCTTTTTGCTATGCTTGATAACACAAATTATTACATATTGTTATTACCATTAAATGAGTCTCAGTGGAAACATGTTTAATTTGTTTTTACTTTATTATTATAAATATAATTATTTTTATTATAAATATATTATTTTCAACTGGTGCTTTGCTTTTTAAAAAGAATGTGCATTTAAGAACAAACAACATATTTAAAATGGCACACTCTAATCTAATTGGATAAATGGTCTGGACAAACAGCAATTAAATTAGTTATAATATGTTCTATTAACATTTTTTACAGTCAGATCAGATTCAAAGCTCTACATTATAGCTCTGAAACAATGGCTATCATCTTAAAATGAATGAAAAGGATTTGAAGACTGAAGATGAACCTCACAGACCTACAAAAAGCTGTACAAAAACAGCAATATAAGTATATAGAGCTTAGACAGGACTTCAGTTTCTGCAGGGCACAAGGTATTGTGTTTCATATTTTAACTTCAGCATGCACAACTCAACAACAAACTCCAGAAAGGTATCTTCATTGGAAATCCATTTGGACCTAGGAGGCTCATGAATATCCACGGTAAATACTCCGCAGTGAAAATTGTATTCTATCCCAGCTTTGTTGATGGACACCATATTTATTGTGACATTGTGTGTGAATTTTCTCTGGTTGCTTTGAGAAAGAGGCTGATATTAAGGATGAACCTTGTTCATCACTACAGTGTGCTGCATCCATTATTGCACAAAAACAGGGATCAACAGGCAAAAATGTATTTTAGATGCAATTTTAGTCTAGACACATGGGTGTTGAATTCATGTTCAATTCATTCAAGGATACTCGGCTTCAAATTAAATGCTCAGAAACTCTCGACCAGAGCCTCAGAAGCTATGAGACTCAGGGCCTACAACAACATCTGTGACCACTACTTGTGCTCCTGAGAGTGATTTAGTACGTGCTTAAATGACTTCATTAGATGTTTAGAGCTCTCCACCTGCTTGTAAAACCGCTGAGAGACTAATTTCACACAGCTCCAACGATCGCCATGAAAGAGTCTTCAGAGCAGGGTACTAAGTAATCAATTCCTGAAATTAAGATAAGTAATGTGTCAAGACAGACATGTTGAACCACGAAAGGCACCTGAAAATATATGAAGCACATAAGAAGCTTCCTATAAGCATTAGCAATTTTCCTATTCTTTGTATACACAGTATGGAAAGGGATGCAGTGGGTATCGTTATAAGATGTACAGTATAGTCAAACAAATCACTACGTCACTTTACAACAATGGCAGTTTTATGATGTGGAAAGAATGCTTAAAAACTTTAATTTATCAAGTTACTAAAAACCTGTGATTTTAATTTAGACTTACTTCTTTTGTCACAGATTTGCTTTGCAGGCAGGAAAAAAGACATGCAATACATGATAACACAACACACATCCATTCACAAAAAAAAAACATACACACTTAAGAATAAAAATGTCAGAGGCTTTTAATAACCCTCACAGTAATACAATTTTTAAAAAGTTATACGTATATACAATACAACAATAAATCAATCACTTGTGCAAACTGAGCAGGTTAATAGTCGTGAGAATAAAAGATAACTCAGTTCTACTGCAATTAAATCTCGTGAGCCTAAATCACTTTCCTCCTGGAAGGAGCTCAGATTTACTCTGTAAGGAAACACGTGGTAGAAAATATTCAATCATAGAATATAGCATCTACTGTCATAAGACATTCTCCTGGACAATTGTCATTTTCCTTGCACTTGACGAATCTCAGCAGCAAAACTCCTAGATGGAATCTTCTATGTCTTGTATTTTACAGCTGTATCAAAAACACACGTAAATGTGACTGACAAGATATTTCTTCTACACCCCTTCTTCTGAGCTTTTTGCGTTTTTTTGCCATTTTTCTCATTTTTGCCAGTACAGAAATATGCAAAATATTTTTTTTTAGAGTCATCCTTTTGTACGTACTTTCTATCACTAGTGCTGCATCAGAATGTTGTGAAGAAAGGCTTTCTGCTTTGAACATCATTACACAATCTCAGCTGCATTACACTGCAAGTTTGCTATAAATACTGTACTCCACTAAGCCTATTCAACTGGGACTTTTCTAAAAATCATTTATATGCCTTTTACGCTTGCTTTTGATAGAACTAATTACACAGTATTGAAGGATTTTCTGTTTCTGCAGTGTTAATAGGAACTTGGATATTTTGAGACTTTGGGGAGTAGATTTCTTTATTATTCAGGCTTTATTCATTCATTTATTTTTTTATGGTTTACCATGGACCTATGATGAGGTACTGTAGCACTTTGTTGAACACATATCATATGACAATACTTGCTGCACTGTGTGCATTTCCAAATATAGATGCAATGATAAAGTCATGTGCGTCTTGTTGAAGGGTGCTGTAAGAATGGTGTTTGAAATTCATTTTCATCATCACCAAACTATGAAGTTCTACATGGATGATGCTTAAAATTGTATTTTTTTTTCCCAATAGACAAGAATATTGAAGGAGAAAAGCAATGAAAAAAAATGGTAACCTAAGGGAATGTGAAATTTAAACAAAAAAAAAATCAGCTTATCGGAGGAATGAAAGCTTGGAGGCCATTTCATATTGAGATGGATGGATAACGGCAGCAGGAAGGCCTACTGCACATAAATGTCACCCTGAATGGGTTAGTGCTATATGCATATAGTATATACCAGACACTGTTCCACCTTCTAGTGGGAATGGCGATACAGGCAACTAAAAGATGTATGTCCGTTAACAACTGGAGCCAAGTCCATCGTCCTATTCACACCGCACAAGGCGGAGATGAACGATCTTCACCAACTGACTTTCCTTGTCCCATACACCTCGCCTACAAGGTGTGGAGAGAGGCAGCTGGAAGAAATCTGAGCAGTGGAGAAGTGAATCGTGTGGAGATCGCTGCGTAGTTTTTGCCCCAGAAAACGCGGCTCAGTATCGCGTTGATCGTTACTGAGGGACACGTTGTTGCGTGTGCCCGGGGGGCGCAGCTGAGCTTCAGCTGGGATGGGCTTGTTTGCACTTCCCAACCTGATGAACTCAGAAGGGTTTGAACTGTGGATGTTGTTATCCTGCACTGAAACAGGTGAAGACATCTAGATCATTGAGGTTAATTAATATCACTGTTTGATAATTAAGAAAATCATATTTAAGAGTAACAATTTAACAGTGACTGGTCTGTCCTTACTGAGGTTATTACACCTGTCACCATGGGAACGAGCCATAGCACAAATCCAGGAGTTCCTACACATTCTGTTTATGAGACTTTTTATGACTGCACACTTTTAACACATGGAAGTGTACTGCAAAGGCCTGAAAAAAGGTGAAACTATTTAAAACAAATTTGTACTTAATCAGACAAACCTTTCCTTTGAAATATACTAAGTGTTAAACTAATGTGAATTAAAAATGAATCAGCTGCAAAGTAAAGAATAACACATTAAAGATCTTTTGGTTATGATTTAGGGACTATCTTTTATAAAGGGTAAATGGAAGCAGCAGCTATGTGGGAAAACCAAGATAAAGCACACTTTCAAAATAGTGCCCTATGTATTGTAATATTGAGTTTGAAATGAGGTCATGGAGATTCTGGTCTTGATCAAAGTCCTTGGAGAGCTGTATGAATGCACCTGAAGCTCGGCCTCACTCATTTTTAAATAAATCCAGGCCAATTGTACTGCCTGCTTTGGAAATGACCTCTCCTGTCTCTTCAGTGTATCCTTCCACTTTAAGTACAATAATGATGTAGCGTGAAATCATTTCTCTTCAGACACGAGATATCCAGGTGTTCGAAACATCCTTTTTTATTTCTGTCTACTTCCTTATCGGTGTCATCCTTATATTTTGGGGGATTATCTGTTTGGAGGTGCAACTATGTCAGTGAGTGCAGATATTACAAAGAAAAATGAACAATTTTAGTTTCCCTGTACGGCTTACTATAAATCTTGTATACTAACTCTGAATGGCAGTGTATTATACTTTAAAAGAGATAACAGATGATTCGATTACACTTTGGCTTAAACTATGGGGTTGCTTATTTTCTTTCAAATACTCCTACAATGATAGGTAATCATCGCATTTTGGTCACAGAAACCCGAAAAATCAGAAATTAGCTTTTAACAATTTCACCCAGTGAGAATGAAAATTGTATACAAGGGAATCAGTGGAGAAATAGAAATCCTGCAGTATTCTGGCTAATAGTGTAATTTTAGATCCCAAGGTAGACACATGAAAACGTACAAACTCATAAACAATCCGGTTGTGTATCTATGAGCGTAGTTCTTTTTTTGTATTTGTTAAGACGATAATAGCACACATAATAGTAAGAATTGTATCCCTAGAAAACACAGCTAACTAATGACTTTAAAAGTGAATTTCATGAGGTAAGACATGGGTTTCACTGGCTAATTAGCGGAACAAAGCAGCACTATGGAGAACTCATATAACAAGTTTTACCCCTGCAGAATAACCTGGGAGAGGAAAAGGAACATTGATTTGATGACACACATCCATTATGTAAAAGGGCTTATTTATACTGGAGATTTCTTCTTTTTTTTTTTACATATTTTGTAAATGTTAACAAAGCTTTTGAAAAAGATACAGCCCCCCCTGCTTGCACCATGTATCGTACGTTCCAGTTGCATACACACACACTGGGCACAGTTTTAGACAGGCCAATAATCCTGGACAGCATGTCTTTGGAATGCGTGAGGTAACCAGACCTCTTCCGATAAACTCATGTGGTCACTGGGTGAACATACAAACTGCACACAGAAGGCACCCCAGGCCACACTCCAGCCCAGGATCCACGACCTGTGAGGCAACAGGACCGATCTCCACATCCCCCTAGTGCCCAAAATGCGTCCAAGAAATCATCATTTTAAACAGCTTTTCATTTTCAAGAGAAGCACGGCACTACTACTGCAAATGATCCTGAAGCTTCTAATCCACAGAATTCTTTTCCTGCAGTCAGAAACCTGCCTAATGGCACAAAGTATCACAGCCACCCCAGACACTGGGTTAAACTTGACTCAGTAGAAGCACTAGTAATTGCAAAAAACTGATCATAAACAGAACAGCGTTCTCTGATCGTATAGTCTTCAGTAAGGCGATATTCCTCAAAGTAAAGAACCACATTACACACACTCACAGTCTCTTTTATAAGCAGATCTTTTATCAGTAGAACGCGGACTAGCAATACAGCCTAAAAAGGGCTTTGCACAAGCTCAATGAACATTAACTCAGCAGGTAAAACAAATGATCCATTAAAATGTTACACTTGCTCTCCAATGGAAATTAGACTCTGACAGACTCTTCAAGTAACAACTTTTCACCATCGGGGAAAAAAAAAATGTCCCTAAAGAGATAATTATGAAGCAGAAATGTACAGATGTAGGATGTAGGAGTTAGTTAAGGAAGTCAAAGAAGATAATTTTGCCCAGTACTGACAACAGCAAATTCACAAAGAACTCACAGAGGGCTGACTCTTGCACCAAGATTGATTTAGTGTCCCTGGAAACTCAAGAACGAAAAAAAAGAGGGTTTTTTCTTTTTCTCTGGGAACTCTGCCATGTGACAAACAACTCAATCTGGTTTGAATTTTACATTGAGGAAACCAGCAGACCATATGACATGAAACATTGTTATTATATGTTTGGTGACCAGATCACCACGATTTCAACGTGTTGTACAGTCATACATTTTGTTCTTATTGTTCCACAATGCTATAAAACCAGTACCTTTGTCTCTTAAATTCATGAATTAGTTGGGCTGTTTCTTGTTGCATTCGCCTTTGAAAACGTGTAAATATGTGCTCACACCTGAAGAAGGCTCCACGGCCGAAATGTTGCGTTTTCCTTCTTCTTTTTTTCAGCCTGCAATAAACCTACTACTTGTTCCTTTGCAGCCTGCGCATGCTGACACAGCTCCCCACCTGAACTATGTGTGTGTATTTAGCCTCAATTGATAAAGCTCCAGTGAGAGATTGGTTTATGTCTGAGATTTGGTGTTGGAATACTGCTCTGCCTTCCAGTCACACATCAAATTGTTATTGCGGATTCCCGTCTTTCTTTTGTAGAGCAGAAACATTACATGTCCTAGGAAAAGCTCAAACTCCACAAATATTCTAATGAATATTTAAGATGACCACTGTACATCAACCCATAAACTAAAAGTTATAATAACTATTAGTTATTATATAACAAATAACTATATTGCATTACATGTTTGAAAGCAGGACTGTGCAGTAGCTAATGTTAAATGTAATCAAAATACAGGAATGTACTGGAGCCTTCTTCGGGTGTGATTCTACACCCGAAAAAGGCTCCACAGCCAAAACGCTGTTCTCCTTTCTTCTCTTTTCAGCATGGAATAAACCTGTACTTGTTCCTACATAGTATATTACAGAGTAGGGCCCTGGGTTCAACTCTTGGGGTGCTGTCTGTGTGGAGTGTGCACGTTCTCTCTGTGTTTACGTAGACTGGTGTCCCATCCATAGTGTGTCCTGCCTTGCAACACTGCTTGCTGGGATAGGCTTCGGCTCCCCCAGAACCATGTGTTGGTTAAAGCAGTTAAGAAATGAATGGATGGATATTATAGTGTAATACCAAACAGTATATACTATTTACGACTGAGAGCTCCACATCGGAGGTAAAACATACTTTTAATAATCAAAGTACACTGTAGGTATATTCAAAGTATACCTATGAATTCATTTAGAATGATCACAATACAGGTTATTTAAAAAAAAAAAAAAGAATTTATCGGAAGGAGTAATGTGCACCCAGATACAAATTTCACTTCAATCTCTCTCTCATTTCATAATTAAAATATCTGCAATTCCTGAACTTGAAAAGTGGCTTGAATAGCATGAATGTTAATGGCCACGGCAATCAACCTAATACACTATTTTGAATATTTTGTCTTTTCTAATGTATATTTTTTTAGCCTTGAAATTGCATCGGCCACTTGATAAATTTGCAGTGATTCCTTAAATGAAGTTACTGAGATGGATCAACAACACAAATGGCTAATGTAGCACTTTAGACTTGAGATTCATATAATGACATTTAGAGATTCTGCAGACATTCAAATGTCTTTCAGGGAGGAAGAGACTGCAACAGACAGTAATAATTAATGAGTCCTCCACAGAGGTAAAGCTTAAAGGCAATATTTTCCTCTGTGGATATTTAAAATGTATGCAGGGAGATTTTCATGTGGCCAGTGCACATAATTTTTTAAAGAATAATTTAAGTAAGACCCAGCAAATAAAGTATGCAATCCATTCTTAAACACTGGCAGTTTATATCCTGTTTAACAACATGTTCATTATGTTCTTCACTGTGTTTAATCTCTTTCTACTAGTGCACATATAAACTATGTAATACACTGAAAAAATCAGCTACAGAACATCTTTGTGTGTAATTGCTGCCTTTAAGTTCTCTTTAGTGTGCAAGTAATTCAGAATTTCACTATGGGTATCAAGTGTTTTGTGCATAATATTGTCAGAGTTATAAGAACATCAAATTAAATATTAATGTTATCTGCAAACTCACAACAGAATTCCTACTCTGATAGTTATTTGCATAATGAACACTTTTTAATTCACACTGTATGATATTATCCTGAATAACAGATGGTCTGTTAAGGTCTATTATATCAAGTTGCTGTAATTCACTAACTCTTCTTGAATAAATTCTGTTTCTAACTTTATACATAAGATTAGTTTGAAACAAACTTCTAATGGCCACATAATTAAAAAAAAAATCATATATAGGAATAAAGAAGCAATTATATACATTTTATTTCCTGAAATATATGAAAACATTTTACTGCTACTAACATTTCAGTGCAAACTCCAAGGTATCATCTTCTACAATATCTTCCTTATTAATGGAAGAATGCCATGATGGACAATAATAAAAAAGCCAATAAAATAATAAGAAAATTCCTCAGATCTGTAAAGCACTTTTTCTTCAATAGGATTCCAAAGTGCTTTATAAATATAGTGCCTCGCAAAAGTATTTACTCTCTTCCAATGATGATCCATTTTTTTGAATTACGGATGATATATACACATCTTTTTAAAAGATTTTTATCAAAACCTGGCTGACATAGAGACCTCAAAGAGAGAGGTATGTTTATTTTCATCTTGTCAGATAATTAAAACTAACAATATAATTACACTGGCTTTCTTTTTTTTTGTGCAAAATTATAGTACTAGAATTATATTTGCAAGAATGTATTACTATTTTTCTCTGTGTGCATTTTAAGTATATTTTGAGAACAAAAAGAAACCCATAAATATTTATATTGCATGTTTACCCTTATTCCAGTTTATAAATCCTTTAATAATTGATTCGATTAGTTTGCCTCAGCTAGCCCTGAGATCCCAGTTAAATTTATGGTGGGGTATTAGGCAGTCAATTTAAAAATCCCCATGTCACCACAGACCTCTGCTCCAGCTTCAAGATGACTGATGGAACAGATCCCCACACACACCTCCAGGCTCTTGCGTCAGTGCAGCAGCACTGGGAAGCTGCATGCTTGTGATCAGTCTGTGTGCTGTTTTGTTTGTTAAAGGGAGTCACCACACTGGACACTGAAGTCAACACTACTTCAGAAAGGAGCAATGTCTGAATATAAAAAAAATACTTTACAACATTCGGGAACACTTTTTTTTCCTGATGAGAAACACATTGTAATTTGTTCTCAAAATAGGTCAACTGAAAATAACATTAATTTTGCAAAAGATGTTATGACCATCATGTACTAATTGCATGTCTCCTATTACTTTAATCTGTAGTGGAATAGTAATGGAAAGACAATGCTTTTGGTGTCCTTTCTTCCTCTGTACTTATTTTCTTTTAAGCAAAGCTTGGAAGCAGTGACTTTTGTTAGATTGTCATTAAAATGTATCTGCTTCCAGTATATATGGTTATGCTCATTAGAAATGCAGCCTTCTGGTCTAACTGACACAGTCAAATATTTTAAACAAGGTATCAATCAAAATTACTTATTGAAACCTATAGAGATGTCATGTTTAGAATGAACTGTGACACTGTTGACACTAGTGAAAGTATTACTAAGTTAGTGTTAATACTGACTTTTTTTAGCATTAATGAAAACATGACCATAGACTGCATAAACAGACTGTATTGTGGGACATTCTGTCAGACTTCCTGTGCAAATGTACCCAGCAGGGAAAGACTGACCAGTCATGGCTGCTGCCAGTCAATATCACCAGTGGGGTGGCCCACAGATGTTCAGGGACAGGCAATGCCCTAGATGATGGAGGGTTCACCACAGTTCCAAACTTGAGTGGCTTTTGATTCCAGGAAGCCACATGCCACACATCACAGAATGATGGGGCCTCTTAACAGCATGGAAACAGTTTTTGCTCAATCCAATCACAAAACAGGAAACACAGCCCCTTAGACAAGTAGGTAAAGCAGACTTAGAGCACAGGACAAATGATGGACAGCCATTGCTAGGGCCGTAGCACATCAATGCAGATCTGTGGAAAGAACAGAGTCTGTAGCCTGACCATCTCTTCAAATGAATTCTAAAACCGTTGAGCGAAACCAAATTCCCTAGTGCTCACAGTTTTCTTTGGATCGTAAATGGTATAAAACAAAAGGGGAAACCAGCAGCTGAGCCTATAATTCCCTAGAAAACCATATCATCCAGCAGATGATCCATCTTGCAGAAAGCCAAAGGAACATTTTTTTCCATCCAACTATCCATCCACCCACCAAAATGCATCTGCCTCGGATTTTCAGTCAGAGTTTTCATGGTAGTTGTTTTCATTAACATCTTCGCCATCAACATCATCTTCATTATTAGAAATATTTCGCATAACAACCTTGTAAACGTTTCATGCGTTAGGATTCAGACCTGTAAGCAGATTAAGCCAACCCTTAGTGGCAAAAGCAGTAGAAATAAAGAGTATTGCTGAAAAACAAAATCACTGAATCACAGCTGGCAGAGCGCATACAGACACACAGCGGTCAAACTTATACCAGCTATTTTCATGTGCAGGGAAAATCCAGAGTCTAACCTTTTGTGGTAAAGGCACAGGCTTGTTTCTCACCATGATCCAGGGGATCCGACATACAGAGCCTGTCAGTGTCCTGTTTCTCTGTGCAGCCTCCTGAACGGACCAGGGACTTGAAGTCCTGTGCAGTTATGGGCTGAGTCTGGTTAACCTGTTTCACAGTTTGCTCCTGACACTCCTAAAAACACAAAATCAGAATGCTGTCAACCTCCAGTCCTTTCAGCATTGGTAAACTAGTGTGTCAAATCAGTTCTTATCAAGAATATTTCAGAAGGTGACTCAGAAAATATCGAATGACTTTGGAAAAATGTATTTATGCAACCTTCAAAAGCATCATATGGGGAAAACAATTGTAATCGTAGACTTCTTTTAAACTATGTTGACTATTTGTGCTTGGGAACACTTTTCGTTTGCTTCAAAAAGAATATTTATAAATACATAAAAATGAGATAATAGTGATATATTTGGCCCTTATAATTTATAAGCTGAAAGCTAAAAAAATAGCTGTACAGCTCTTACATGCAGAACGTCCACACTGACATTCTGAAAGTTTCGGGACCGGAATTCTTGTATTCGGCGACAATTCTCCTGATATTTTTCTTCAGCAAGCTGCCTGTTGAACAAATGAAAATCAGGCCCGATTTACATTTATTATTTATTATTTATGAACTGTCTAAAGGTGAATAGCTTTAGAATGGTGGTGTCTGTGTTTTGCATTAGCGAGGAATGATATTTCAATTTCTTTTAAGAAACCTGCTTCTGCCTATAGAAATCTCGGAAAAAATCTTCATTGTTTTCTAGCAAAGAACTGTATCAAGTTAAAGATCAGAACATGTTACAATATGCCTCAATAACCTTTCTGTTAAATGATGAGAAACCCCAATTTATTTTCTCAATTGGGCAATTGCCCCGGGATTTTCCCTTGAGACAAAACTTAGTGGCAAGCAAGCAAGCAAGCTTGGCGTCTCAATTTTCTCCTCTCTCGTTATTCAAACCAAACTCTTAATTCTGCAGATCGCTGCCCGTAGTGCATCAGCTGTGCTTGAACCCACAGAACAAACTTCGCAGGCCTTACTTTAACTTTCTGGCTTTCTCATCTGCTGCCTGTAACTTCCGCAGTCTCATGCGCTCCCTGGGTGTCATTTTCTGAACTTCTGACTGCTCCCGCAGAGTTTCCAGGTGGACCTTTTTCTGCCTGGAAGGAACACACCGCGGCGTTTAAGCACTTTAAATGAAGCAAGCCAGAGCACAGCTTCCGGTGCTGTGTGATCACCTGGCGCATCTTCGTTATCACAGGGGGGTTTGGAGACAGAAGCGACAGAAATTTCCAGAGTGAAAACAATGTCCCTCAGCGTTAACATTTTCTGCATTCGTTGCTACCGGGCATATATAATCCAGCCGAGCTGAAAATGCATACCTTCAGAGAATTCTACACAGTACATTTCACTAATTTCTTGGCGTGGTCACAAATAGATTGCAAGTGTCTTTAATACTGCACACAATCATGACTATTCTTAATTCAATCTATATCGTTTAGTACTGTGTAGAATCTTACATATTTTAGTGAGAAAAGGTCATTTACTGGCAGCTATTAACACTATTAATTCACTATAGGGAAGTAACTTTCAATCTGTGTCAAGCATTAGCAATGATTTTAGAGGCTTTTAAATAAGCATGTCAATGGAGAGATTCTAGTTACATGCACGGATATGAAAATAATCTATTTTGCATCACAGTTATATTTAAGCTGTTGCAAATGTGGGTGTTTTGTAACTAACCCACCCCTTTTAGCATGCAAGGTTAAATGAGATATTTTTACTTATAAATGAATTTGACACACTCCTTCGTAGTTGTTGAGATTCTTTTCAAATCATTGAAAATTATATAGGAAAAAAAAACTTGTGAATGGAAGCATAAGTAACGTGTGCAAAGAATAAATGTAAAATCCCTGAGCATATCTCTTCATTAGCACATCCTAAATTAGGCATGCAATCACATGACCTAGGGTTACCTATTTTTATCTCCTTTGTATAGCTACATATATAAAACTGACACAAAATAAAAACAGTGCTTAAAATATACACGTTTGATATACTAATACACAAATAGGCTTGTCTTCACATAACATGGAATATAACTGCATCCCACATTGTTTGTAAATATCACACAAAAAAAACAATGCCCACAAAGAAAGCAAACATGGGCGGAAGACTTTTTTTTTTCTGTGAGTAGCTAAAATGACAAACTGTTAAAACATAACTGTCAATGACACTGATGATGTTTCAAGTACAGAAGTCTTCCTGAGAAATACATTCACAGACATATATTAGATTATTTCCATTACTCCTTTGGGATTTCTGTGTGCCTAGGGTCACCAGATTAAGAACAGCTCAAGAATAAATGATAGGGACAATGGAAAACCGAAGGCACACTCCATTATCATTTTACAGCTCACCTTTAATAGAATGCCCAATTAATCAGAGTTCAGAGTATTTTAAAAAGAAAGATTTTACCAGCCTTGGTAGGGTTTTGTATCTATTCTACACAGTAAGTACGCAGCCTAGTTCTCCAAAATATGAGAGCCAAGTATATTTCACGTCACATTCAGTCAGTGTACACTTTGTCCAGAAAATTGAAAAAAAAGACCAATTTTATCCTCTGAATCCAATCTGTTACAAACACAGCAGATAATAAGACAGTGCTGAGCTTGTCCAGTGAATCCACTTACTGAATGTTGTTTGTAGTTCGGTATGAGTGTATTACCAGTCAGACCAATGATTTTTTAGGGAGGAAATCTAAGTATTAAGAGTTTGTATTAATATTTGTGAAAATACGACCTGTCTTGGGGGGTCATTTATTCTTACAAATAGTGGACAAGTTAAGAGTCACAAATTCTGACTTTTACATTGACTGGACAGAGTCTGTGCTGTGAGAACTGCTATTCACAGCTGCATTTTTCATGCTCAGCACAAACCATTATGACATACAGTACCTTCATTGTGAAAATGAACCGGTATAAACGATTCTGGATGATATTTAGTTGAAACCTTATCTTCGGATTATATTTCAATCATTTCAATTTTCATATATGTTACTTATAAACAGAGGATTACATTCTTCACAAGTCAGCAAATTCACAGATTTATTCCTCATTAGAACTGCTACTACTTGAGCCACTTAAATTGCAGGCGTAAGCTATATGTTTCAGGAACTGATGTGCAAGGCTTGAGGTTTCTGAAAATGAAGGTCTTTGAGGTTTTGGGTAGGCCTTGATAAACGCAAACGTTTAGAAATTGTATTTTCACTCTGAGTACAGAAACGTGTACTTACAACGCATTCCTAATTTCAGCAGCTTCTTTCTTACAGTTCACTGTTTTTTCTTTCAGTGTCATGCTTGAGAACTTGTGTTTTATATTCTGGAACAAAGAGAATCAGTCAATGTGACATCTGAGCATTCGGAATTCAAGGCTGCAAGACTAAAAGGAAGTCAACAGAAACCTGACAAGCTCTGCCTGCTGTCCTGAAAGGGTTTTTGAATATACAGAAGTCACCAACAGAATGCATAATTTGGCATAATTCTTTTTTGGAACACAAACAAGGTATATTTCACTATTCATAAATAACTTAAAATCTGCTATTTAAACATTTTGTGAATAAAAGCAGGACATGCCAAAATGTATAAAAAGTTCCTAATAATTTTGTTTCTACTACGTGAAAAAAGATTTGCATAGTATCACAAAGCTCAGGTTCAGCTCTGAAAAAAACATTAATAATAATAACCTAATAATAGGTTTCCGAAACACAGACAATAAAACAATAGCCTGGAGAACTGCAATCAAGAAAAAAAACTTCTTCTTAAGCCTGTATTTTGTGAAGCATTCTTTGGTAGTGTGTGTTATTTTTTTTAACAGTTTGATGCTTTCAAAAATCTCTGTACAACACAGGAGAAATTTTGTTGCATTGTACAAAATATTTCTAAGGCTGGTTTATCTAGCAAAGAGTAAACTGCTCTTATGAACAAAACAGAATGGAAACATTGATTTTTCTAAGTCAAATTAAACTGACATCACGCAATAACATAACAAGCCTAAGGATATCATTAAGCCTATGTATTACAAGAAATATCATTTTAATTCCATAAGAATTCCTAATAAGCCCCAGTGCCACAGTAAGTAAAATTAGACGCAGTATAGCACTCGAATGTCTTTAAACGTATTTTTTTCTTGTCTCTGATCATTTTACACTAATAATTGATTTTCATCTCAAAGGGTCTCAGAGTATTTCAGATATACAGTAGGAGACCCATACCAGACCACTGAAGGGCAGCATCCAATATGCTCCCTACGAACTTCACCAGTGGAATTCAGGGTGAAATCTAGGCAGGCCAGGTTGTGCTGAGAATGGATTTCACCCAGAATACTAGAGAAACCACCCCCCACTGATTAAAAAATAATGCCACAGATTTCTTAATAACCAAGCAGTCAGGTCCTCGTTCTGAACATTTCTAAAAGTCAGCACTTCTACAGCAGCGTCCCCTGTCACCACACTGGGTCATTGGTTTAGATGTTCTGCTCTAGAGGGAACAGCACCACCTACTGGTCTTCCAGTCCTACTTATGGCAGCAGCCTAATCTTCCTTTGACTCCTTCCTTCAATCTTCCTTCCATCCGAGTGCTGGCCAGGCCCTGCCTTACTCACATTCTGAGATCTAACAAGATCAATCTGCAGCACTCAAGAGCTCTATCAGCAGAAGGATCTGAGAAAACTACTAAGGCACTGCGACAAATACAAATCTCCTGAACTGTATTCTCACTTCAAACCAGACATGTTCTCCATCTTTCCTGAGTAATGATTCCAGGGCAGCTACTGTATCTATTATTTATGTATTCATTTGTATTTTGCTAAATAAAATGCAGCCATTATTGGTTAAAATCATTCAATGCCTAAGCAGTCCATAATTCAAGCCTAAAGGTTTTTGAAATGAGAGGACCCACTTTCCCAGAGCTGAAAAACAAAATAAACATAAATGATCTAGTAGGTTAATATTTGGAGTGAAATGTACAAATTTCCTATAGTATGTGCAAAATGTGAGTGTGGACAAATATTTTAGTGGTGACAGGGTGGGATTCCCTATTAGTTCTTCATTTATCGGTGAAATAATAATAAACAGTAAATTACAAAAATAATCATTTTCATTTATTGGTGGAGCGGTGCAGTTTGAGAGCAGAAAAAAACTGCACGGATTATGCTTTTGAAAAAAGAACTGATATATTATCTTCTATTGGATGTTAATTCACAACACAAATGTCAATACAAACTTACATGTAGGTGCTCCTCAATGAATTTCATTTTCAGGATATCTGCAGCCGACAGTCTTAATGAAGGATCCTTGTTCAGCATGCTAATAACAGAGAAACCCTAGGCATTAGACAACCTTTTCGTGGTGCCATAATAACATTTTTAATCTCATGTATATGCTGGCAGCGAATAATAAATTTGATTATCATTTAATTCTTCTGTACTGACTGAAACAAAAAAACCCTGATTTAATTTGCTGATTAAAGTTGAACTCCCTGTTTGCTACTGCGCACTGAGGGAAGAAAAGCTTGGAAGCTTGGCTTTGGTAGGACTGTATTAAAACAGGAACCCCTTTAGAGTTTTACTCTGGTATACTATCACTGTACGAGAGCAAAGTGCTGTTAAACCCTTGAGAAAGTAAATGCATGATGTTACAAAAGGCAAAAGCTTTGTTGACCACAGAAACAGCTTAAAGAGCTGTATTGTACTGCAGTTTAAAGGAAATCTCAGCTTACTGTTGGTGACCCCTCCCACCCTCTTCATTCCCAACTGCTACCTTCAGGGAGGTTTTTAGAGTGCCTATGGCCTAGAAAATGTATCCAAGCAATCTTTTGTTCCCTGTGCAATTGGTGTATTAAACACAGCTAAGTGACTGCTTTCTATATGAATCTGACAAATACAATGTTAGTGTAATATGGGCAGAGAAAGATGTGTGTACTGTGTATGCAGTACATGTACAGTACTATATTGTTGTATTGCTACATTGTAATGTTTGTAGTTTTTTATGTTGATGCTGATAAAATAAAAAAAATCACCCTTTTGGATAGACAATAAAGTAATAAAAAAATGTTAAAATGTAATGTTACATGTAGGACACAGTCTGAACAACCCACAGAACCGTATAATGAGGATTGTACACTTAAATGGTACTGAGCACAAACATATTTCAATAGAACTACTTTGATTTGTCAGTGTTATAGCCCATGAAATCCCCAAGGATATAACTACACATCACCTATAAAACACTATTTAAAGGGCATGCATGCCCAAAGCTATTTTTCATAATTATAACGGATCCGCTTTTGGAAAGAAGAGTGTGAGAAAATAAAAGGTTACTCTGCAAACTGCGCTCTGGAGAGCCTCTCCTGTTGGCAGACCGCAGAGTCCACAGCAGTGCAATTACTTAAGATTATTGTAGACAATGGAAGAGAGACTTCTTACCAAACGTTTTTGGTAAGAGATAAACCACACGAGTGTTAAATCGCCTTTAGAATCCACAACGTTTTGAGAGCTAAGTGAAAGATTTTTTACAAACATTTCACCATTTGATCTTTAAATGCAGTGCATCGAAGGACCCACAGATCCATTTTAAATCAAAGTAATTCAACAAAATATATTTTCATTGATGAAACAGCAATTAGTTGATCAATTTAACTTGTCGTCTTTATTGTTTTTTGCAATTTATTGAAATTATTTATGATTATTATAAGTGTATATGTTACATGAATTGCTGTCAAATTATTTTATTAATAATAATAGCTTACACTTATATAGCGTTTTTCTGGACACTCCACTCAAAGCGCTTTACAGGTAATGGGGACTCCCCTCCACCACCACCAATGTGCAGCCCCACCATTTTGGTTTCAGACTATAAAAAGATCTAGCCATTCTTTGTCTCAAGTGAATGTATAATTATTATCTGAACTGACATACTGTATATAATAGAGTTTAAGATTGCCTTGTAAGAATGAGTCCAGATGTTTTCTTCCATTAACAGTGGGCAAAACGTATTTCTTGAGTGATACTGATTTCTTGTTACACCAAAAAAAGTAGGTCGAGAAACCTTACCCCTGTAAGATCGAGTTAAGCTCTTCTGAATATCTGTCTGGCAGGACCGGAGTTTTCCCCTCCACAATTTTCATGACAACAGATAAGAAATTATGGCCGGTGAATGCATGCTCCAAACAGCACATCTCATACAGTATGCATCCCAGAGACCTGCAAAACAAACCTGCAGTTTCATTCTCTGCATGGTAACAGAATAGACGCAGTCCAGATTTCTCAACTCCTGCAGAACAAGACTGGTGCAAATTACGATATGTGGACAATACTACTGACATTCAAACTTTAAGTAGAATTATTGTTTCTGAAAGTCAAAATAACAAAACTCAAGTGCTTGACTTGAGTAAAATCTCTGGTAGGGAATTGTGTGCAAAAGATTTGCACTTTCGGATTTTATTTTATTTTTAAAAATCGGTGTTGAAGTTTCCCTCTTTGTGTTCTTGTGAACATATGAACATTATACAGACCACAAAATAAATGTATTGGCTATGTTTGTATGCTTGTGTTGCTTAGGCAATTTAAAGCAAGAACAGTGAAGTTGCTCAGGTATTGATCCTGATGTTTTCATAAGCTGCCTTTGTATTGAGAATTTTCTCAATATCGTCTTTCTTAATTCAGACTATTGTCTTAAGAACGTATTTTCCCTGCAGATTTAACACTTGGGTCATTAAGTCCTTACTAAACCACAATTCAAGACATGTTCTGTATATGTTCAAATATGCTTTGTGGGTGAGTTCACTACTGACTGCCGTTGTCATCAGTGGTAACACATTGAAATTCCACTTACAAGCGGATCTCCATCCATCCACTAACCACACCACCCAAATCAGGGTCAAGAGGGAGCCGGAGCCTATCCCAGCAAGCAACAGGCACAAGGCAGGACACACCCTGGGCAGGACACCAGTCTGTCACAGGACACACACAGACACACACCCTGGGCAGGACACCAGTCTGTCACAGGACACACACAGACACACACCCTGGGCAGGACACCAGTCTGTCACAGGACACACACAGACACACACCCTGGGCAGGACACCAGTCCGTCACAGGACACACACTCACACACCCTGGGCAGGACACCAGTCCGTCACAGGACACACACTCACACACCCTGGGCAGGACACCAGGCACCACTGAGCCGCCCTAAACTGATTTCATTCCACATATTTTTTATATTCAGTAAAATCAAAACTGAACAGAATTCATCTGCCTTTTTAAAGGCACGTAATGATAACGATGTCCTCATACCTGTGAATCTAACATTGTCACCAGAAGATTTAATATTTCAGGCTCCTAAACACTATACTGAGGATTCATCCAAAAATATATACTGTAGAAGACCCGAATGAGTCTTGTCATTATTCCAGTATTGAGCTTATTGACACTGCAGAAGTATTTTAAGTTCTGTGCAATTTTTTGCAATGTTATAGCTTGTAGGTGGGAAACCTTTTGCAGATCATGCACATTGTCATCTTTAAGTTTTGGTAAAAATATATAAGGAAAGTGTAGCAAAACAGTACGTGTAAACATGCAGTTAACATGCAGTTAAAACACAATTTTCCTTGGTTAAGCACGTTGTCCTTGTTGTTTTGAAATTCATAGCATAGCATAGATGTCTCTGATATCTTGCCTGGTGTTAAAAGAACATTAAAAACCCTCTACTTCTATGCAAATAAAACCTGGGTAAAACCTAGTCTGAATTCACTGAAGTGATTTAGAATGCAGTGAGCATATGCTATAAGCCTTTTCTTAAAATGAAAAGGCAATATTCTCTTTTGAAAAGGAAATCAAACTTCAAATATTGACCTACCCAATTCCGGCAGCCCTCATTTCTAATAAAAAGCAAGTTATGCTCTGGCCTCACCTTTTCATTTTTGGGCTGATGGCACACAGGTCAGATTCTGAATGACTGCACGTTCAGCAAGACACATGACAGGTACATATCATTACAGACATAGACAAGTGTATACCCTTTTTCTATGTACAATAAGGAGGACGCAGTGTCATAGATGTCAAATCCTTATTCTCACATTGAATTTTAAGGTGAAATTAAATAATTTAATTCATATGATCTCATTCTTAACAGCTATACTCATGCATAGAAGGAAGTACATCGCTCAGGGTTAATTGACGTAATAAAACATTCGAAATAATTTTCCTCTTTGTTGTCACTCCTGTTGTTCTGCGGCCCACAGAAGATGGAGATTGTGTCTCTCAACTAATAAAATGTAACATCTGATTTGCCTCCAAGCATGTAGACTGTTTTCATCTGCCCCTGCCCTGCCCTGCCCTGCCCTGCCCTGCCCAAACCCTCTCTACCTCATCTGGATCCCCTCACCTATGACTTTGGCTTTGGATTCCTCGTGACGTCTCGCCCCTCTCGGAATTGTTTGCCAGGTAACTATGGTAAACTGGTAAACTATACCAGACTATACTGGTAAGCTATGCCAGAATCTAGACAGATCATTAATATGGATGAGTATGGGCAGTGGTCCTAGAACTGACCCTTGTGGTACTCCACTACCTATGTCATCCCAATGTAAAGGGCTCCTTTAGCATCTTATATTCATATACTCCAGCTGTGTGTTAAAGGTCATTTAATTAATGAGGTTCGTGCTTTTATCCCAAACAACTCACATTTATACTTGTTTATACAGCAGGGTATTTTACTGGCAGAGTCTGAATGAACTTCCTTTCTCAGAGGTGGAACATTTGGCATCTGGACCCACAGCTTTCTATGTGATTCTCTCAGACAGGCCACCTTCAATTATGCCTACAGCATTATACCTACAGCAATCAAGCTAAAGGAGTAATATCTTTTGTTGTCCTATCTTTAATTAAAAATAATATGAATCTCTAATTCTGAATCAATATCAATTTGTCAATGTTAACTCAAATACCAAATACTTCACACCTGGTGCTAGTATAATATCACCTGTTGAGCCCAGTATTTTGTTATATCAAGGAACAAAACGATTCAATCAACATGATCAGTCTGCTCACTAATTAATATGTTAATACTTAAGTATTATGTAAAACATAAGATTGCTTGAATTGCTTCCAGCCATAACATTTGTGTTCATGGTGCAAATTGTATTACTCCTGTTGCTGTTGCTATGACTAATTGACACATTAGTGTTCTTCTATTTAAAGGAAGCCATGTGTTTGTATATATACTGTAAATCCAGACTCATGTGTACTGAGTTTCATCATACTTGTTAATAGGACATGTGAGTGTTTTCTACATAGAAGATGATTTTAGCATGGTAAACAGAGCATTAGAAAATAGAACTGGAGAACTCCTATGCTGTTAGTACAAATATGCTAAATTCATCATAGGAATTACTGAGGTTTAAATGGTAGTTGATTTAATTAATATTACAGATGGTCGCTAGTAATATTTTTCTTCTTACCATCCTACATATGAATAGTCATATCAAATACACAGTCTTGATTTCACATGGCTATTTTGTTTTTTTTATTTTTCTCCTTTCTTTAGGAATCATCATCTGTATTTGTCTGCATAAAATATGAATTCATAACAACGCTGACAAAGATTAAAATGCTGAAGGTGCTTGACGCATAAATTATGATAGAGTGCCTGAGGTTAGATGTACAGTATTATTGAGATTCCAGCTTGGTTGTCCTCCTACCCGGGAGAAATATTATTTCCTACTCTATTTGAAAATTAATCAGCATTTCCGAAGTAAGAAAACATGTAGAAGTAAATATTCAAATGATTATGTGTGCAGAAGAAGGAGGAAATATAATCAATTAAGTCTTTCCTAATACAATTTTAATTGTTTTATTGTGACTTGCATGGGATTTTGCTTGGATGGAATAAGTCTTATTCCTTCTTCGTAAGCATTGTATATACTGTACTGTCAACTGCACTGTAATAAGTGTGACATGTTACTGATGCATTACTGTATGTGTCATAGTATTCAGTTATACTCTTTCCTTTTTTGTACTGAATGGAAAGCATGTGAACATACCATTACATTTCACTGACATTACAAACATTACATTTCTGCTTATACAATAATACTGGATGAAGAGCTGCCGGTACGCAGAACACACAAACACAAGCAACTTCCTCTGCGTATGAGGAACTGACTGAACTTTTTTGGTCATTTAAGATGAGGTTTTCCATAGGTCAGTGTTTTCAATTAATTAGTGTTTTAAAACTGTGGTATGACAAGATAGCTCTACACTTTAATCAATTTCACTCAAAAATAAAGTGAATTCTAGCGGTGCACAAGTTTAGTACTTAGCTGTAGCCACTAAAGCAAACTTGTACTCACGCAGAAAATGACTGCGTAGCAAGTTACTAGTAGAAAGATGGACAGGAAATGCAGTAATAAAACACACATTTACAGTAATTTTAAGTCTTGTTATTTTTTTAGTTCTACAAAAGTGTGTGCTTGTTTTGTACAAGGGTGAAATCTTTAGGGTTTAACTGTTGCATTTACATTTTAACTAGACCCTAACGGTCACACTGGCAATTCTGCTCATTAAAAAAAAAGATTAAGTGACCAAAATTACAGACTTGTTACAAAGGATATACAGTACGTAATCTTAAAGCTCTTGTTATCGTTCGTGTGTTCAGTTTTGGATTTGTCCAAGTCGAGCAAATATCCACGAGTGACCCCCCTCCGGAGAAGATCTGGGGGAGCGGCTCTCTGCCGCGTTCTTCTTCATTACCACGACGCAAGCAGGGAGCCGAAAGACGCGGTTTCCACCGGCTGCCTGTCTGAACACTCCCGCACTGGCAAGAACGTACTCACCACACATCGGACTTGGAGTCATACCCCTGGTGGCTGAGGACCTCTGGGCTCATGTAGTACGGAGTGCCTGTGAAAGTCGTGGCCAGGTCACAGGAGCCCATGAGAAGACGAGAAACTCCAAAATCTCCTAAACAGGAGAAACGCACTGTGTGAACGAGAGAGGGTACTGAATGCACTCCTAAGCTGTTACCATTGGACGTACATGTAAGGTGTACCGTGTAGTATGTAAGAATGACACTTTGGGTATATACTGTATATATCCATTTAAATCCATCATTTTCCCTGGATTGGTGCCTTTCTTTGTCAGAGAAAATGGAGAAATGCTGCATGCAAGCATTCCAGCTCCTAACTTATTAAAAAGCTCTTCTTTGGAGACTCTGCACAGATAAGCAAACATCCAGGCGTGTCCACTGAGGAAGGACGATCTTACCTATTTTCACAATGTTATTTTTCAGGAAAATATTTTTTGTTTTTAAATCCCTGTGCAATATCCTCCTGAAAAGCAAAACAAGAAAACAAAGGAAACATTAAAACCTACCACAATACACTTCTTTAAAATAGTTTGTTTTAAAATTGAGGAAAACTGTATAGCCAGAGCCTTTTAACACTTGACATTAGACTAGGTGCATGTGGGTACAGGCCTCTACTACAGAACCCACTGGATACCTAGCACTTTAGCTTTTATTATTATTTTTCTAATTATTTTTTATTTTTTATTCATGTTGTTCACTTTGAGCATAATTTATCTCATTCACATCCAGTGAAACTTTTATCTCTGTGAGAGAGCAGAGTTTATCTGAACTGTTAATTACAGTACAATAAAACCGCAAGGCTTTTCATGATGTGGTTTGCTTGTTTTTTTTGTTTTTTTTTGCCGTAAAATTATGGCTTGGATCCAGAAGGAAACCAACACTCTCAGAAAACAATTTATTATTGCTGGCAAATCAGAGGTACAAACTCTAAGTGACAGCCAAAAACCTGAAGGGAATTTCAATTGAACAATCTGCCGAAGGAACTTTATCATTACTGAGAGTGAGGAGGATTTCAGCAGCAATCAAAGTGGCTATCCACTGTAAGTGTGGACTATTAAACTTGGTGGTTTGTTAGAATAGAAAGTGGACCCCAGCTGTCAACCTCTGGCAGAGCCAGGAGACTCTTCAAACTTTTTTACTTTTGGCTTTTTTTTTAATATTTTGATTTTTTTTTAATCAATTCATTTTCATGAGAAAATTAATTCTGACTGTCAGCCTTACATACCATACTTTCTGATTCCCCTAAATGCTCAGGGATGCTGTATACAGTATGTTGGTTTCAGTACACTAGCAAAGCATCTACGTTTTAAAAAAAAATATGCATAAAAATCAAATCAGTATTATAGAGTTACCTCTCATGCATATAGTGAACGCCTAGCAAGAGCTGTATAAACCACTCCGTTATCTGGCTTTCAGGACATGACTTTTTAGTTTCTTTGTACTCTTCGATTTTACATTCCAGGTCTTTATCCTGAAACACATGCACACAAACAGTTAGCAATCGGAACTCACCGTTATGTGCCTAAACCAAAACAAACAGTACAAGAAGACCGCTTTAGGTACAAATAGCAGAAGCGTGTCAGTGTACAAAGAACGTCTCTTTGGAAGCTGTTGGTTTACTGTGTTGTTCACGTTGGTAACAATTCAACCTTTGAGTGCTTTTTCACATTAAACCATTAAAAACAAAAGCACAGAGCCTAAAACCGTGCTCTGAATAATAGAAATGCAGAGGGCTTTCCCTTGCTTTCTGTTTCCTGAAATTTAGTCCTCCCACTACCCTGTAATAAATAACATTTCTTTAGTTTTACCGTTTCATCTTCCCGTTCTTATTGACAAAACTACACTGTGACCACTATGCATTGTGTTGATAAAGGCAGTGAGTGGCATGAGACAGTGAGCAGGCTCCAGGGCATGAATATACAGTAGCATATTCCTGTGAATTGGTGCATTGGCTTCAAAGCAGTTACAATGAGGTTCAAAATCGGTTATGCTGAGAACACTGAACAAATTACAGGCACCTAAACAATTCTGGGAACACTGATTGATTTATAACACTAGGTTTTATGTGCCCGTACGTTGTTTATTAACTGCATGTTTAATTTTGTCAAGACAAAGCATTCCGTTATATATAAATACAATGGAATATTAGTTTCCAAGGGAAAACTCCTAAGCCACAAAAATGCATTTAATGTGCCATGACATTTCTTGTAGTTTACAACTTTGCACTACAGTATTTCTTTATGATTGTATGCAAAGCTTTTTTTTTTTACAATACAAAAGCCGTGCTCTTGTACTCTACTACTCATGACTGAAACTGTGTAGTACTCTTAAGTGGCCTGAGTTTCCTGGCCATTAGCTAGGAGTCACAAGGGATGTCTGACTGACTGCATTTCATGCCTTCAAAGCTTACAGCTCTGTTAAATTCCAGTTAAAAAAACAACAAAACCCCAGAGGAAACCAGAGGCAATTTGAATCAGTGAGCATCTGAGGTGCCCAAATGCACTGCAGAATTAGAACAAAACAATCCTCTGACTGTAGCATTATCCCTCACTTCATGAAGCACAGAAAGTATATTAAAGACAGGGAGGAACAGAGGTCAGTGCTTCCAGGTCTGCATACAACACGAAATCCACATGCTCATGAACAAATGAAATTGGGGTCAGGTGAAAGCGCATTTTGACAATGTAGATTGTAAGTTCTGGACATGTTGTTAGTCTTTGATGATTCATTTATCATCCACAGGCAACACAGCTGCCTTGCTTCACTCAGAAGGAAAGGGATTAGATTAAAAACACACAGTATTTTAGATCACCGGTTTTGATAACATAATGCCATGATCAGACTCCCACATTTTATACTTTTGTCAGAAATGGGATTGAAAAAAAGTAAAATACTTCTTCAAGACATGCAGCCAATTACTAGATATAGTGGTTTTAAATATATTTGCTGATTTCAGCCTATGGATATTAAATTTCACAGGGCTCCAAAAGTACAGTCAATTTAATCAATCAATTTAATAAAGCCCCACTGGCTTTATGAAAATGATATACACAAAGAAAAATAACAATACATTCCAAGTGCTTTTTTTTAAGTTTAGTTTTCCTTTCATCAAAAGTGTTGGATATTGGTACCCACTGTTATGAAACAGTAGTGATGGAAAAAACGCATGATGCTGAACTCTAATAGTATCACATTTCCAGCTACCAGTTTCCAGCTTTTTTCTAATCAATGTAGGGTGGGCCCAAAAAAAATAATACTGCAGCTCTGTCTTGTTATCCTTTTGTCATTCTGCCTTTCTGTCAATCTAACCATGGTGCTCTGTACACCAGTATCCACAGGTTCTGTTCCACACCCGGACGCTTCATCTTTCAGGCTTCTTGAGGATTCCTCATCGTGGCTGCAGCAGCAATGCGCAATCTGCACACTCCGGCTCCTATTAACTTGGTTTGGAGGAGCTCCTCAGGGCACTCCATACCTTGACACTTTGAGATCAAGAGACTCCATATAGCACAAGCCCCGTGAGACTACAGTGAGGCTGCACACATTACCCCACTTGATTGCTGGGTTTTCTTGCTTTCAGAAAGAACATGGCATATTTTGTGCTTTGGATTTTCACAAATTGCCTCGGAGTGGATTAAAATCCATTCAGTTTCTTTGTCTGGTTTCCCCAAACGTGAAACTCAATCCAGGAGTAACGTAACACTTTGTGATTCTGTTTCTTGATCTTCTTCCTTAGTAGGAGTTTCAATTCTAAAGCAGATATGAGCTATAAATATTGACGGGACTTCGTAATCTAGCCAGTCAGATTTAAAAAATGTGGCTGTCATTCCTGTCCTGTGTGAGTTTGAATAATCAACACCATTTTATAACTGCAAATTCGCAATTACTGGATCTGTTTTCCAAAACGGAGAAATATATTTTATAGTGTAGTGGCATAAGCAATTCATTAACCACAAAACAGGCCCAAGAGCTTGTCACTGGAAATTATTTAAGAGAAATATAACTAATTTCATTGTACATTGCATGTGGCCTGGATTTATTTTAAGATGTCTGCTCAGAATTTATTAGTTCTAGCAATATTACAGATACATTGTTGTGTTGTTGTCATAAAGTAGAAAAGTAATAATCACTGTGCGTACATGTGCTTTTAATGAAAATGTAATTCATTATTTACAAAAACACTTATAAAGCAAAGTAGCATTTTCTTTATTCTATTGGTTATAAGGCTCATTTGTTGGGTTTTAGATGTCTATCGGTATGTATTTAATGTGCAATATGAAAAATAAACTGTAGATCACAATAACAATAAATTGCATGTATATTGCGCTCTTTAATCCCACAGCAATTTACATCTAGGAAGAGACCAGCTTTACCCATCTCTGCGGTGCAGCTCCCACATGGGTGACACATGGCAGCCTTCATCCACAGTCCCACCACACAGCCAGCCACCTAGAGAAACTGCTTCACCTGTTGATTTCAGCTGGTATTTAAGCCAAACAATTCTATGGCTTCTTCAATAATCTTTAATTAGTAAAGAATTGGGTTTAACATCTATAGCACAGTGTCCTTGGTCACCGTACAGGGGGCAATGCCCTGATTTTGCACAGATGTGTCCCATCCCAGTACTGACCAGGCCCAGCCTTGCTTACCCTCTGAGGTAAGACTAGAAGGTGCGGTTATGTGGGACTCCACCCAGCCTGAGACCCAGCTGCCCTGTGGCTTGATTAATACTGAGGTGGCCATGTAGTGTATATGTATTGCATACTCGATGGCTCTTAGGATGATGTTAGCTGGCAGGGAGGAGTTATCTACTGGTGAATTACCTAGCCCCCGGCACTCTTATCCTGCTGTATTCTGTAAGCCCAGGTTATTACATTACTTCACTGCAGTGCACTGAAAACCTGCACCTTCTTTTCTGATCTTTGCCTCTGATGTTCCAATCACAGCAAAATGGGGAAAAAAATAGAATTTCAGTCCCTAGCTGGAGCTTTTCCCCATTTTGCTTACAATAAGTGACGTGCGGCGACTGTCGAGTCAGAATTTAGGAGCATTTTGTCGTCTTGCAGCGTCTTGCTTTTCCTCCAGCCATTTCAGCGGTGCAGTCAGTGTTCGCGTGGCAGGTGCTGTCCTAAATTTGGCAACACTTAGAGGTCCACAGGGAGGTGGGGCTGTAGAAACCTCGGATAACGCTAGCTGGCGGATCGCACTCAGCACAATCTTGAGGGATCCCCAGGGGGGGCGACCCTGTAGATGTGCCAGGCTCAGAATGGAAAGATCTGAGCTTGCACTTTCTGTGTTCCAGCATCATATCACCTGACAGCAAGGGTAAATAAGTCAAAACAAATCTGTTCGGGGGGGAAGGTAGAGTGGAATAGTCATTTATAAAGTCAAAGTCGAAGCAGAAGCTCTGGGGATCAGGAGAGAACTAGATTAAAAACCCAACGTCACCCAACAGTCCTGAGAGAAACGTTCCTCTGACTCCAAAGAAAGCAACAATTACAAAAAGATAATTGTGTTACCAAAATAATTATACTGGAATTATTATCGCAATCTTAGAATTGTAACACAATGTATCACATACTGTGCAATTTTATTCGGGTGTGCACATGGCAGACCAACATGTTCTGGGGTTAAGATCTATTTTATGTGTGTGTGTTTGGTGAGGGAGCTGATCAGAAAATGTCTAGTGTGCTGTGGGTAAGTCAGAAGGGATAACTTATTGGGTATGTATTACTGATAAATCATAGTAGTGGATCAATAATAACCCCCCTCTGAAATATCCAGCTACCATAGTTCCACCAACAACAGTACAACAGCGGCAACACCAGATACACTATTACAACAACACATTAACAACATTAGTTAAACAAGGTCTTCTTTTATCTACACCTTCATTTGCAAGCCTGTTGGCTCAATTTGACATGTATATCTCCTTCTACCAGTTTGCATGATCTTTTTAATTGAAACAATAATGGCCTCTTTGAACCCCTTTCAGATTGCAGCTGCTAGATTCTCCATTTTTTACGGCGGAGTGTATGAGAGGGAATAATAACTTTAGAGACTTTACATTAAAGACAAGGCTGTCAAAAGAATATTTACACCTGAAAAAAATAAAAACAGATGAAATCTGAAACCACCTTTTCTCAAACTGTGGTATTCCCGAGTGAAACTGCTTTTTTCACTTTTTCAACTGTTATAGGTGCTATAGGCAGAAAGTTTGAAGCAACAATGAAATAAAGGGACTGACGATGAGACCAGTATTGCTGCTCCTTCTGGACTCTGATCATTGGACAACTCTTGAACTTCTCTTTTAGAAACACACTAAAGATGTGGGTGACATTGTCTAGTAAGTGTAGTGACAGCTCAAAGTTTCTAAGAAGGCAATACACCCGTCAAGAGTATTTTTTACCTAATAAATGAGCATAGACTGGGAGAATATTAGGTATGTCGATTCATCAAAAAGCTTAATGTTATCTCTGTGCAGATAAGACATTGTCAGATCAGGGAATATATCCATAACGAGACAATTGAATGCATATAAATACCACAGAGCCCCATCAATATGCCAATTGTGAGAGTTCTCGTCAGGGAATCAGGGAAGGTTTTAAAGTTTTAAGTTTTTTTTTCTTAGTATGGAGAATCCTGCCACAGTTCCAGAAAAGCAAATACTTGAGAGGTAATTCAAGGGTTTGAAATAATTAGCATGAGGGGTAAGATTAAAGTCTGGGAGATCATGTCTGGAAACACCTATGACAAGGAAAAAACAAGACTTGAAAACAAGCTTGATAAGTGCATAAAACAAGCTTTCATTCTAAATGTTGCTGACTCTATACTCAGAAGTGTATAAAACATGTCAGAAGCTTAAAGATGAATTAGTTTATGGATTTATTAAGTTTAATACATTGATACATAAAGCAATGAACACTTCTTTCTTTCATATGCACAAATGACAAAACTTGCATAAGAAATCATGACATTTGTTTAAGGATCATGTGGTACCATGCTCTAAAAATGATGTGAACACAAATTTCATGACTTCTTGTGCATACTGTGTATTATGTCACTTATGCACGTTCCTGTAAAGCTCTGTGCATGTGATTACACATTCACATCTTCTGTAGCAGTTATGAAGGCATTATGAAGTCACTAAGCAGCAACATTTCAAAAAAGCGTTAACTTCAAAGTTGACATCAAACAGAGCATGAGAAATTATGCAGAAGACTGCACAATCATTGAATCAAGAATCCCAAAAAACACAAATATGGGAGCTATAATTGGACCCTTCCATCTAGTGTATATTGTGGCACTTTTACTAATTAATTAGCTGTGCTGCTGGCCTAACACTGGTATCCAGAACTCTAGCAGACTGACATTTTGGAGCTTTCAATGTAAGGTTAAAGATCACTTTGAACAAAATAATACATTGTCCTACAGGTTAATTAAATCTAGCCTCCAGCTTCTAGCAAAAGAGAGATTCTTTTTTAATTAACAACAAATGTGCTCATGAATTTCAGAAAGCACGCCAAAAGGACATTGCATACGGTCCGTCACACATAAAACATGTGAAACATTTTCCTGACACTGTGCAGAGTTTAAGAATGACCTTGACTGCTAGGTCCCCAAAGACTTACCTCACAGTATTCTGTTATTATGCAGAAACTGTCTCTCTCAAGAAAGCTTGTGTAGAATTTCAAAATGGTTGGATGATGAAGTTGGGATAATAGCTGAGCCTCCAAATTGGCTTGTACTGTCTCGTTAGGATTGAGGTCTCCCACAGGTATCTCCTTAAGCACCTTTCTGTAAAAAGAAAAATCAATGCTGATTTTTTTCCCCCCACATACGCAACACCTTCTTAACAGGGAAGCAGACAACCACCTTAAACATAACCTAAGTAAATCCTGGCACACTAACAGTATCTATAATAAGACTATAATAAGACAGAACCTTCACAGATTTTGTGTGTGGGTGAAGAGGAGGGCGGTGGGTCTTTTGTGCTGTTAGCAATCTCCGGTGTGTCTATGAGATCTAGCACAATGTGTTCTGTACTTTCTAATACCTTCTGAGGTACATTCACAAAGTGTGTGCAAAGTGAAGAAAAAAGATACAATTATACAAAGATAAATATGTGATTAAAATATTACTATTGCCATGCTCATAATCTAGGAAACTCAACACATCACTTGCTGGACACTTCTGGGGAGGGAAACTGCTGGGTAGCTGTAAGGTGGTGGTGGGTGGGAACTGTGCGTCCCTGCTGATACTGGAGCACGGCCACTGATACTGTTGGTCTGGGTCCTTATTCATTAAGCTAGGTAGCAAAATTCAAAGTGGAGTACTTATCTGGATAACTTAAGTGGAGCACCTGAGTAATCGGGTATGCATTGAGACTCTTCTTTTTAAAGTACATCTTAAAGCTTATCTTAATTTAAATGTGAAAGGAACTGTCTCAAGTCTTATTTGTACTGTGACCTGCAGTGACTGGAGTTGGGGTTTGACTTTACACGTGTGCAAAGAATGTACTTCTTCTCCATGTGTTATTTTTTAAATGCAGGCTTGTTCCAGATTAATTTCCCTCATCTTATGAGATGCAATTACAACCTATGATTATGTCATTTAATGTCCAGGTTCTATTAAAACACAGCGTATTTTCTTTTAATGTATACTATTCTAATTTATATGTAACTAAATACTATATTAATTTCTCTGCCTAACCAGCCTATTGCTACTTCTGACAAAAAACAGCACTGCACTCCTGAGTGAACATGCCCGAGTTTACAAAAATAGTTTTTATTTTCTCATTAGAAATGAAAATTGAGCTAGTCTAATTCTTTCAAGCAAATTAAACCAACACCATTTATCTTCTCTGCATGTCACGTCATCAAGAATTTTCAACATCTCATTTTCAAAATATTTTTAGACATATAAGACATCACAGTAACTGATAATACCCCAGTCTCAGACCTATTTATGTGCAAAATGAGAATGTGTACATTTGTTCCGGTTTCTGTTTGGCTCAGCTCACAATTGATATGTGTAATAAATGACAAAATCACCCTGGAAATTCCGGCCTTTTGAAAGTATTTTATGGTAACATTTACAAAAAAATAACTCATTGTGCTTTAAAAATATAGGAGCTGCATGTGATATTTTTGGTGCTTATCTGAGAAGCTTCACAAAAGCTGAAATCATAGTCACTTATAGGATTAGACAAGCACTATTCTGAAGAATCTTTTCTTTTTTTACATAAAAATATGATTTTCTAGACACTATACTGTACCATAGATACCCAATGATACATTAAAATTCACACATACTCACACATAGAAAAGTTTAAGTAGAAACATTAATTCAGGAGTAGTTTTTTGCTTTTTTATCTGATGCTTTTTTAAGTCTTAGAGGAAGTATACAAGCAGTTTAGGCAAAGACCCCTTTGCAGCACCAGACATTCAAAGAGAACAGGTGACATTTCTATATAAAATGGAGATTGATTGGCCTGATCATATGTTGATACAAGGAAATGGAAATGGAAACAAATGACAAGCCTGTATATTAAAATGAACACCTCACGTTTGACAATGTTTTATGCACTTGTTAAGCGAAAGCCCAAATGCACTCATCAAAGCTACACTGCCAAACAAGCCATCTCCTTGGAGGTCCTGTAGTTCAGATGAGAATTAATAACCCTCTGAGGAGTAACCTGATGTACACAAACACCCACCCTCTTCTGTTTTTTATACTTCACATATTACCGCAGTGTTTCTTGTCAGATCTCACTAGCCAAGCAAAGGTGGGCCTGGTCAGTGCTGGGATAGGATTCTCATTTCATTTCTAATTAATACCTGTTTTCATTTCATTTCTAATAAATGCCTGTTTTCATTTAATCACTAATAAATGCCTCTTCTCATTTCATTTCATAAATACCCGTTTTCAAAACCTTAGTTAAAATACTGCAACAACTAAAAGGTTAAATATCTGAAAACGGGTGGTCCCACTTTAGTTAATCTAATTACTCCCATTAAAAACAGAACTTTCTAATTTCCCTCGATTATAATCATGCTGCATAGCTTCTTTAACTAATGATTTTGCTTTAAAGGGGGAGATTGTGAACCCAGCAGAGCTTCAGTGAAAATGAAAAATGAGCAAAAAGCGTCTGTCAATCCAAATCCTTAGCCTTCTTTATATCTCCAAGTCCCCATTGTGTTATAGGGAAACGAGGAACTGGAAATGATCACCATATTTTCTTTTGAAACACACTGATTACAAACAAAATGTTAATTATGCTCAACTGACCCTTTGTCTACAAGTTGATTATCATTTCCCTGTTTGGATACGATAGACTCCTTGAGCTATGTTTTCTAAACCTAGTCCTGGAGGAACACTGTGCCTGCTGGCTTTTATTACAGATGAGCTCTACAATAAATCCCCTTTATTAATTGATGATTTAATTTATCTGCTTCGTTGTTCAGGCTTTCATTTCACATATTGTTTCTTCGGTCAAAAACACAGAACTTCAAACTACCTTCAAGCTTCCTCCACTTAACCTGCTTGCTGTTGATTCTGATTCAACAGCTCCTACTATTTGATCAATTGATGATGACCAGAGACAGCAGTATCACACACACCCAGCAATGAGTACCGTCCTTCTGTAGAGCTCCATCTGGAAATATTTCAGAAAACACCCCTGGGTGAGGGAAGATCTTGCACTCAGAAATTGGTACAAAGTTAATATCAGTTACAAGTCCCATTTGAACTTTAAAGGCCTGAAATAAATGTACAAATATTCCCCCAAGATAGAAAACGAAAACCATTTCTGACTGTCAATAAGGACCAGGCTGGAACACAAACTAGCCGCCACATTGTTCCTCCAGGACCAGGGCTGGGAGCCACTCTCCTAGAGGAAGATTATTAAAATGCACATAAAATGCTTAGTTGCAGGTCAGCCATCAGAGTGAACAGAGGGTGGCACTCCTTACTGCTCTCTGAAAGGTGAACTGAGCACAGACAACATTAAGCGTGACAGCTGACCCAGGGACACCATCAATAAGAGGTAAAGTGAATTTATTCCCTTTCTTGGCATAACTATCACTTTTCTCTCTTATTTAGTTCAGAATAAAACACAACTGAACTTCCTCACTGTCAGCTTAATAGCTTGGATCTCAGATGCTCAATCCTGATCCCTCATGTTCCCTGTCAGGAACAGTCCATTCTGCTGTCTGCTCACTGAAATGTTTTTACACAGCCCGACAAAAAGAGACAGCAAAACAATGGCTAGAGGTGTGAAATTGAAAGTTTAAATGTATACCTAAGGCATACAAAAAGCTTGTTTAATGGGCTCCTCCAAGGTTCTGCAGAACACTTGCTTTTAGTTTTTGAGCTGATTTGTCCATTGTACTACAGTACATTTAAACGAGTCCTTAAAACACGGAAAATAAAAATAAAATAATTAGTTTATGAAAACGTGTATGCATCGTTTTGTGATTTTCCAAAACGGGACACCTTAGGAAGGGTCTGAATGCTTTTGCAAGGCCCTGCTTAAACAATTATATATTCAATCAAATGCATCAGCTGCAGCAATTGTGGACGCACAGCCCCTCTCCCAGTCTCCCCACGTGATTTTTGGAGAATGGGTTTATTATTGGACTACCAGCTGCTGTAGGTCTACTGACATCCTAAGAATACAGACGTAAAACAAGCAAGGCTAATTCGCGCAGGAGTATAAATGTTTTGTGGGCAGTACGGTTTGATTATGGATTGGGGTATTTTTTGTGTGGAATTGACCATGCTCCCCTGTGATTTGTAGGGGTCTCTCCAGGTGTTGCGTTTCCTCCCAGCTCCTAAAGACGAGCCGGAGGCTGGCGGGTGGGCTTTGTCTTAATCACCCCCTCCTTGAAGATCTGGAGTTCAGTCCCTTCCTCTTTCATCTGCCCAGTGTGCAGTGATAAGCTACAGAGAGGACCCCAATATTTAGGATAAGGTTCAGGATAAGCAGAACAGAAATTCTGTGAAGAAAATTTATGATGAAAAATAATCTATCCTTATTTCTGAATTATAGTATTATTTAGGCTGAAATTTAATAGAACCTAACAATTATTTTTTAGTCTAAGCCTCTTGTGTATTATGTTTCATGAAGAGTTATTGGCTGGTGTATGTCAAGGGCTAAAGATTCATCAAACCTGCACAAACATTCAGTATTCCACATGGTTCTGTTATAGAGACACCATTAACCCAGGCTGAGCAGTGGAAGAAACCCTTTTCTCCCTTGCGGTGTGGGACTTGATACCCAACCACAGTCTGCATACACTGACCTCTGCACTTGCTCATGGAAGTAATTTTGTTAATAAATGCCTGAGAGATATTGGAAATGTTTCAGGATTTTTATGAAGGCTTGTCGCACCAAATAAAAAGGTTCTTTTGGAAATGATTAGTTGATAGGGCGTGAGAATGTTCTTTTGTTTTCTTTGTCAGCCTTCAAGCACTGGAATACTGTATGTTGATTCCTGCCGCGTGTAAACACGAGTGCCTACATCTCCAAGAGACTGGCGTAACTGCTATGTTATAACAATTAACAACAACTTCCATTCTAAATTTCCCAAATTGTCTATGTGATGAGAGAACAGCGGGCACTGCTTTATAGAAAGGACTGTGGGAATATGGAACAAGCTACCCAGCCGTGTCCTCAAAGCCGAATGACTGCAAGATGGGCTGTATAGCCTCTTCTTGTTTGGAACTATTCACAGGTGAACCAAACTACTATTTCTTTCTTTAAAAGTTCAAGTTGTGGTTTCTAAAGAAAAAATGAATCTGAATTCATCACAGGGAGAACACGAACAGTTAGGAGACAAAAATACAGAGAATTCCATGAGCAAGTTAAAGTATGGTTTGGCAATTGTTTAAGTTTTTGTCTTGAATTGAAAAGTTCCTACTTCATTTTACGTCAGGTCATTCTAATTCATTGGATAGACCACAAAGAGCATGAGACATTTCCTGGATGTTAAAGTTGTAAAAGGTTTTTTACAGAACCCCGAAAGACAATGTGTTATGGGTCAGATGGAATCAAGCACAGGCCCATTTCTGTACAAGGAAGATTAGAGACAAGATCAAAATTGAAAATAAAATGAAAGGTCACAAAGTCCACAGGAATGACCTCCACTGTTTCAACCCTGGTGAAGCAGTTGCATTTTTTTTAGTGTCAACTTTCAATTTCCAATTTTTGGCCTGACACCACAGCAGAGATTACATGTTTATGAGAAATGTGCTCCTTATTTACTGGGAAGAGTAGTGTAGAAGAATTTAATTTACTATCAATGCACTTAACAGATTGGTACGTCTGACCTTTAAAAATAGAGAGCGAGTCCAATACCATTCAAATGTTACAGCCTATCATACTATAACCGAAATGTGTTAGGAGAGTGCGATGACCCAGAGCAATAATTATAATTACATTAACTGGGAAAATTAAAGGTTTTATTTGAGACTTATACTCTAATGCTTCCATTAGAAAAAATGTATAAACACAAAAAATAATCAATAATAATAAATCTTATCCACAGTTACTGTATGTAGTGTTTCCTTGAATAGCGCCCCACTTAAAAAAAAAACATTTGCTGTTTAATCTATGTTATATATGTGTTTCTTCAGAAATATAAATCTACTCCATGAATGATTTTTTTATTGAGGAATACAGGTGTATTTATTATATCAGAAATGTGGTCTTGTGGGCTAAGCTGCACATAGAAAATGACAGAATAGACTATTACCATCAAAGTGTAACTTTGCTAATGTGCTCATGGCTCGAGATTTAAACTGGACTTGTATGACATTCGGCGGAACCAAACTCTTCCGTAAGTTGTGCTCAGACTTCTGGAAAACTGCCACCATTTCCTCAGCTAAAAAAAACTACATTGCCTTTATTTTGACAAACCCCAGAATGTCGGTTATTTCTAACAAGCCCTCGTAACACTGAGACAACCCACAAATGTTTGGGTATTCCTCTGAACGTGCAAGTGTAGTCATTGCATTTTATAATAAAATCACCCAGAACAGGGCAAAAGACTGTAATTGACAGTTACCCCAATTATTTTATGACGAGCTCTTTTAAACAAGCCCACAGTGAATCGTCTCAATTATTTCCTCATTCATTTGCTTAATAATTAATAACTTGATCATTCTAATAGTGTGCATTCAGGAAGTCTTTGTATTATAAATTGGCTACCAATAGCCTTTCTAGCAGCTATGAGCGTAAAGCAATAATCCAATCGAGTCTGAGATTTCTTTCTAATAATGTGTCTGAGCTGCCATTACACTACCTATGCATCGATTACTCTGCAACACAATCAATGACGGTTATCTCTCTGGCAACATGAGGCTCTTTATGTCCAGGAGGGGAACAGGATACCCCAGATATTCATTTAGCCTTCCATTCGATCAATGAGATGGCACTCAACAAAAACGGTCCGTATTTTCCCTGAGGGAGCTCTCTCATAGTACCAATTTCTGAAATCTACTTTTGAGTCACACAGTAACAATTTCTGAAATCTACTTTTGAGTGGGCTCTCAGAAATGAGGATAAATTAATTGCTGATTTGTATGACAGAACAATACAGATTCGACAGGCTCGAAGAAATGAAGTGCATTATTAAAGCTGGTCTGTACAGTGTATTCTAACAAAGAATTGTAAATGACAATATCCATTCCAGCACAGTACAGTCAGAGCTGGGAAACACGATGAATCTTGGAAATAAACGAGAATGTGAGTACTGAAAAATGAGAGGCGAATATTGTTACTTTCACTTACAAAAGCAGAAGGCTTTATTTCAAGATTTCCCCTCTAACTGAATTACAAATAAGGACCAAGACTACAAACTACTGTCATTTGCTTTTCAGAAAAACCAAATGCTCAATCATGCAGATCTACAGAAGTAGTTTGACAGCAATGAAATTAAGTATTCTGAAATTCTTACATCGTTAAATAAATGTTTGACTCCTAAAATGGGTCATTCGTTTTTTTTCATATTACCCATCAATTACTGAGAAATGGAGCATGAAACTGCATAAACCTGCCTTGTTCCATCTGGCAGTGTACTGAAAAAATTGAGGACTGTCACAGCACCTGATCTGACTGCAGTTTTCTCAACACCCTACAGCAGCTGAAAGCTCAACACCCTACAGCAGCTGAAAGCTCAATACCCTACAGCAGCTGAAAGGTAATTCCTCTGGCATTTTCTTGTTCTTGCAATCTTTGCTTATAGGAGAAAACAAGTCCAAAAGGTTGAGTGGAGTATCCTTTTTCAGAAAAGCTACTATCATATAATTCATAATTTTACTGCATTTATTATAGTAACCTGCATATACTGTTTTATGTCCCTTTGTTTCCATAATTATTTCCTAAACGACACACATTTTTTGTGTTCACAACATGCAGCTTTCTTATCTATCAACATGCTGAGCCCATCACTCCCCTCCATACTCAGACTTTTACACCAGGCCCTGTAAGGAGCAGGTATGTGGTAGGTTAACACAGCGCTTATTGTGGGGGCTCTCTGGTGCCTCACACTCTCTGCCTGCTGTTCCTCAAAACCAGGTATGAGGCTATTAAGCATCTCTGTCCAACGCAAACAACCCTGTGGGTCCAGGCACTGCAATTATTGTTAAAAACAGGCACCAGATAAAGTCTCCTTATTTTTAACTCAAAAACTTAACGAGATATCAGTTACTCCAAAAATGAACCATGGTTCTATGAGGTTGGATGATTGGTTTTGTAAAAAAGCGACAACTTCTAAAACACATGCCATCTTAGAAAGAAATGAAGAAGTAATGATGATATATAAAGCAAAGGCTCAGTACAGTAATTGGGACTGTAAGGCAGAGAGTGTTCCTTTTATTACATTTTTGTAGTAGAGCCACAGAGTACGGTAAATAATATGTATTTATGCATATTGCATGCAACTCAGGCCAGGGACAGTTCAAGCAGGTGCGTATATATGATTTGATTTCTGTATTTATACCCAGAAGCAGATGGGACTATTCATGAAATTGTATGCCTCTTTGCTCAAGTCAGCCAATGAGTGCAAGGAATCCGTTTTCTTCAATATTAGGCAAGTGTTCAGCTAAGGAAAGTGTTGAAGGGCATTGCTTTTTTAGGGCTGCGAACATTTTAGATCTGCCTCTTGGCACACACTGTATCTGGCGTTCACTCATAGTCATCTGCTAAGATCAAGAGTCAAGGCTTTGATACTTGATTTGCTTTGCTCCTCTGTTTACACTGCATTAAATAATATATTCATTTTGAAAAGTGAGAATGGAATGCAGCAGGAAGGGGACCTTTTATGACCCTGTCTTCAAATAGAATTCGACATGCGCTTCACTGGCAGCTAAAAATACGGGGGCATTGAAAGCATTACAAAATAAGCCTGAAATTATGTCATAACCGTCTCAAAAGGAAATATACAAGATCATGTTTTTTTTAGCATTGTGGTGCAGACCTCAAAGCAAACTATTCCCCGTAACTAGCAGACACAGGTGAAGGCAACCTGCCAGCAGTCCTCGTCTTGCGGATCTCCATCAGTTGTCCATTCAGTCCTCTCTGTTCTCACACTCATGTGCCAACAAGTGACTGAGGCTAATTGTAGAAGATTGAGCAGGTCAATGCACTGTTTCCAAAACACGTTTTTATTCTTTCTGATTTTTCTAATTTATTATTTTATCTTGTACGTTTCATAGGGTCATTATCATGATGAAAGCAAGACCCTTTGCTCATAAGTCACTGTTTCCAGGGTGCTGTTAGACATTGAAGAACGGAACAATATTGTTCCATTGCAACTGCATTATTTTTACAGCTCCAGTCAGTGAACTGGTAAAACTGCCTGTCTGTCATTTTATCATATCCATCTACAACTTAAAGCTTCTTCTTGAACATGAAAGTTCAGCTTTCCCTGTCCATGAGAAACACAGTCTCTGTTTACAAAAATTCCTTACCCTTATACAGCGTTTTTCTGGACACTCCACTCAAAGCACTTTACAGGTAATGGGGATCCCCTCCACCCCCACCAGTGTGCAGCCCCACCTGGATGATGCGATGGCAGCCAGAGTGCTCAAGTCCGCTCCCCACACACCAGCTCTCAGTGGGGAGGAGAACAGACTAGTAAAGCCAATTCATCAATGGAGTTGATTCGGAGGCCATGATTGGTAAGGGCCCAGAGGAAATTTGGCCAGAACACCGTAGTTAACACCTCTACTCTTGTTGAGGTGCCCTGGGATTTTTAGATACCTGCTTTGGGTATAATAACAGCCATGGAGCCTTGTAAATAGTCCCCTCCCTGTTGCTCCTGATAATGCATTATCCCCACATAAGCATTGAGGTCCCCTTGTAGTATTACAGAGTCAGTAGGTGGCACACTATTGAACAGACTGTCTCTAAGGAGGGAAACATTATTCACAACTTTCTTCTTTGTGATTATCCATGTACAGTTTTTCTTTCTAAGCAGGATTCAAGTACTGTAAGATGTATTCACACTCCCAGAGTTTGGGATTGCAACATAAGTGTAAAATAGGGCAAAAGTCCTACTTACGATGTTTTCCCTGTTAACATCTTGACCCTATTATATACAGTATAACAACTCTTCTGTCACACTGACCATCTTACAGTAGAATTAAGTGGGTGAATGGAGAATCGTTTTGTTGGATGTACAGTTTAATTCCCTCTCTCAATATACACCCATTGTCAAATGTGTATTATGCAACAATTATTCATCTGTCATGATAAATTATAAAGCTCTCCATCAATAGAAATACATTGGCTCAGTTCTACATCATGTAATCACAATTAAAATGCCCCGGCTGTGCAATCATTGCTCAAATTCCCTCCTCTTCACTTCAGGCTTTAGCAGATACCTAGTTGTTGTTGTTGTTGTTGTTGTTTTTTTTTTGCTTTTTCCTAAAAGTGCAAACAGCGCCATCAAATGTCTAATGGATGAACATCCCTGTAAGCACCCTCAGATAAGCTCGGGTGTTTGTAATAAGAATTCATCAATCATTGAAAATCCTGCAATTAATAATTCAGCTTGTGCTCCCCTTTTTTTCCCAGTGAATCACAGGATGGTTTCACGGTCTTATACAAGAATAGCTGCTCGGTGAGCGGACACCCCACAGGTACCACATGCAGGAGAAGCCCTGTGGGTTCAGCAGCACCCAGCGTGTGCCTTCCACCACCAGGACACATTAACATCAATGAATATTAATGCCAGAGAGATCCCTACTGTTACTGCAAAGATCGCCTGTGCAGCTGTTCTCCGTGCTCGTAGCTGAACCCCAGCCTCTGCCCACCACAAGACGAAAAGACACAGCCAGGGAAGATCTATCACCATTCATTAGCTGCTACGCATTCACGCTTTCCGAAGGCTGGAGGATAATAAAGACCACTTCTCACTAGAAAGACAATGTTTTCAATTGCATCTGTGTTGCTGATTATTACACCCCTGGTATGGTATTTCATGTACAAAATCTTTTTAAAGAAATGTGCAAAAATGTTTTTTTTTCATATGACACTTATGCTTAAAAACATTCCACTTGATACATTACCTTCAAACACATATATGACATGTTTCACTGGAAAACAGATAGTGCAGAATACACCTCATAACTCATGACATGGGCAGTAACAATGCAGCTGCAGTTTCAGAGATATGTTACTTCAGCAGAGAAAAAAGGTGACAATTAAATAACAACACAACTGCCCTAGATTTGTCACAGGACACAGTAGAAAGAACCCATGGGAGACACAAAGGTATGGAAGGTGCCTGCAGTTCTTCTGGATATACTGGATATATGATGTCCCTAATTGCAGAAAAGTAAAAATAACCGGCTCACTGTGTGGAAAGCTTCAACAAGTCAGTCGAAAGAGAACGGGAAAAACCCCAAAGTGACGGATGTCCCCAGGACAGAAGTGAAACACGCTGTCATAACCACAATGTGTAGGAAAGGCCAGACAAAAGACTCTGAATTACTCTACAGTGCTTAGCCAAAAATAAAAGAATGTTCCTGCCAGGAGCAGACGAAACAGATAAAATGAATCGTATTTCTAAACAAAACAAAACAACAAAATCTGTCAAAACTTTGAAATAAAAAATATTTTTTTCTTATCATATTTTGACCTGGCTATTTCTATTTTTTTAATTACAGGATCTAGATACAAGAGGTACAAAGGCTTCACTGGTTTAACGCGGGCAGTATATTGTACAGGACGGCCTAGATAAGTCCTGGTCCTGGAGTACTCCTGTGTTTGCTTTTTTTGTGTTCCACCTAGGTTATTAACCACAAGCTTAATTAGAAGTTAATTTATTTCTACTTTCGATTTGATGTTTTTTTTTTAATTTGCTTTCACCTCTTGAAGGTCAAAACCGATTTAAATTATTATGCACCCTGATTAGTAAGTTTCAGCACTGCTGTCATTCAGGTGTGCGAGCTGATATATACGCAACTTGACTGAAGCAGGAGGAAAAATACTAACCTGCTGTGGGGGTTGTCTGACACATTATGTGTGTGCATCATCATCCGATCACCTCCTAAGAGCTTTTCAGTCCAACATAAAAGAGCCAATTCTTAATTAAAAAGCTGAAGAGAGACTCTTCCTATATGCTGCACATTAACTAGAGTGGTTATGAAACCTCAGTGCAGAAAAAGAAGCCTAAATCAGCAGCCGATCGATTACAGGCAGCCATCACTGTAGTTTAAGACCCCAAAACAAAACACAGCAGTTCAGAACCATTACTGAGAACCACTGCTCCCGATTCACATTTCGAACAAGCTTCAGCAGTCATGCTAACTCGCGAGTAATCCACCAGCACCGCTACTGATACGCAATTGAATTTTAATGTACTGCACATGTTTGGTGAAAATCAGATAAATGGATTACCATTAGTGCTTCCCTGACCAGGTAAGGCCTTGGCAGGAAGCAAAGCCACAGATATTACAGAATCAATAGGAACAGGGGATAAGCACCTAAATGAGGAATGTCAGCACAATAGGCATTGACAGAAAAGCCCTTCAGCCAGTGTTGAATTGGCAGAATTCTTAAATTATAGATTTTTAACAATGTAAATCAAGTAGGGTGAGGGTTGCAGTGCAAAGGGAAAAAAACGAATCAGCCTGCAGGTTATGTGAAAGCTGACACATGTACATGATTTAACATTTAACATTTCATGAAAACTCTAAAGGGAATGCTTCATCTTTCATTGGTGTGGTGTTGTGTATACTTTCTGATGCACAAGCTTCAAGGACTGATGCGAACATCCAAGCACCCATCCACTTTCAGCGACAGTGGCCGAACCTCAAGAGAAGGATAGCAAATCGCCGCCTGACCAGGGCAGCACCCTGGACAGAATCCCACTCCGTCTCGGGGCACAAACACACATCCAGGGCAACTTCAGAGGTGCAAATTCACCTGCACAGCATCTGTGAGGCCTGTGACGGGAAACTGGAGCGCTAAAAAAAACCCCAAAGAAAACCCACGCAGGCCCACTCGTAAGACGAGAGAACAGGCTCACCACACAAAGCATAAAACTGAGGTTCGAACCAGGACGCTACTGCGCCACCCCAGAGAGGAACAAAATAAACTCATCAGCGCATTTATGTTCTAGCAGGGTACAGCCTGGGTGGGACATCAGTCCATCGCAGGACACACACAGTCGCAGACACAGTCACGCACACACTCACACTCACACCAGGTCAATTCACCTCCCAGAAGCCAGCTAACCTACCAGCATGTTTCTGGAGTGTGTGAGGAAACCTCAGCACCCAGAGAAAACCCACCAGAACCCAGGGAGAACATGCAAACTCCACACAGACAGCAGCCCAGGAATCAAACCCCTCGGGGCCCCAGTGCTGCAAGGCAGCAATACAAACCTCTGCACCACTGTGCTGCCCTAAAACAATGTGTTTTTTTTATTTTTAAATGTTTAAAATACGCAACTGCAAAGTACTCCAGTAATCTGAAGACGGCTTTATTCAGTAGCGATGGAGACTGTTTGGCCACCAGATCGTAAACACAAACGTACCTTCTAATCATCCTACGGTATATGTTTACAGCACTCTGAAAATATGATGTTTCATAATAAACCATATCAAAATTATTTATTTGCAGGATTCTTTATTTTATTATTCTGCCTCTTTGGCAGTTCGAAACTTGCACCTGCTTGACCTGTATGCTCTGGACTCTTTCTCCGTGCTGCACAGAGCCGGATCACAGGAGACGACTGCCTTGGATTTAACTTTAATATAACTGAAATATCGGTTTATTTCACCCACTGTGTCCCCTTTCCCAGAAGAAGCACTGCAGGAGAAGGCAACACTCCCCAGCAGTGCTGGCAGCGCACTGCAGAGACGAAGCAGATTTCTGGTTTGTATTTCATGTCTGTCTTCATTGCCTGTCACTGGAAATTATTTTACAGGTTCAGAACTTGATGCTGCTCATTTTGAGGCTATTTTTTTACATTATAATTAAATGTGCATGAAAAAGCTGGTATATACTCAGTTGCATTTTTCCTGCTAGGCCTTGTTAATAAGGAAATGCAGATGAAACCATAAATCATTCACTTGCATAAATATCTGTCATTATATACAGCAATATCCTGCCACTAAAGGCAATTTGATTTGCATTCTGTATTCACCTGTTACTTTCACCTGTCACCTGATTAATTTTGCAGAAAGCATATTTAGCTTATTTCTTTCAGATTTTGGATTTAATTTCACAATCCAAATGTAATGTCATTGTATGTTGAAACCTGTATGTAATTTAGAAACACACTCCATCTTCCTTTAATGGTTCCCCGTGTATGTGAGTGCTTTCAGAGTATAACAGCTTTTCTCACTGCATGTATCTCACTGAAATATTTCAGGCAAAAGCACTATCAATTTCTGATAAGGCTGCAAACATTCATACTGATGACATTCAGTGATTACCTGAAGGAGAATCGGTTACACTTAATGTTGATTCAGCTGAGCATCTTGACTAAGAAACGCAAAGCTCTTTGTTGAGGTTCAGGTCACTCTGCACATCTGTGCTCGTTTATCCTTTCCAAAGCAACAATTCATACTCTGCAGAGGTCTCCATAAATAACCTCAACAGCGCGGTTCAGAAACAGCCAAACCTATACGCTGATATGAGAAAAACCCTGCCATTTTCCACATCAAACATGGACAATTTCCAGAATATTTTACATTTCCCTGATCCTTCCACCCATGTTCTAACAGTGTAACTGAACTCAGGAATTGAACCCAGGACCCCAGCACTGGGCTCCACTGCGTCGCAATGCTGCCCCACTTCCTTGACATTATCATAGTGATAATATTTTATCCCATGAGCTTATTTCCTTTATGGAACATTGCTGTGCTCTATAATATACGTATACTTCTAGAGAGGCATGGTCCATCCTTTATGAACATTGCACCAGCAGACTTGTCTTCGCGAGTTTGGATACTCATTATCTCACACAGGAACAACACAATTATCATCTAAGCACTCATCTTTGAACACTTACTAGCAGAGATAGTCTGGAGTCTGGAATGTTACATTGGGTTTAATGAGAGTTTTGTGAAGCCGTACTCCTAGCAAAAGCACACTAGAGAGACATATGCATAAGAAAACTATTTTTAATGTCGAGGGGTTCCGTATTTACACTTCATGAATACATACCAAGCGAGCTGTTAAAATCATTAAAAACGGAACACGCCGCCTTCTGCAAACGGCCAGATGGTTGGAGTTAGGGGTACGGTGCAGGCGGCAGCTACGGTTGTATTATTAACATGCAATTAATTTACCATATCGGGTTAGCTATTGACATATTCACAGCCTCCTCCGAGTACATTATTAATACACCCCGGTGTAGTTTGCCGAAACAAGCACCTTGACTCTCAATAACTTGTCGGCTTGAAAGCATCGCCCAAGCCCGCCACCACCGTCACCAGCGCTGCCAGTGAGGGCGGAATAATCGAGGTGCTGTAGTTCTCTAATTCCCCGCATCCATCACCGCTCACTGTGGCCCTCTCGGGAAGGGCTCCGAGCCCACCACTCCCTTTATTAATGAGGCAATATAGGAGCCAGTGACACTTCTCACCCGCCGCAGAAAGTGATTCATCCGCTTTTACCTCCCCCCAAAATAAGACTGTTTGTCACAGAGGCGTGCAATGCGAGAAGAGCGTAGCCCGTGAATTAACTGATGCTCAAGACGGCCATAAAACCAGTCCGGAGCCAGAGCGCGGCTGGAAACTGCTGGGGCTCTGTTCAAGAAAGAAAAGCAGTAGCCGAAGGATGAGGAAAAAAACAAAGCTTAAACTTGCTTTAGCTGCAGAAATCCAGTTTTGTTTTCCATTTCCCCCACATCCACCTTTATCACTGCGATTACATACGGAGATACAGTAGGTACGAGTACCATCATCGCTCTTTTCAAACAGTACCTGAAAGTGTAGTAGGAAATCTAGGTGTGCTTGAGATTTATAATGGCTCATCACCCACTGCGATTCCCGTTGGCGTGGTGAAATTATCGGTATGAACTCCCTTAACACACTCAGTCCTTAATCAGTGCAGTTCGTAATTGAGCATACTTAACACTTGTCTTGTAGGCCTCCTCTTTAACATAATGTATGATCTCGTATTTTTTAATCATAATTTGCCAAAAGCCTAGAAGGAGGTAAATATCTAGATGAATACATCATTGATGGAACTTGGGAAGTGAATTTCAATACTTGTGACACATTATGAACTTTCACTTAATCATTCATGGTGGACAATTAAATCACTAAATATATTGGGAAAAGGACCTGAATCACAATATACTTTTGTTTTTAGAATAGCACTATAACTTGAACTAAAATTTCCAAACCTCCTAACATTTATGCATGCGTTAATCTAATGAATTTTCTAATTGAACGATTTGTACAGTTGTAACAGCTGGTCTCCTAAAACGAATTCTCTACGTATTAAAAACGGTAAAATGGAGTGAAATGGAACATCGCTACCATCTGGTGGTAAGATACCGAGCTACAAGTGAAACGAATATTTTTATTACCCTGAAACAGCCGCCATAATCAAACTTATTTTTCAAGGAGACGTTTAATATCCAATACAACAGTACAAAACGAGACATTTAATGTCGTCCTGTAGTTATTTAAGAATACACAGGTAGCAAAAATACTTACAACATTAACCTGTAAAGCACTTTGAGTGGAGTGTCAGAAAAGCGCTATACTGTATAAGTGTAAGGAATTATTATTATTATTATTATCAGTGACTCCAGAAAAGGTCACTGAATTGTGTTCACGTAAGTGGCCAGGATTAGTCGAAAATGCAGTACTTCTGTTGAGATTCTCATTTTCAGCAGTCATCTCCCAAGAAAATAACCTTTCTATAACACTTTTAAAACCGACTTTACCAGGACAACACCACGTAACAGCTGAGATTCATTGGACGCTACACTTCAAATGAATTATATTTTCAATAAGCCAGTTTACCAGCTATCATGCTTTAATATTTTAAACGTACCTCCATATGCACAGCTTGGTAGCCTGATTTATGAAGCTTTTGAAAAAATAAGAAACTGAGTTTTACTGTCAGGAGGACTGGGATTCAGTCAGAAAACAAAGAGGTTGTTTATCAAAGACAAACTCATTCTCTACCCTCCTGCACATGTCATGGATTGTAATCAATGTATGAAAAGGGAAAAATATGATCCAATTCTATCCCATGCATGACCATTTAAATCGTTAGTTTATTATAGAGGCTGAAGACTGAGCAAGTCAGATAAGTGTAGAGAAAGAAGTCAGGCTTAGCAGAATTATAATGTACTTTCAGAGTCAACATTAATACAGTGTAAATCAGAGCAGTCTGGAGATTAGCTTATCTCTCTCACCGAAATGACCTCCAGTCTATAATACAGCTGGAACTGTGATACATACAGTACAGCAGAAATGCTTCTTATTTCTAAATCCCAGTTTAAGTTGAATTAGTTGAACTGCATTTTTCAAAATGTAATTAAGAACGATTAAGGATAAAAGTCTCCCGTACAGTAAAAGAAAAAAGTAAAAAACTACAATTACACTGCAAAGAACTTTGTGTTTTGTCTCACTTTTTATTAAATAGAAGCTGTTTTAGATGTTATGGATGCATTTGTATGTACAGTAGATACCCTGGAGTGTTTTATGATTTGTCTCATAAAGAGGATTTAAAATGGTGGTTTGTACCTTTAGAAATACCTGCCTATATTACTGTATCATCACACATTACTGTTCTGCACACAGCTGAAGGTGCTGCACAGTCACAGGAGGAGGACACAATACCAGGGAACGAGGCCTGGACAGCCCAGAGACGGGGCCTTGTTGAGACACGGTTGTGGGAAGGTGATTTTGTGTGGTTTTCTGTGTGCACCCTCAAATAATCTCTACTGACACCCACTGCTCGACCACTTTATGGGGGACTATCTGCCCCAGAAGCCTAAAGCAGAGAAAGTGGGGTCGCTCATGCGATGTTAGGCGGCTCCGCCTGGGAGAGAAAGCTGAGGAGGCGCGACACCATGTGCGTCTCGGACATCGATTTCCCAAACCGCACCAAACAAACAGAAACTCGTTAAGAGCGTTTTAGCTGTGGCAAAACAAAAGAGGATTGGCTGCCAAGTGACAGGGCTGTCACCACAGGCGCGCAGCTCCAGACGGGGGGTAACGTTTCGAGAGGCCTGTCACAAGCAGGCCACTGTCTCAGGCAGCCCGAGCCCTTTAATACACAAAGCCTTCAGCACTTTTCCCCAGGGTTCCTGGCCCGGCATCTTTATACAGATTCCAGTCATGAAAAGAGCTGGTGGTAGTTAAATTAGAGACATTGAAAGAATTGCCCTGGAATATCTTGCAGACCTGAAGGAAAAAAAGAAAAGGCTAATCCACTCAAGTAGCTTGTCAAATTGTGACACATACTCAGCTAGGCCATACACGCACAATAGTTTCGACTAGACGGCTATTTCAGATGTCAGTAGCAGTCTTCAATGTAGACGCCATTTTCAAAAGACGTCTACGAGCTGTGTCAGAGTGCCGCTGTGATTCGTCCTCTCGCGTATGTCCCAGGGAAAACCACTCACTGTCTCAGCTTCCTGGGCAACGAGTTAAAACTAACATGTCAACGTTAGCCACGTAACTGCAACCGATTGGTGCCTCGTCAAGTGACGAAGGAATTGTGGCTTGCTAGAGAGAAAACAAATCTCAAACTGTTTTTCAAATGTTTTAAATTCAAGGCTTAATGCTTAGCCAGATGAAAATTGCACTGAAGTGAATTTCCTCGCCCAGGACAGCTCCCGGTACTGTCGGTGTATCGGACAGAACAGATAGCATATTGTTAAACTGACGTTTTTCTAACCGCTTTATCGATCTCAGCGAGCAACGAGAACAAGAGCGAGGTGGAGTACAGCCTGGACACAGGGCAGAGACACGCACAAGCACAGACGCACTTGCAGGAGGACCAGTTCTCCCAGAAGACAACGAACCGACCGGCATGGCCTCGGACTGTGGGAGGAAACCACGCACACTCCACACAGACAGCACCCCGGCTCCGGCGCTGACCCCCGCACCATCGTGCCAGTGTGCCCCTGTGCCACCATCTGAAGCAGCATCCCGTTCCAGCGCCACTAACGACAGCGGGCAGCCACGCTGCACTGCAGAGACCTGACCAGGATCCCGCTGGGGTGCTACAACAGGCATACTCACAGCTTTTCACCTTCTCTTGCTTTTGTGTCCAGAACAAGGTAGACCGTGCCGAAACTGCCCCTGCCCAGTTTCTCTTGTACGCTGTATCGCTTTGCTATCAGACTGCTTGACCCAGCAGCCATTGAGGCAGAAACGAAGGCAGTCTTTGCAGCCATCTCCTGGAACTTGGGCATCCCTTCTTGCACCAGGAAATGAGGCGAGGTTCTTTAGGCACTGTTGCCTGTCAACATAAAAACAGGAGAAATAACCCCCTTTTTAAGGTTGATGTCTAGATCGCAGTTAAAGTAAGTTGGAATTGTGTATGAGCAAAAAGGAAAGTACTGTAGCATCTAGCAAACACCATCAAATACAACATGTTAGAGAAATAGGTGACTCAAAATAAGTTTGATTTTGTTCTGTGCTTGGAACGACCAATTTAAAAACCCCTTTAATAAGTAGTGTACTTGAATAAACAGTGTGCTACTTAAGTAACAGTGTGATAGTTGTTTTTATACAAGATAAAGGCATGAATTTCAATGTTAGGAAAAGAGGGGGAATTATAATGGATCAAAGTTCTTGTATGGCAAAATAAATCTTATAAAAATCATATTTTACTCAGCTTACTAAAGCTTACTTTAAATCACATATTTCTCTATGCCTAAAGATGTCTCAGTGAATATAATGGCTATTTTTAATAAATTATACCATATGTGCAATGCTTGCTTTTTTTGTTGACACATGAAAATTTTACTCTGCATTTAAAATGTTGTACTATGTCATCTAAAGCAAATAGATCTGTTTTATTAGAAGCGTTTCCTAATATTTTAACTGGATTTTTGAATGAATGTGACTATTTCACTTTGTAGGACACAAAGACACACAGATTTGAGAACATGTTTTTTGGGGCACAAACAGTTGTAGTGTTTCTAACTGTCATCCGAAAGAGGACGCCTTTTTTTACAGTATAGTGTCCCCGTCACTATACTGGGGCATTAGGACCCACCCAGATTGCAGGGTGAGCGCCCCCTGCTGGCCCCACTCACACCTCTTCCAGCAGGCGATGTCTTTGTTCAGCTGTCAGGGGACCAGTTAACGCTCCATCCACGGAAATACCAATGACCCACAGCAAGCAGGTGTACTGTACTCACCAGCAGAGTGCACAGGGATTTCCAATCCGCAGCTGTCGAGGGCTGAACAGGAAACAGGTTATTGTTCGGCCAGTGTTGCCGTGACTTCGGAAAGAATGTCAATCCTACTCATCCAGTTATTCAGCCTAGACTGGCTTCAGTGCTGGAGAGCCCCACGCAGTGATATCTGCAGGGTTTATCATCCACAATGAGCGCAGACCTGGAAACAGTGGTAACAGAAAGCCGGTTAGTGAACATGCCCAAGAGACCTTATGCTGTATGCAATGAAGAAAAGAGCTTACGTTTCGCAGACGTTTGAAGCACTCACACTTTTCTCACATGTGACAGAATGTGTAGAAGACTGAACCTACATAAAGTAACACAACACTTAAAACATCCATAGGGAGCAATACAGAGAATCTCAACAGTAACACCACTCCTGTCTCTTCCAGCATTAAATCGCCAAACAGCGAATTATTTAACTGTCTTCACTACAGCTGCCACATGACTGTGTGCGGCATTAAATAAGCCATGTACTGTTTACCTTGTCTTTCAGAAGAAGCATACAAGCAGCCCTGACATGACTGTAGCCTACTTACAGCCCACCGACACGAATCACAGCGCCGAGTTCACCACCAGGTGTTTACTCTTGTTTCTATGGAGACGGACGGGGAGTTCTGGGACCGCCTTGTCGGCGCTCCCGTTGTGACGTCACAGTCCCCTCCGCTCTCTCACAGCTGTCGGTTTTGATCTGACTAAAAACGATTGGGCGTTTTTTTTTAACAAACTGCATCGATCCATATCGTATGCCGAGTCTGTGCTTCTGCAAATGATCTTTCACGGGACGTTTGTACTTGACCCCGGAAGCAAAATGATCAGCTTCATTTGGGGGGGGTCTTTCTGTTGTTCTTCCTGAAGTTAGTTCGGAGTTTATTTTTATTTTTTAGGAAGCCGAGCAGGGCTGAGCGTGCAGATTGTGGCGTGTGCTGGCGACAGTGAGTGTCGGGCTTCTCGACATGACATTGTTTCTGTTTTTTTTCTGTGACGGCGGTGCTTCAGTGAGCGGCTTGTGCTTGTGCATCCCGAGTTAAAACGCGCTGTGTTGCGTCTTGCCGGCGTCGGCTCTCCTCGGTATTAAAGAGACTTGCGAGGCCAGTTCCCCAGTTGGACATCCGAGCCCACACCTGTAAGCGAGATATAATAAAGCTAACAACTTCTAACCCTATTAAATTAGACGGTGTTGCTGTTTTGTTCCCGGGAGGGGGGAGGGATAACGCCCAGTTTCGGGAGGCATGCACGGGACATTTCCTTTCCAGCACACGTTTCCCTCCTCCCGCACGAAAGGGATCGCAAAGGTTTCCCAGTGCCCAGCGCCGGGCGCCAGGGAGCACAGCATTCATCTTCAGCGACGCCTCCGTGTACAGGCGTAGGCCACGGGTTTATACAGACGTGCGGGAGTACATTGCACACTGCCTGTTGTTGTTTTTTGCACACTGCCTGTTGTCTCTGTCTTTCTTTCGCTACACAATTGTATTGTTGTTGTTGTTGTTGTTTTTTTCTCTTTGTACTACTTATGTCCGAAAGCTAGCTAAATAGCATTTCGTTCTACCATATACCATGTATATGAGTGTAATAGATAGATAGATACTTTATTGATCCCGTGAGGGAAATTGCAGACAATAATGACAATAAACTTGAAGCTTGAAACTTGAAACTTGAACTTGATGTCCAGCTCGGCTCCCCCTGGCAGCGTGGGTGCGGCGAGCCTCGATTCCACCTGCCCCTCCCACCCCCTGGGGCTGTGGCTCCGCCCCCCTGACTAACTGCCCCGGCCTCGCCGCTTCTCGTCCCATGAGTCGGGCGCAGAGCGGGGATCCGGGACAAGTGAAGACGAGTTGAACAGAGGCGCTGGGAGAGTTCTGATGCCAGACGCGCCTGTCAGCCCTGTTGATAGAAGCCCTGTGGGCAGGGGGCAGGGTTCTGTGCCCTTGTGCAGCGAGGAGACGGACCGGTTGAGCCCGTCGTCCGTGTTCCCCTCGGCTCTGCTCTCCTAACGATTGTCGTCCTGCTGCTCTCTCTTGCAGGAGTCCGGGGCTGTCACCATGGGAGTCCAAGGGCTTACAAGTTACATCGAGGGCAAGAGGGAGTTCTTCACGGACTTGAAGCTAAGAAACACGAGAATTGTTATCGACGGGAACGGCTTGTACTTCCGGCTTTATTTTACTTCGGGTCTGGACAAGCAGCGCGGCGGAGACTACGACAGCTTTGCAGAGCTCGCCCGGCGCTTTTTCGAAGCCCTGTCAGCCTGCAGTATAAGGCCCTTTGTCGTGCTTGACGGTGGCATTGACTACACGGACAAGAAGTTCGGGACCTTAAAGCAGCGCGCCCAGAGCCGAATCAGGGAGTCCCATGCCCTGTCCCGGGGGTCGCACGGCTCCGTGCTGCCGCTTCTGACCAAGGAGGTGTTCAAGCAGGTGCTCTCCAGACTGCAGGTGCCGTATGTCCAGTGTGTGGCAGAGGCAGACTGGGAGATAGCTTGCTTGGCCAACCAGTGGAGCTGCTCGGTATTGGCCAGCGACAGTGACTTCTGCATCTTCGACTTGAAGGACGGCTACTGTCCCTTCGCTGACTTCCAGTGGAATAACGTAAGGGTGTGCTCCGACACGGAAAAATACATCCCTGCCCTGTGCTTCTCCGTGGACAAATTCTGCTCGCACTTTGGTCACATGAACAAGCAGCTCCTTCCCCTGCTTGCGGTCATCATGGGCAACGACTATGTCCACCTGCAAGATATGGAGGTGTTCTTCAGCCAGGCGAAGCTCCCCGTGGGGACCCTGCCCGGATCTGGGAAGACCCAGGCCCGAATTGACGGCCTCCTCCGCTGGCTCTCCAAGTTCGATGGCCCAGAAGAAGCCGTTGAAAAGGTGGTTGAGTACCTTGGCCACAAAGGCCACAGAGGCTCCTTCCGGGAGCTCGTGTCCTCTTCCATGAAGGAATACGAGCTGTCCACGAGCAACCTTGCGAAGTTCTTCACAGACGGCGTGCCGGTGTCCAACGTGCCGGAAGTAATAGCCTGCCTGCCGGACTGGATCCTGATGGCCTTGGGGAGAGGGAAGCTCTCCTCGCTGATCATCGACGTGCTGGTCCTGGAGAGGGTGCTGCTGCACGTCCAGGTGGAGAACTGCGCACTGCCCAGCAGCAACCTGTGCTCCCTGCCCATCCGCCAGGTGCTGTATGGGCTGCTGCTCAACTGGAAAAGACACCTCTCGGGGGAGACCGCCCGCGGCTGGAACAAGGTGTGCAAAGACAAGAGCAGCACGTTGTCTGTGGAGGAGTTCGACCGGCAAGATTTAAACCTGAGAAGCACTTCAGTTCAAGCTGTTCTACCGAGATCCCCCGAGCAACTTCTGCTGCACAAGCTGGCGGAGGTAATCCCAACCTGCGGGGACAGGCCAGTGGGGAATGGCACATGGAAAACATGTTAGAAAATGTGACAATTAAACACATGCCTTATAGATTTGTCAAAGCAAAGCTTTATTAGTAACGCTGGGCTTTTGTATGCATTTCAAGGATTGTTCCTCTCTTGTTTGTGGTCTTTATCACCCTCACCTGCTTGTGAGGCTGACAGGGGCAGCATGTGGCTTTTCTGCGCTGTAGCTTCATTTCTGTATGTGTCTTACTGCCTAGAATGGGTGATTGTTTTTGGAAGCAGCAGCAAATTTCTGTTCTGTCTTTGGGAAGGGAATGTGAAGTTTATCTGGCACAAATCCTCATTCTGGAGTGAGCAGGTGCAGCTCAGAGCTAAGCGGGATGTAAAAATCAAGCAGATATTTGGTTTGCGTTGCGAAAGCATCAGTATATAGCTCAGGTCAAGGATATTTTAGGATATTTTAGTATCTCTTTGTTTTGCAGGTGCCCCTAGCAGTTCGTCTTCAGACCCTGCTGGAGACGCTGGGAGTGAAACCCTCTGTTCTGCAGGCCGTCCCCCCCCACCTCAGCCTGCCTGTGTCTGTCACCTGCTATTGGCTGACTCACTCAAAGCCCCGACCTGAGCAGCAGCACCTGCAGGCCCTGCTGCTGGGCCTGGTCTATGGAGAACTCTGCAGGTTAGGTAGGCCTGTTTCCTGAAAATGAAGTCCTGCCTGCTACACAGCAGGGGTTGTTGGTGGGGCTGGAGAATGATTGGGGATACCTGAAGGATAGCAAGCCAGCTGTTATCACAGGCATTGTAGTGAACAGTTCTGGGACAGTCTTTCTAAAAGTGTTATTATATATAATAGTTTAATAAGCCAGATACAGCAGTACCATTGGTTTGGGTATTCTTGGTGTATATACACCCTTTAGAAGAGCCAGCGTAGAGCAAGAATGGCAGTGTACTTACATAGCAGAGATTAAAAAGTCAGAAATGAGATATTACTACCGTATTAATGAAGGTACCAGCTTAGCTCTGTTAACTAAACAATGATGAATCACATTGTTTAAAGGAGTGAAGGTTTTTTTTACCTGTTTTTAACTTACCTTATTTTCTAAGTTGTCTGTTTTTGACATCTTAACATCTAGCAGCAACAGACCAAAACAATACCAGAAACATACCAAATACCACCAACAGCCTGTATTCTTGGCTTAACCTGTACTAATCATGGAATCTGTAAACACTTCAAAGTGACATCTTAGTTGTTATGAAGAGCATCAGAATGTTCAAAATAAAGTCGTGAAACCAGTCCTATTCCCTGGTTCAGACGTGTGCGATGACTAGCTGGTATTATTTTGGTATTGCCCTAGAGACGACTAGCAGGAAGTTGTATGGATTGTGTGTGTAAGAATACTAACAGGAACCCTGCTGAATCTAGAACAGCATCCGTGTTGCGCCTGGAGTTACATCCGTGCTCCTCTGACCTTTATCCTAGCGTGGCTGGAGTCGGTGCTGGGACTGTAGGTTGTATCCGCCCTGGCTCTGTTGGACTGCCGGCTGTTCCCTGTGTAGAGAACGGGAAACGATCTCTCTTTCGCCCCCCCCAGGCAGCGCCGCCTCCTGCCCAGGCGTCCGGGAGCTGCGTGAGAAGCTGCGCAGGCTGCGGGTGTGGAGGGGGGACAGGCAGGGCATGGACATGGACGCGGCGCATGTGTTCAGCCAGTGGCAGGCGGCCCTGCTGACCAGCCACTACCTGAACCAGCTGCTCTGCTGCCCCGTCCCGGAGCCAGACTGCTCAGGGTACGGTGTCGGGCCGCTGTAGCTAAAGAACAATATCAAAAACTCATCTTCACTTCTCTCCTACACCGCAGTCAAGACCGTGAACGGTGACACGTCTTCTAGCTTGCAGGAAGTATTCGGATTAGCTCGCAGGCACGTTTCCGTTCAGGCCTAGCCTTGTGTACGAGCGCGTCTGGCGTTAATCTTGAAACTGGGGATTTACATCAAGTCGTGTCTTGTTTAGTACCACTGTTTTTAAAAATGCCAGCATCTCCTTTTGACGAAAAAGGGGAGTGTTCTTTGAAAGTCATTAGTTAAGCAAACATTGTTTGAATTCAGATTAATGGTTTTAACTGGAAATTTGTGTTTTCAGAGAGTAGATATGTTTGTAGTAGTAAAGGAAGGTAAATACGCAGTAGAATTTCATTAGAATAAACAGCACTAATTAAAACGGACAGTGTAAAGCATAAAGGACCAAGAAGTGGCTATTTGACACGATCCCTTCATTGGTAGAAGGCTTTGGTCCTGTTGGGTCGCTTGCTTTCGAGGAAGGAAAAGATTACGTCTGCTTACCTTCTTTCCCCATTTTATGTAGCTCCCTACAGAGGAGAGGCTGTTGCTGGATTTAGCTGAAGCCCTTTGTTGTAGCAGAAATCCAAAATGAAAATCAAATGTCAATACGGAGGATACTGTATATCTTTCACATGCATTCATCGAAAAAAATTGTTAACGAAGCATTTCTGAAATGAGTCGAGAGATTTTTTTCTAAGGGGCCAAGTGCTGTTGTCTCGCAGGGTTTACAGCGGGACGCTTGTGCACCGGGTGGTCAGGGAGCTGAGGGGCGGGCAGGCTCCGGAGCGGCTGCTGGCGGGGTCCGCCCTGGCCCTGACGACCTTCAGGACCCTGCTCCGGGCCGTGCTGGCCAGCGTGCCCCCAGACTTCTTCTTCAGGAAGAGCAAGAGAAGAGCCAAGAGGCCCCCCCGGCCGCGGGCGGCGCAGACGAAGGGCGAGGCGGGCAGGGGGGGGCCCCCCGCCGCCCGCGACGCAGCCAACAGGTTCTCACTCCTGACGGTCGAGGACGACGAGGACGACGAGGACGACGAGGACTGAGCTGCGTTTTTACCCCGTTTTGTACTGTAGCACACAAGGAAACAGTTTCTTAATACTACCTTTCTCCGGAGTCACGCTGAAACTGTTATATTTTTTGTAAAAATATTTTGGTAAAATGCTTTTGGTGCAAATTTTATACATGTATGTTTTTATTTTTCTAAGGTGACATTTTATCAGCTAAATTGCTTTCAGTCAAAGCAGAGGTGAATGCCCAAGAACATCAACACGAGTCTTCAGTTGCTACTGTATACTGTTCTCGTGACCTACTGCTCATCCACCTGCAAGTTCTGCAGACAGATTTTCGAACTGAAGCTGGTAAGTCCTTTAACGGGAAACACAGGTGTTTGTAATTGAATTCTTTTGATAGCAAAACAAAGATAACTGGTATGATGCAATTAACTGCTCGTCTTTCAGAAGCATAAATCGAATCCAACATCTCTTCATACTGCCTAACAAGTGAGATGTTGCAAAGCCGTAGAAAATAAGTGTAATTAAGTGCAATTGTTCTAAAAATTAATATCAATAAAAAAGCCCAGCACAGGAAGAAAACTGGCATATACTGTTACCATTGTGAAAAATGATGCCAAGCAAATGTTTCCCAGGTTGTGCAATATTTAATTACTTGTCAATGTATAAAGGTAATAAGGTGCAAATACTTTTTGATGATTAGACAGTTTATTCAGACCTAAAGATGAAACAAATTTATTTGTTAAGGTCCTGTTTACAGAAATGAGAGCCGAATCTTGCAGAGTTGTGGCCAAGAAAGCTCATTTTGTGCAGTATAGTTTGGGAAAATTTAAATAATCTACCACACTGTGTACATCTACCAATGCCTATTTTATATTGTATTTTAATAATGTATTAAAATATAAATTAAAAAAAAATCATTATTGTCTTCGCTGAAATGTAATTATATGAATAACACATTTGAATTAAATACCGATACATCTTTCTGTAAATCATAATTTATTCAGTCTTTTCAGCCCCCCAACAAACAAGAGCCTTGATGAAAAGGTTTATAAAAATTTTAATATACAGGATTAATTTCATACATTGTCAACAGAATGAGGTGTCAGCTGTACACACATTAAACAAAGCACACTCAAGTCACTGCTTTTATCCGTTTAAAGAGCAGAGCAGCACAAGTGAGACCAGTGAATTAATCTGACCAGGGAAAAGCCTGAGCTGCAAATCAAAGATCTATGTGAAAAGGGAAGTAAAAAATGCTTTACTACAGTGAGTCCATAAGGCTTGGTGCTCATTTCCAGGAAAACACTTCATGGGCCCAGTTGGCCAAGATGAATATACGCCCTATGTACGTCTGAAGCCCATTATGTATGTGTGAAACACGTAACGTGAGAAGGTTCGACAAAATTTTAAAAGCAATTTTTATATCCAGTCTTTCTCAAACACGAGACACTACAAATCAAGCAAATGGACATAGATCCCATAGATATAAAAGTTATTAATGGTGCTGTAGTATAAAACATTTATAAATTCAAATACCATCCATTGTTGTACCTTCTGTAACAGTTACTGTTTTGTTCAGTGTGGTGCGATTTAAAAAAAATTAAGTGCCCTATATGCTCACTTATAATGAAAATTTCATTATCCAGAAAGGGTATAAATTTAAAGAGAAATCATTCAAACAGATAACATCTGAGAACTGAACACAAGAGTAATTACTTTGTTCCCGATTCTTACCCAAAACAAATACTTTAATAGATCCAGGTATACATACAAATCCAGCACTTGGCCATGCTATCACACGTACTCAATATAAAGACAAACAGAAAATGTTTGTGTTTTATAAAAAGGTTCTTTGTTCACAAAATACATGGTTTAATAGTGGTCACCTCCTCCAAAGTTTGCATACAAGATGAAAGCACAAAGTATTTCCACAATACTTATTCTTATTGTGAGTTTAATAATGTAGCAAAAAAGACCTTGAGCTGCAACGAGATCAGCTGGAATGCCTGAATGTAACATCTTTGCCGTTTCACAAAACAAAATCCATCTGGTTTTCTGAAAGAATAAAACACCTTTAAAATAAAACTGACACCCAAACAGTAATTTTATAAATAAGGGCTTTCAGATACTCTGAAAGGTTGTACAGTCTTGAAGCAGCACACCAAATCTTAAAGGGAAATATGTCGCCACTACAGTTCCTGTAGTTTAGCTAGTGCCTTCCCTGCAGATTTATTATTGGAAAAAAACAAAATTAAATAAAAACCCTTAATGGCAATAGAACCTGCTGCAAGTCATTTCCAGTCCGTATATGTCTGTAGACATTGCCTGTTCCTTTATCAAAGACACAATATGCATCATACTTCATGGAAGAAGGCTTCAGGCTTCTGGTTTCGTTCTCTGCCTCTCTCGATCTTCTTTATGGCCTCAGACACGATGCACACAGAGGACGTTAGTCCGAGTAAGAAAATTAAGTCTGGAAGATAACAGAATTGGTTACTACAGTTGTCAGAATCTCGAGCGCCGCACAGCAATTATTTTCAAACCTAATTACGAAAAGGCACACCAATAAAAAAAAATGAATACCACAAGGGAGCATACAGGACAAGCGGTAATAATTCTGTTCTAATCATTCGTGAACACTCTGCAGCAGGCCAGACTCATCTACAATGGAGGACATACAGGAAATGTGCATAATGTCAAGCCTTTGTAGATGCGTTTTGGTAAACGGTAAATTAGTTCAAAGGCGTGGTAGATGACTCCAAAGGTAGATCTTACCAAATATGCTGAGGCTCTCTGTCTGGAAAACCTTCTGCAGGGGTGGGAAGTAAATGACGAGCAGCTGTCCCATTATGGATCCCAGGACCGCGTAACAGAACATCCTGTTGCTGCACAAGCCGATCTCATAGACGAACTTCGTCTGCCAAGTTCGCAAAATCAACAAGGGACAATCAATTCCGACTTGCACGCTTGACATAACGCTCGGTTTGTCTCTAAGCGTTTTAAATCACGATAAAATAAAACAGCCCATGAAACTAATTTGATATATAAGCAAAGCATTTAAAACATTATGTTCACTATTGTTTCTGTTAAAAGTGACTGCATATAAGCCTTAAAGAGTTGGAAGCTGCAATTATACCAATGCAGACGTGTTCATTAAATACACTGTACCGAGGAAAAAGCACAAATCACCATTTTCTATTCGTCCGACTCAATTAACACCATCGTGTCATCCATTATTAAAGATTGCATTCCCCGTAAGGCTGTGGCTATCCAGAGGCTATTCCAGAAGCACAGGGCACAAGCTAGGACTATGCCCTGGATGATGCCCGTGTCTTACAGTACACACAAGGTACAATCGAGAGAGGACAGCTCACTGAGCAAAGAGTCTGAGGTGGGAGGGAACTGAAGGACCTGGTCGAAGGCTATTGCAGACTCAGGGATCAAATAAAAACTCCTAACAGAAGGAGCTCAAGACACTCAAGCATCCAACAGCTGGAATCAGCAGCATTAACAACATACCACTGTGCGACACTACAGTCTTTTCATTGGAATTAAACAGAGCTGGACAGAACTCATTGTTGGGCCACCATGAACGGCGCACAGAGGTTTTAAAAAAATGTAACTACATCACCTGTGACCTTGAGCTCAGCGCATTGAACATGTCAAAGAACACGAAGCACGTGAAGGTCATCGTCGTGTCTCTGGGAGTGATCACATTATCACGCAGCTGTGGGAGAGATCGATACACTTTGATTAAAATATTGGATTACAGCTACTGTACTGCGAGCGCAAGGCTTCATTTTCAACATTAAGGAAACCAATGCATTTGCTGCATCGAAAAGGGAGTGCAATATGCTACTGCTGGCAAAAACCAAACGAATCCAATGACGCATCATATTTTGAATACGCAGCATTTTTGTATTACAGTGTCGATTCTCAAGTAAGTCTACAAAATGCAATGAATTCCGCAAATTTAAAGTAATATTGCCCACACTGAGCTTTATAATAGGGACTGTTTTATTAGTTCAACAGATGATGATGTTATAATTGCCAATGATACATTCATCTCTCCTTTAAAACAACAATTTCCCATATTCTTGTTGAAAAGGTGTACTCCTATTTTTCTAATCCCAAATGCTCACAAAAGGAAACAAACGATACCTCTCTCCAGAAAACAAAGAGAGTCCCGCACACGATGATCAGCGAGGACACCAGGATTTTCACCAGCAGGTTCTTGGTGATAATGCTGTCTTTCACATTTCTAGGAGGCTTTCGGATAACATCCTTATCTACAGGTTCTACTCCCAAGCTAGAGGACCATAAAGAAAGAAACCAATATAGACAAATTCCTCAGAAGAGCATTTCAAACTGAGAACGAGAGGCAGTTCTTTAGGCAAAGGGTTATGCGAGTCTAGAACACGTCACCCAGCCATGTTGTTAAATACACTCTAGTTTCTAAACAGGTGGATGAGATCTTTGGATACATTAGCTACAAACAACCAAATAAATAAGACGGGTCAAATGGTAAAACTCATTTGGAAACTCAATCAAATCAATAAACTATATGTTAATTATCAATGATCCATCAACTACAGCAATAACCTTAGTTCTTATTCCTGAACTGAGTGCATAATGTTTGTTACCTTTGTGCTGGAGGTCCATCCATTATGATATTAATCCACAAAATCTGCATTGCATTTAAAGGATTAGGGAAATTCATTAATGTGGCCAAAGAAATTAAAGTCAGTGCTGCTATACTCCTGAAAAATAAAAAATACAAAAAAATAATTAATATATTTTTAAAAGAACTGTTGTCAGTACCTGGTATTTGAAAACATGACCCAACAGTCTTAGGATATACCGTCTTAACATACTTGTACATGTTTTGTGCGGGAGGTGAACAAAAGTAAATTCTGAGTGGAAATTAAAACAAAAACTCACGTGCTCAATTGAAATCGGACAAAGTTTTTGATGTTATTGTAAATTCCTTTTCCTTCTTCAATGGCAGACCTGAAACATTTAAATCATTTTTAGAAGTACAAATACTTGGGAGAAAACTGGTTGAAATTGAAATGCTAAAATCTGAAATCTGAAACCTCTTACATCTTTAGCAAATTTATTTCAAAAGAATTGTTAACTTCCCATTAAAAGTGAAGCTTGTAAAGATCAGGATGGAGATACAAGTTGTTTCTTCCGATAGCTTGATCGTGGTCAGGGATGTAATTATGTCACCATAATGGAGAAATTATTGAAAAAACAAGGGTCCTGGCGGTTGACTCGGAGCTTGAGATGCAGGAATTGACAGAAATGCTTGATATTTGACTGAAAGGTGAATTTAGGGCCTCTGACTGGAGCACTTCCTAGGGAAAGTGCTGTGGCTCTGCTGCTGCTCTGCTCTGTTACCTAGGGAGGTAACTGGTTATTGTCTTCTCAGTAGAGGTCTTCTTTGGCTGCCCTGCCCTGCCCAGGCTGTGAAATATAGGCTGGGACAGCGATATGCCCTGATGACACTCTATCCCTACTCCGGTCTGCTGCCCTCCGGGTTTGTCAGCAGGCACACAGCTAAGGGGGTCACACGAAGACTCGCCAACGACGGGCGACGACGCTCTGATTAAATGCGCAGTGGTCTTTTAATCGCCGGGACATAAAGCACGGCTTACATAATTGTCTGGAAGTCGTCATCCACGAGGATCATGTCGGCCGCCTCTTTGCAGACATCCGTGCCCGTCTGTCCCATGGCTACGCCTATATCGGCCGCCTTGAGCGCCACAGCGTCGTTGACTCCGTCTCCGGTCATGGCCACCACAGCTCCAATGTTCTGCAAAGACTACACAGACAGAGGTCGCCTAGATGACACAGATCGATTACAGCCAGCGTTACTTTCGGCGTTTTGATAAAGAGAGACGGGAGGTAATTCCTAAGGCAAACTGCAAGTGCAGAGCGAAAGCAGACCCATCTGCATAAATGAAAAACCAATGCATTTCAGAAACTGTCTCCACGCCCAGCGGTGGCACATACTCTACCTTCACAATCTTCAGCTTGTGTCTGGGGCTGGCTCGATAGAACACTGCCACCTGTGGACACATACAAGAATCCCCGTTATCTCCCCCTCCTGCGTTCAACAGCATCTTCTCCACAGGCAGACAGAAAATTCAACGGGACAATGGGAAGAAAACCCTCCTAAAGAAACGAACCTCCATCTGATAGGTCAAAAAGACTCAACTACAGTTCTAATTGTCATAACGCCCATAATAATTAAAACAAAGACAAGTTACATAAGCCTAAAGCTACATTTCGCATTGCTGGGTCTTTAAAAAAATAATTTTTCAACATAGCTAGAATGCTTAGTGTTGCTCACTTACCCTTGGAGAGATCTGAGACAGCTGTTGGATGTCCATATGGTCAACCTCTTCCCCAGAGAGAGACTGAGATCCTTTCGAGTACAGTCCCAGTCGGCTGGCTGTAGTAAAGGAAAGTGACCACAGTTTCTAAACCTGAAAAACTGGACTGAATAAAGAATCAGATCAGCTTCTCAAGTACGGTGTGCCCATTTTAATTGACCACTAATCTGAAGGTTTCCAAACAAGCATTTTGCATTCAATATCACTACAATTTTGAAGTGGGGGTTTAGTTGAGAAATCACAGCAGCAACGCCACTGCTGTCAACACCTCCCGTTCCAAGATCAAGGACGGCATATTAACCCAGCAGGCGCACAGAACGGACACGCCACATACCGATGGACACCGCGGTCTCCTGGGAGTCTCCGGTGATCATTTTGATGGCCACTCCCGAGCTGATGAGTGTGCCCACAGCCTCCCTCACCCCCGTCCTCGGGGGGTCGATCATGCCCACCAGCCCCAGGAACGTCAGCTGTCCGAGCTCAGCGCCAGAGGCGAACGCCAGCACTGCCCACCGCAAGACAAGAAGCCAAGACGACCGTCAGCGAGATCCTTCACGTTCAGAGATGAAGGGACCTGTGCCTGTTAGGAGTTAACGGTTAACCTCGAGAACTGTCCCGCCGTTTCGTGCACTCCCACCTGGCCAGGTGTCTTCAAGGTCTCTTGAGCGGAGGTGTAACTCATGTATCCTACTGTACATGTGATTAGCGACATGGAAGCCATAGGGTCTTAGTTGATTAGGGTCTTGGTTAATTGCGCAAGGGTGACCTACCTGCCTAACTTTCTGACTTTGTTTACACCTGATATAGTAAGAAACCGCTACTGACCAATCATAAAAGTATGTTTTTGTATGAAAAAGTCTGCTCATCTTCAAGAATAAAAGCCCGTCGCTGTCCTTAGGAAAGTGAGTGAGAGACAAGGTCAACCTCTGAACTTTGTCTGTCCTCCTGTCTTTCTTGCAATAAAGAAATCCCCAGCTTGGTTTACCAGTCATGTGGTTAACTGAGAAAAGGGCCTAACAGAAAGATACTGTATTAGATATCATGTGCTCATCCATTCCTCTCACAATGGGTTGCACCCATGACCACTTGTGTATCTTGGTTCTGACCCAACCCATTCATTACTTTCTCTTTCTTGAAGCTGTTCTGAGTGTACAGGAGTCCATGCTTCCTTGTGTTTTGTGGAGATATTTCAATCACTTTCATTCACATTTAAATTGATTTAATCATCCTGTTTATATATAATTCAACTGTCCAAAAGAAGCACCAGTCAAAAGCTAGACTATAATCAAAATCAAACTTTATTCTCATTTTACCACAACTGGAGTGTATGAGAGTCTACAAAAGTCACAAACAAGAACGAATTCTAGAGTTTTAATAATGCCGATGTCAAGAAAAGATTGAGTGATAATTTCAGAAGAGCCAGTAATGTCATGGGATAAAAAATAACAGTACTGATACCTAAATCAATTAATTTTTCATCATCTTTACCGAAGAAGCTGCTCAGGGTTATTGCAAATGAAATGCACTACAACCTTTGAAGCAGAAAAGCACAAATTAATCATGCTTTTCCTCAAGAGCCTCTGAAGATAAACCTCAAAACTGCTCAGATTACAGCCACAAAGCACATACAGCTGAACCAGTCTGGTTCTCTAAGTCACTGCTGAGAGCCGTGCCTTCGCTCTGGAGACCCGTCTCTGGTGTCCTACCTCTCAGCCCCGCTGTGCCCATGTAGGTTTTCTGCTGTTGGAAGAGCTCCCTCTGCGGCTGTGTAAGTGGCAGTACCAGTCCTTTGCTGTTGTAAGAAGTGCAGTACCGTATGACTTGTTCATAGGCCCCTTTCAAGAAATAAACCCCAGGTTTGTCCTAGAAGAGAAAAAGTACAAGAATACACAAAGCCGTTGGATTTTTAAACCTATACACAAACTGTTTCAATGTATGACCTACTTCTCTCTTTCATCTATTCGTAATTTAAAAAAAAGATGATATTTATGCACAGCCTTCTTATTCTTAACACCAACAAATGGTTTTAGAGCTTTTCTGTGGCATAAGCTTCCTTGGCATTTAAAGGATAAGGCTTTTGAGACACCTGGCAGTTTCTTATGTTGAGTGCTTCATGCCAAATAAAGGAAAGTTCATTTTCGTTATGTAGCTACAGTACAACACTCAGATAAAATTCCCGTCTGTTCTCAGAAGGTGGTTTCCAAGCTGGAAGGATCACGGATCCCACCTGCTGTGTCCGATGCACACACTTGACAGCCATCCATTTCTGCTCCGAGGTAAAAGGGTGCTCTTCTTGTCTGAGATACTCCTGTCGCACACCTTCAAGGCCCATCTACACATGAAAGAAAAACCAGTTTCACCTCCTGAACACCTCCGGGTAAAGAATAAAAAGAAAACAAATGTATAAAATAGCCTACTAGCATCATCTCTCCTATGAGCCACTGGCTTTGGGTACCTGAACAGATCTGATAGTGTCCTCTATCATTCTCTGACACTTTTCACTGTAACCATGACATTCTAGTCAAGTTTTCATTGCAAACCCGAGTCTTACACTTTTCTGAACTAATAATTCCTTGCATGTGCTTTACACAGAGGGGGTGACCCACTCCATCCAACCCATCTACCACTGAAGATCAGCTCCTAAATTTAAGCACGAGACCTGGATTAACACTGCTGCTCTTACTGACAGCACGGGACCTTGCAACTACCAAGTGGTCAAGACACTGGTTTAACGCCTCATCTGAGTGACTCTTCTACAGCATTGTTCCCATCAAAATACTGGGACACTGGTTTGGAAAGTCTCATCTAGAAGGAAGGGTATCGCGAACATCATTTACAGCAGCTACATGTATTTTCACATCTCCTATCCCAGGAATCACCATTCCTAGATAGGTCAGGCTACACAATTAACACCTGTCACCATGCATTAAAAGATATAGAAGCTCCAAATACTAGTAATCAGTAAATTACTTTTATTATTCGTACAGGTAGGTTTTAACATTCGCTGTTTGTTAACCAAAAGGGTGAAAAAACTCAGGCACTGAAACCCTAAACTGAAGGTTTAAAGATACCATTTCTAGGATGAATACAATTTTTTTTCTATTATCAGCGGAATTGGGCTCACTAGACAAAGATTCATGGAAGACACTTCCCAATAATCATATTACAGGATCACACCAACTACATCAAAACTGGATGGCATGTGTTTCTCCATACAAATCTCGCACAGTGTCCGAAGACCAACTGGGCTATTGGCTGAACATCATACAACAACAATGGCTCCATCGGCTTCGCTCAAGACCGCCTGCAAACGGAGACAGGCGACTTCTTCAAGCCAAGAGAGAAAGACAGGAAAGTTCGGAAAGCTGTGTCAAAGCTGTTCCTTTGAAAACGGATGTGAGTTTGCAAGACTAGTGCTGATCAGGAAGAAGCCAGGGACGAGAAACTGAGCTTGACGTTCGCGAGGAGAATATCAGCGGAGAACAACGCGCCTGTCAAATCAGAAGCTACAGCACAGCAGGGTTCCAAGCTTTCTTTCCCACTGCTTCTCCCCTTTCTCCCCGACCCGGAGCACCTCCGCCTCTTGCTTCCTGGGGATTTGTAACTTTAAATGTTGGGTCTGCTTTTATCTTCTGAGTGCTGTCCAATAATAAATTGCAGGTTTTGCAATATAAGTTACACCTCTCGGTTCTGCAGCATACCAAACCGATGTTCTTGCATTCGTTCCTTCAACAGAATGGCTTTTTGATGCCGATATTTCATTCTGGCACTTTTCTTTAACTGCCCAGATTCATTGATTTGCACGGATAAAATGAACATTCGTTTCTTATTGCTCAGTTAATCACAGTTCCTATAATGATTAGGCAATGACTGCTAAGATTACAGTGCTTTCAGGGCTAATCAGAGGATAATTTTACTACAGGTTACAGAACCGAAAGGTTACACGGTCAAGAAAAACTCCGCCTTACTTACGGGCCATCTACTGTAAGTTTCTATGGGTTAACATAGCAGGGACTGGCACTCAGATATTATTAGCACGTAATAATCAGATATTAGTTTAGAACTTGCACATGGTGATTTCAAGTAATTCCTCTTATTGTTCCAGGGAAATTGGAAAGCTTTATACTCTAGGGTACAATAGCCTACTTAATATAATAAGGCTTCTATCAAGAAGCTTATGCAATAGACAGGGTTAGTTTCTCACCTCCAGTCTACAGACTGAAGAGATTTAAGAGAAGAAAAATGTGCATACATTTTTGGAAGCACTGATTGACTTGCATTAATTATATTTTATTAGTTGGCAGTTCCCTCAAGACTACTTCCAGCACAGTGCTCCCAGGAGGCTCTGAAGCCTTCCACAGTACAGGATGAGTCAGACAGCCTGATCTCGGTGATCTCAGGTGCAGACAGAAGCTGTGTCGATTGCCAGCTGCAGCAAAGATGCATAGTCCAGTTGTTCGGTCAGGCAGCTCTGTAGGACACAGCTGTCCAAAGGAACCTTGATCTGCAATGTATTGCAATCTGCCTTCTTAATTCTGCATGTGTAGATCTATGTGGTGTTTCTGTGTGCAGTCCTGCAGTTGACAGCTAAGACCTTAATTTATGTTTAGGAATCACAGAGCAAAAAGAAGCAACTGGCTCAGTTTTCTCAGAGAACAATGGTCATTTACGTTTAGGGCAGCACAGGGTGAGTATCGTTGAATAACAGCTGAAAATGTTAAAGAAGAGTATTGAAATGAAAAATAATTGCAATGCAATTTCTTAAACCCCTAAAACATTGTGAACCTTTCTCCTACATTTCATCCTGATAGTATCCTAACTCATCAGTTTAATTCCTTTTATTCTTCAGTTAGTGGGAAATAATTCATGTTGTGTTTAAATGCACCAGAGTTTTGTAAAGACAATCAAGTTGCTAGTACCTCTGCAGCACAAGCATGTGACTAACATCAAATAAATTAGACATTAAACTCCTAGGGAGCTTTATAAACTTCTTACATCTGATTTCTACAGTTATGTCCAACACACTGCTAAGAAGACAGCAAAGTAGAAATTGTTGTGCTGCATTTACAAAAAGCAGAAAGGCAGAAGTGCAACACAGACAAGACTAAATATGACTGAACCCAAAAATGTGCAACAGTGTGCTACTGTGAGAGAGCAGGCCTACAGTACCTCTGCTGCTGTCCTCCCAATCGACATGAAAGGGTGTGCTCTCACCTTCATACCCAGAGCAATCAGCGCTCCTTCTGTCGGCCTTCCCATCAGAGTACCGCTCCTTATTACAGCGTCATTGCAAACACACCCAGCCTTAAAACGAATACAAGAGTCAGAGAAAAGAACATGAAGCATTAAAAAAGTTTATTTAGCATAATTCTTAGCCCTTTATCTAAGTACTGTACGTGCAGAGCAGACAGCCTTACCCAGGACACCCTAAAGTGTTTATACACTTACTGATTGAGTGTAGGTAATGTGCAAAAGGAAATAACAGGTCTTATTACAGGCAAGTACAATAAGATTTAATACATAGATTAACAATTAAGTCGCTTTTTGATTTGCATATTATCTTGTAAAAAATTATGCATTTTGTCTGCTTGAAAGTAGCCATCTTGGTTTAAGCAGATCATTTAATATTTCAAATTCCGTTCTGACAAGGGTCACAACTCCGAAACTTCATGTAAAACAGTCCATCAGCCAAGAAGAACATGAAAACAATGCAAAATGATACATGGCAGCCAAACCACTTGACTTAAGAAATCAGCCTCATCCACTTGGACTGCTTGCACTACGGTTCTGCTACTCTGAAATATTTATTACATGCAGATCTACCCTTTCGTACAACTGGCAGGCTTGTTGTGGCCATACTTCTTGACTCAGGAATTCTATCTTAACTGCATTGGAAGAAGACAACACAATGTTAACGTATACCAAGATTCAAGTCAATCAGCCTCAGGAGTCTGGAGGCTTGTTTTAGTCAAAATCCAATATGGCTACTATATCCTGATCCATTCATGTTTCCTGAAAACCAATTAGTTCGGGACATGACAGTTCTATGTACACAGTTTGCCAGCTATAATATTTGCTGTTCCAGGCAATAAGAGGTTTAAAAGTCTCTTCTTCGAATCAAATAAAATCCAATATATCCTGGTGGCCTGACCATGTGACCCATTAACACCCCTTTCCTTTTTGGGGGGCACAGATCCACAGAAGTCTAGCATTCAAGCAAACCCAAAGTTTTGGGCTCTCAATTTTCACTTTTCAAAGTTAACCATCTGGAACTGACAGGAAATGAATGTACTCAAGTTTGGTACTAAAATAATTTAATAATAAGCTCACTCTGTCCGGTATCTCTAGTGGGGAAAAAAAATATACAATCAAATATCTTGACGCGTCAGGAAAAGCCAACAAAGGAAAATAATCTTCATAAGAAGGACACACGTCCAGACGCCTTTTGCTTGGAGGCCCGACGGAGTAGCAGCTTACCTCTACTAGCTTACTGATCGAGGAGTGGGAAAAGCCGTGGATCACTTCGCCATCAAGGGTCACCTCTCCGGCACCGTTGTATCCAACTCCAGTAACCTGCCGGCCACAGGGACACACTGCACTATAACAGAGGTTCACGTCTTACAGTACCCAATCAAGGCAGCCTCCAGCCACTTCGTTTAGTAATACACGTTATCTGGGACTTGAATTAGGTGGCGGAAATTATATGGCCCCTGATTAAATCAATGTTAGCTAATGTAGTGTCAAAACACACCTAACAAAGATGGTCTGAAGGATAAAGTACTTCCTTGACTTTTAGAAAATTTGAAATTCGAGAGCACATAATCTGTCTGGACATGGATAAAGCACCATTTTACGCCAGCCAGATTAATTTAAAATTGTACCATTATTAGTGAGAACTCCAGCGCCCCCGAAAACAGCTCTGGCCTTGAATTCTTCGACTCTTACCTCGGCGTGGAGCCCGTCGGAGGTGAACACGTGAGTGACCGTCATCTCATTCTTTGTCAGGGTTCCAGTCTTGTCAGAGCAGATGACATTGCAGCAGCCTGCATGAACATGGGTCAGATTCCGAATGGAACAATGAAACGACTGAAATCCAATTACCAGGGAGAGGAGAGAAGAAGGCATTTAGGAGGTTTTGACCGTGGCTCAGTCGTCACAGAACAATGCACAGAAATTCTTTTTTATCTCCTATGCAATGACCTTGGCTGTAGGTTAAAGGGATAGACTGACAAATAAAGATATCACTGTACATTTCCTTAGTCACACCAACACCATTGAAATTACTGAGTGCAATACAGCCTCCTGAAGGTAATTTATGGAAATGTCAAACACTCAATTTACTGCCTTGTTCTCCAGGCAGCTTCAAACAGTGGATACTGCTCAAAAGAAAATATGCTTCTTTACAATACGTACTGCTGTCTGGGTGAGGTCCTGCACACAGCAGACCCCAGCCTGCTTCAGTGCATGAATAATTCCAAAAACATTCCTACATGCACAGCATGTATTAACTACAATTTCACTGAATTGCCAGGAATATGAAATAGAACCCTAAGCTGTGCAAGTCATATACACATTTTATATTGAGAGCCAATATAAAACTATTTTTTCCATTTTAACACCCAACCATCATAATTTATAAAACATGCTGGACAGTACGCCGAGCCCCAGACATTGTACAAATTCCTTGTCAAGCTCATGTTCCTTCAGCGTCAACCAGCCGTGAAATGCAAATTCTCATTGTCAAACAGGACGCATATCATTTAATGGGCAATGTGCAAATGAGATAAAAAAAAACAAGCCTCATTTTAAGCACCTTTTTTATTCCCGATGAGTCACCCTTCAGACTTGCCAGAACATCTGAAAACCATTCTATTGTACATAAAATTATTCTCTTTAATTATTTTCCAAGTCCCTCTTCAAGACTAATTTTTAAGATGGCTCTATGTTGAAAGTTCAATGGAGGAACCACTCAGTTCCTCATATCTAAAGGTACAATATACATGTATGTATATACACCTATGTGTACTTACAGCATACAATACACTCTGTGGGTATATACAGGTCACACAGGAAAAACAAACAAACAGAAATCTGCTCAAAATGGCCGTACCTAGTGTTTCCACAATTGGTAGCTTTTTCACAATGGCACGCTTTTTCACCATCCTCATCACGCCCAGCGCCAGCGTCACGGTCACCACGATGGGCAGGCCTTCAGGAATAGCAGCCACTGCAAGGCTGGGGGGGGGGGACGGCACACACTTTACAGTAAGGCAGAAAACAGCACCGATTCGGAAACCAGGATCATTTTCGGTGTAATGGCATTCTGTACAACTGGGATGCCAAACACAGAAAAAAAAGATGATGACCAAGAGACACCAAATTAGCCTGCTTCCTGATGACTTGCAGGTCATGTTAACCAAATCTGCAATTTAAATAAAGTGAGCCATATTAAATCCCAAAACAATCTTTTTAACATACCCACTGTATTGGCTTTTTATTGAAAAAGTCAAAAGGAAACTGAAGATACATTTCAAGGGTTCTATAATGATGATGGAAGAGAACATCACCCTTGAAATTTACCAGAATTAAATAAAAGGTATTAGAGAATAAATAGATCATGACAGAACATTTGAAGCCTACTATAGCAATCTCATAAGTCTATTACTCACATTTTATAGAATTAAAAAAGCCAAATGCTTTACTTACCTAACACCGATAGTAAACATATCGAGAATATGCTTTCCTTGGAGCCAGCCAACAAGCATGATGACTCCTATACCAAACGAAAAGTTATAATTACTCAACACGATAAACTGAGTAATACCTGTAAGGGATATAAGTGAATCATTAGTAGAAAATAAAGCGGCACAATTCGTTTTGCAGTCTATCACCCTTAGAATGGTGGTTTTGAAAATATATCCTGAAACGTACAAATCTCAGGCAAGTATAGCTCTATGCCAATATCACGGAAATGTGAAAAAAACCCACCGATTATCCCAAACGAATAAAGGGAGAGTTGTTTTCCTAAAAGATCCATGCTTTTCTGCAAAGGTGTTTTGGGGGCCTGTAAAAAGAAACAGATGAGTTTGCCAAGAATGCATTACAATACGTTCACTTTTTGATTACGGTGATGTCAAAAACAGTTACTCACATCTTCAGCTTGCATCATCTTGAACACCTCACCAAATTCGGAGTTTTCTCCCGTTCCAATGACAATGCCCTGAAAAGAATAAAATACAGAAAGGCTGCAGTTTGTAAACTGAAAAAAGTATCATCATACACGTGAGACACTTACACAGTACCAGAAACTTTCTGTCTATCCGGTCAATAAAAGCTATTAAGCTATGGATTTATCTCCCTGCTATTTGTTTTTAGCACCAATTTCGAACATTTCAGACTCACTTCCCTACATTCCCCTGCTGTGCCGTTTGCCTCCTGCGTCGGTTCTCATCACTGTGAAGAGGACTTGTCTGATTTAATTGCACAGATTGCACGAGAGAGGTTTTCAGCGCGACAGGAGGTCCCCTTTTCCCCCCGGAGCGTGCGGGGCGCAGTGATGAAAGCAGCAGCAGCAGAGCCTGCCCTTCGTGGGGTGAGCAGAACTCACCTTGGCCTTCCCACACCGGACCAGCGTCCCCATGAAGGCAATGTTGCTGCGGGAGGCGATGTCTCCGTTGGCGCCAGCCGGCTGAGGCGCCGTAGACTTCGCACACGGCGCCGTCTCCCCCGTCAGGCTCGACTCGTCCACCGACAGGTCGGCGGCCTGCGGTCCGAACCCAAGGAAAACCCAGGTTACTACGGATTCGGCTGCCCCAGGAAGCCACATGTCCGAGACAGTGAAAGCACAGCTTTCTCAAGCGACACCGCCCAGCGCCATTCCACAGCAAACAAGCCACTGCCCCAGGCTTCCATGAAACGGATTCCTCTTTTTAACTGGCGTCACTAAATTGCACCCCTATGCATGTGTGTCCTGTCCGGTGAAATCCTGACTAAGGTGCGAGGTGTTGCCTCTAAGGACAAAGCGGTCATTGAAGATGGGTTAAAGGAAGGAGCCTCTTAGGACGTGCAACACCTAAGGAAAAAACGATCATGACATTTTGGCTGGCTAACGCACGTTCTGCTGTACATCATATACGGTACTTGAGCCACAATTCAACTTTGAAGGAACGTCTGCTCCTGCCGCATTTTTGATGTTCAGTGTTATTTTATAGGTGTAAGAAGGGCAGCTGTACTGAAAGAGAGAGAGAGTCCCCAATCAGTCATTCTAAAGAGCATGATAAAAAGAGAAACTATACTATACTAATTAACCTCATTACTGTAAATGGGATGCAAACAGTGTGACACTAAAAAACGAGTCCATGTGAGGCCTTTTCCTTTCAGCTAGGAATAAACCTTCACCTGTTGCACATGATGCCTCTGCCTGATGGTCACCAATACACATGCAGTCATTCACTGAGCCATCACAATGAAGTCACACTCAATCCTACCTCAAAGAGCCGCAGGTCAGCAGGAACCCTCTCTCCCACGGACAGACAGACCGTGTCCCCAGGGACCAGCTCTCGGGCCAACAGATGCTCAAGGGATCCTTCCCGCACACTAGAGAACCACAACAAGCCAACCTCTTACCTACTGAATATCATTACAGGTTCTGTGGCAAAGCTAACAGTTGAATCTGTCAACACTTGGCAAGGGCTGCACAGTCGTTGAAGCCTATAATGTGGCTTCTAGCAAGAAACAGCTGAATCAGATCTTTGCATCAGTTAGCTACCACACTGGCTATATAGTCTGAATAGTCTCCTTTCCTTTGAACCTGGTTACAAAGGTGATGGAAGATCTGGGATTCCTAATGCTTTCCTTTTTGTATTGGTTATTTAGTTCAAATGAAATTAAAAACATTTTCACGTAGGTGTTTTCACGACACTTACGAGCATACAGCACAAGCCTTATTCAATTGCTCTGATTTAATTAAAGGAATCTGAAACCAGCTCTTAGCAGTGGGTTTAGGCCTTGAGAACCAGTTCAGCGTGTTGATGTGACTGTTTGCGGCGAGTATTACTGTACAAAGGAGTGCAAAGAAAACTCACACCGTAAGATTGACAAAAGAAGTAGAAATTGAGAATGGGTGTGCTGAGCTGTATGCTCCCCTTTTGATATGTAAATGAGTAACTCCTGGGCATGTTTGATATGGAAATAAGGACAGCTTTCTAGTCACTGTACGCCTTTTCTCACAATTAGTTTGACACATCAGAGGAAACAAACAAATCTTCACTTGAAAATGACATGTACCATGAACCCTTTACACAAGCTAAAAAAAAACTCACAGAAAAACAAATGTAATAATCAAAGACTTGTTTGTGAACACATTAATAAACAAAACAAAAATATTAGCACCTAACTGTTTTTTTTTTTAGAAATAGCAAAGGAGCTTATTAATTCACAGCTCAAAAAGACTGTAAAAATCTGATGAAGATCATGAAATGGCAGCACTTTTAAAATTGATCAAAACCAGATCTTTGTTTTCCATTTTGTGATTAAGGAAAGCAAACAGAGTCTGTAAACACACCACCCATGACAGCACTGTCATGCCCTAGATACTCCCTGCTTCTCAAAAATGCTTCTATTATAAAAGACTGCAGTTTAATGCAGCTGTACTATGGTTATGACTAATATCCACTGTGAATCAAGTTACAACTTCCAGGCTGTGTGCCTTTCTAAACTCAATTAGATTTCAGCCCAGATTCCTGGAGACTGCATATTTAAAACAAGATGTTATACCCTTTGACCCCATCATTTTTAGCTGTTAGTGACAAAAAAAAAAATCTGATGAAAATAAAATAACTTACCAGTTGCATTCGGGTGGCACTAATTTACCCAGTTCTTCTAATGATTTTTCAGAACGATACTCCTAGAGAAAAAATAATATATACTGAAAATATAAATGAAGTCTATGACAAAGATTATAGAAAACACAGTTCACACACAATTAGTTTTAATCTCAACCTTTTCCTTTAGATATTTTTACATTGAAATAACCCATGCGTGTATCATAATATATAATATACTCTTGATGTTTTCCACACGCAGTCTAATTCCCCATAAAAGTATTTATTAATTCAACAGCACAAGTCTTACCTGTACAAAGGCAACTGTAACAACAATGATAATGGCCTAGGACAAAAAGAAAAAAAAATCATACAACTGAAATTCTGTTTCTGACGGATAAAAATAAAGCAAAGCCAAGCAGTAACTGAAAGAACGAAGCACTTACCACAGTGATGCTGACTGCGTCGTCGAACTGGTGCATTAACACGCTGATGACAGCGGAGGCCAGCAGCAGCATGATCAGTGGGTTTTTAAACTGAAAGGAGTAAAGGGGGGAATTAAATCAGGCCCATGATTGAGCCATCCCTCAACACAACAGAAAAAAAGCACCAGCAGATTTGAAAAAAAAAAAAAAAACCAAACCCGTTTTCCTGACTGCACAGAATGCACAGTGCCATTACTTATTCATACAATGATATGGCAAGTGTCAGTGTAAAGTGCTGAGAGCATGGAGGACTCTGACAACTCAACACGACTGTTCCTGTTACATTACTGGAGGGCAGAGGCTACTTGGAAATTGAGGTTTTAATGCCAAAATTAGGTATTAGTTTCATGGTCAAAACTCATAAAGTGCTTCCTTTGTTCTAATGAGAGCTACAAATTACAGGCACGGCTCTTCAACAAAATACAGCAGTTAAATACATGCAAAACCAAATGATGTTAAAATATAATTCACTCTCTGATGAAAACATTTGATCAATAAAAGTTTATTTGACCTATTCATTGCTAATTATCTACTCTGATTGAAAATCCTCACCTGACAACTACCGTAAAATACAATATCATCAGACTGACACCAATATTCGTGATGCCAAAAAAACAACAATACATTTGGTGATGGAAAAAATCTTTTCGGTATAACTGTGTTATGTTGTGTAATGTTATGTACAGCAATATGACAGCAGTGCCTACACCCAGAGAGGCATTTAACCTGATGAAGGATGGCAATATCTAATATTGAGACCCAACCCCACAGCCTGGTTTGGAAGCTGTCTATAGGGATGCATTTCACTGCATCATGACTTTCTTCTGAAGACTTCCTGTAACGAGTTGACAAGACCAGTCATGTACACAGCATGACATGGTATGACTTGCAAATGTGTTAATTTCTAGTCAGCCTTCCGGTCTGATGAAATCGAAATTCCAGACAGATGTTAACCGATAGTGGTGTATCACTCAGCGTCTGTGGCATACTAGTTTGTCATAATAAAGCAATTTTCACTTTCCTTTGAAAATACTGCACCCTACACATGCAATGTGTCCATGAATTCCATTTTATTTATTCTTACTGAACACTGCTAAAAAAAAAAAACTTTTTGTCTGATGATGAACAGTTGAATGAAGAAAAGTTCACATTCTTTAACTTCAATCTTTTTCCATGCACTAAAAAAAGGAAAATAACCTCAAAAGCACTGTGTTCTTCAGAACTCGGTGCAAGAGGCCCCACTGCCTTGCTGGCAGCCCTGTCCTTCTTCCTACTCCTCCCAGCAGGCAACCACACAGGGCAAGAACAAGCGCAGATTCGCCTCGCCAACATCCCTTCCTTTTTTTATTGTGCCGTGCTCTTATACTGCCATCGTGTAGATGGCCACACACTGGCGAGTCCCCAAATCCCAACCAAGGTCCACGGTCCATTCTCAAGGAGCCCAGTCGAACTGTTTTCTCTCCTACCGTCCGGTGAACGGAAGCGAAGCATTCGGTCCAAGCCCAGCAGACTACGGACCAGCTCCTACCTCCAGGCAATAAGACTCCTAAATAGCCAACCTGCAGCTCCTTTAGCAAATCGCCCATAATGCCTACGTGGACACGCAGTCCTCACTGTACCGTGCACACTGCACTACCTGGACATCATGTACTGCACACACCCTGGACACATCGCAGCTCTATTCATATGGAGTTTTGTCCGTTTGTTTTATTTAATTTCTATTACATTATCATCTATTATTATGTAACCTTATTACTGCCCTGTGAGCTCGTAGAAAAGACATTTCATTGCCAGCAACTACCCCTGCTGCACGCTGTATTACTGTGCATTTGATAAATAAACTTTGATTGAAAGGGGACAGCAAAGGGCAAAAGACAAAGGTCACTGCTATCAGAATTCCAGCAAAGAGGCTTTAAATGAATTCATTCTGGATAGCCGGCTTTCTCCTACTTATGCCTCATTGTAACTGCCTACTTAATAGACGCTATAAGAGTCATGTGATCATTGAAATTATTCATGGCGAGTCCTTAAGTGACTGATTCAGATTACACACGAAGCACATTAAGCAGGAAGACCAGACTCCTGCTGTGGGAAATGAGGTGCCAGCACAAAACAGCCTATCCCACAATAATGGAAAAGGTAATTAAAGACTGTTCAAAACGGCAAAACAAAAAGTGGAATGGAAATGCAGGTGTAAACAGGCAGAATATCTGGACAAAGCTAGCCAGCACTTTACTGATGTTTACTAAGGCACAGGGATGTAGATTTGTTGTACTTCTTCACTGCCATTTCCTCTGTAGGTTACGTTTTCCTTTCCAATTTACAATGAGAGTTAAACCATGGTATAGGATCTAAGGCATAATGACAACCCTGAAAAAACAGGTACACACTGTTTTTTAATAAAACTGCCTTTAACACTCAACTCCTAAGCAGCTGACAAGTCAGTAATTTCAAAGTGCCGCTAATAGCGGAAAACATACAACTTCTATGATAATGGATGTGATTTTTCATCCTATAATCCAGTAGTTATTTGCAAATGGAACAACTTAATGGACCGAATAGATTGTTGTTGTGTTTCATGGAGACTGATTGCCCATGCAGACTCGGAAATGTGACAAGAAGCAAGCAATAGAAAAATGCATACCTCCATACGTAACATAAGACACAGAGGGACAGAATTCAAATTCCTTCCATCTGCGGTGACTGCGTTTTTAAATTCAGATGTTCCTTTTGCCAAGAGCTTACAGGAGATTTTTTTCTGGAAGTATTCTATCAACGGAATAATAACATTGAAAACACACCCTTGTAAACCTAGTCTGAGAAGGAAGTTTCCTCTTCTGAGAATTCAACCGATTAAGTCCCTTGAAAACACACAAAGGCTAGAGAATAAAGGCCAGGTCTCACCTGAGAAATGTACTTCTTCCACAGGGGCTCGTCTTCACTGATGTCAAACTCATTCCAGCCATGGTAAGCTCGGCGACGTGAGACCTCACCATGTCTTAAGCCATACTGCAAGTCAGCCTGGGAACAGCGATAAACCATGAGCAGCGATCTGTCCACAGCAGGTTATCTGGAGCTCTTGTTCAGACAAAAGCCCTCCCAATTTATTCAGCACGAACAGCAGACTTAAGCGTTCGGCTTTAACAGCCGTAATGAAAAATAACTCTGAGGCCTTTGGCTGACTTAAACTATTTAGGATTTTTGCTTTGTTTCTAATCGGTAATTTTTAAACGCATGTTTAGTTTTATACCCATTGTATTTCTGTGACACAAACAGGTTTCTGGAAATGGCAGCAAACAGGAGGTGGAAAGACTAACCAGCTTCTTATTAAGCTTATTATCTCTGATGTTAAGTGCTGCATACAGTGGGTTTTCATTAGTGTTACCGATTTTCATTCTAAAGACAACAGCTGATCTGTTTCGTATTCTTTTGTTTTGCAGAGAAACAGACATACCTGTAGAAGACAAGCTACTTCATTCACCGGAAGCTCACTGGCTTTTTTTGATGCTAGTACCGGAACCATATTCTCATCTTCACAGTGGGGTAGACTTTCAACAAGCTGGAAGCAGAAAAGCAAAAGGAGATATAACCACAAGTGCTTTCAGAAAAGATTCCTCCCACTTGTACAGGAACGGCAAACACAAATGAACACAAATTACATCTTAATTCTCAGGTTAAAGAAAACTATTTGTTGGAGCACAGATATTCTTTAGTGGGAGTTTTTTCATGACTGCCAATGGATGAGTTTGTATTCTGTGTCCACTTTTATCTGAACATAAAGATGGGTACAAACGAGGGAGGCTGTTTGACAGTTTTGTAGTTAGTAGCTAACTGACCCAAGAATCCCGCGAAGCTGTTTCTTGAAAGCAACAAGATGGTATGAACCTCAACAATATGGCTGGGTAGTTTGTTTCAAATCCAAGAGTACATTAGCAGCTTCTCAGTCCAGGGGTAGTACCCCCATCTTGAGTAACTGTTGGAAAAGCCGCATCATTGTCTTCTGGATAGCATCTTTTTTCCTTAAGCAAAATCGATAAAAATGAGACCATCAGACCCTGAGGATTTATTCATCTTGAGCGCTTCTAGCATCCAAATATATACTATCTATACTACTGAGTAAGGAACTTCGGCTTTCCACTTCCACTTTTCGACATCCTCCACAGCGAACACCCGAGTGAAATACTCATTTAGTACATCAGCCATTCCCCTTTCATTTACTACTCGTTTCCCATCATTTTCTGGGAAATATTTTCCTTCTTCCTTCAAGTCCTTTTGTTAGAACACTATATCTCTTCCTTGTTAATCTCTAACGGAACAGAGTGTGTCTACCAGTGTTACAAAATACACTAAAGTTTCATAAGTGCTGCCAATGAGTCATTTTAATTCATCCCTCAAACCCATAATAATTGATAATGGACTATCAGTCTAAAAACTGAAACCAGTCATTTTGGAAACTATCATTTGAAATAACCACAGCATTTCTTTTCATCTTTATAGAGACAATAATCTGTAGATCTAGATCTAACTGAAACCCACCAGAATCTGTAATGGCTAGGTGAACTATACCTACAGTATAACCAAACAATAAGAAACAATCTGTAGTTTTATTTTATACTGTTATAAAACATGTTTCAAAACTCAGTTTAAAATACCTCTGTTGAAGTTAAATGCATGACAGGCAGTCCTCTTCCCCGGACATTTGTGTTACTGTTAACCGATTTGCTATTGTGAATATCAGGAATACCACGTGGCAGTAAGATGGAAAGGCATCAAAAGAAGACGCAAAAGGCATTAATATATTCCTACAAATCACAGTCAACATCTACACATTTGCCAGAGATTACAGTGTCAGATCTAAACTAAAAAAAAAATGCTGTGACCAAATGGGTATTTTTTTTAAAAATCATTTGCAGCACACAGTATGATGTTCTTATTTTCCTTTAGAATCATTTATTGAAAAACAAAGAACAACCCATTTGAAATCACCCAATAAATGCCACATGTTGACAAATCTGTTTTACAGACTTTGTAATGCTATGAAGTGAACTGAGAGATTAACGCATCTGATATCGTCTGTAAAGCCCTGGGCTTACAGTGCATCAATAATGCAACTGCTACCCTTGCACCATATGTCCTGAAAACTGTTCCTGTAATATTCAAATTGTAAACATCACCACAGAAAAGTACAATTTTCTTCCACCAAACAACTTTGGTTGAACTCTTTTGTTATTGAAATGAGCAATTGAGTTCTATAAATTCAGTACACGACCATTAAGCTATGATATAATAGTTGAAACAATTATGACATCACTGTTTCTAGCCGTTAAACAAATGGTCAATTTTATCAATTATGATAATAACTTGCCCAGGACTTACAGTTCCACAGCACAAACAAGAAAACTCTGCTACATTAAAGGCGAAAACCTCCTGTTATCCTCATCTTCTTTGGTGCTCATGTTGTAATAAATCCCACAGTATATCTGTCGCACACAGAGACTGCCAACAACCTAGCTACAATTGGACAGGTCTCATGTCATGGTAAGCCCTAAGATCTTAATCATGCATTCTCTCCTGCCATGGCTGTGCGGATTAATCCCTTTAGAGACCATCTTGAAAATGTCCACAGTAAGAGGTCCTTCAAAACTAATATTAATTTTCCCGGTTTAAAAAAAAAAAACAAAACAAAGCATTTTACATAAGAACAAGTCTTAGCCAGACAGGATTCTCATAATTAGGTCTGACAAGTTCTTTAATCTGGATCAGACTCCTCTTCTCCATACAGTTGGTACAGTAGTAACCATAAGCAGTTACACTATCCAGCCCAGGTCACTGCCTGAGATATACTGCATGCATGCACTAGTTTAAACTCAACCTGAAAAGCAGAGAAAAGGAATACAAAGGCTCCTTTGGAAATTAAGCTTTCAGACCAATACATTAAAGAAAACAGAGGAACAAAACGAGAGATGTAGAATGTACAGAGTTAAAAAAAAAGTCAATTTAAAGTCTAGGATATTTAACACCACAAAACCACATAGTATAAGGTAAACATAATAAACGAATGCTGGGTTTAAGATCTAAAAAACAATTTGAGAGAGTCATAACAGAAACAGCACTTAACACATAATTACTCACAGCAGTCGCACTTAAAATACTGATTTCATTGCGTTGTTAAGCTACAGCAGGACTCATGAAGAAGTTTCATTTCTCAAGGAAACAATTAGCAAATTGTAGTCCTGAGAATTTCATGACCATTCAGACATGGTTACATAGGTCAGGTCTTATCAAAGAAAACACAACTGAAAACACCTCCAAAAGACTTAATTAGGAAACCAGTTTTTACCTTTTAAACCAATGTAACACAGTGTTGATAAAATATTTTAAATAATATCACATATTGCACTGTCAGTTTAAGAAAGCAGCATTCGAAAAGAAGACATTGTACTAAGACTGATCAATCACACTTGTTTGTCAACCTCTATGACAGATCCTCAGAAAATTACATTAAGTTGCAATTCGGCATTAAGGAAAGACAAAAAGCAGGAAATGAAGGAAAATCGTGAATTTGTATTGCAGAATAAGGATTTCTGCTGTTTCTTCCAGCACATCAAATCATGCAAAATTGTGTTAAACTTTCATTTCATTTTATTTCATAAAAATTGTCTGCTCATTTATTATTTGCTTACCTGTAGAGATAGATTAGCATGATGTGACTGAAGCAATCAGTAATATATATATATATTTTTACCAGGCATAATTGAGTTTTGAATATGCATTTCGCTTAAGTTGATTTCGAATAACTTTAAAAAATGTACCTGTCCAATGATGACACTAAACTGAAAAACACTAAAAAACTAAAAAAAGAAAAAACTACATTCTTTATAATATCCTGTAACCTGGAAATCGCTTTGAAAATGTTCAGGGCATGAAGAATAATTTGAGGACAAAGGGACGCTTCTACATTCGCGGCATTCAAGTTTTACCATCGCCTCGGCCTTCAGCCCTGAACCTCACTCTCTGGAGCTGTAGTTTCAGTCTGCAGGACAGATGAACTCTGCTAGCTCTGCTTCAGCGTCTCTGATGCCCAGGTGGTTTACCGTTTCCTCTCAGCACTTTATTTAGCAGAAATCAATTGGGTGTTGAAGCAGGAACTCACTAATGGTGAAAGAAAATTGAATTTTTGGTCCTTAACGTATCATCCATCACTATAATTTTTGGTTAAAGTGGGCTATGGCAAGAAGGTAAGAACATCGTGCCCATCTACCCCTTATTTCACATTTCAGGGGAGTGTAGAAAAACACATTGCCTAGTTCTGGCCACTGTGTTGTTTTTTTTTTGCCAAAGGAATGAGGAAACGCACAGGACACACCTGTGATAAACTGCTCGTGCTATATGGTTTTCTAACAGTGTCAGTGGAGCTGCACATCCCAGCTTTGATGCATCAAAGAAACTACACGACCAAGAACTGTTCAGTAACAAATGGCTGGATCTGTCTAAAATCAAACCATAAATCAACCCTAAATTGTGCCTTATCAAGTCAAGAGGTTTTCAAACCATACCAAAAAGTTAATTATGTGTCTTTTTATGTATTCTACAGTAGATTTGTACCTATGCCTTCTGCATGTCTATCAAGACATGGCGACTTTTGTATTAGGCTTTGAAGAAGTGAGAGAGAACTAATTGAGGTCAGTCAAAGCAACAGGCAGGCTAATTCTGCTCTGCTGCAGTAAATCAACAGAGGCATTAACTGCCTCCTGCCACATTACTCACAGTTACTGTACAAGCTGAGACACTAGGGCACTAAATCCTGGTACTGTTAGAGCCCAGATTACAGATGCTCTTGTTTAATGTGAACAAATTACAATCATTATGTCTTTACATGTACTGTATTTTTACACAATTAAATCATTCTGGAAATCTTTAATTCCTAAAACTGTTTTAAATACTAATTTTTAATCACCTTTTTCTATGCGAAAAAATGCCATGTTTAAGCAAAACTATGCTACCCTCCATACCCTCCCATACAGGCCCAATAGTGTACTGTATTGTCCCATGAAATCTTTGTATACAAGCAGAAACACATTTTGACAACAATGCTAAAAAATGATTCTCCAAAACAATTCTGATGAACTAAAAAATGTTTAAAAATGAATTGATATGTGGGGGGATTTTATTAGCAATCAAATAAGATAAAAGTAAGATTTTCCAAATGGTCTCCTTGTTTGTGAACTGATGCTATACCGTCACATTTCAAAACATGCTTTTGAAAAGCAAAAACACATTCTTTTTCAAGTCCCCGCAGTACAGTAAGTTCATATGAACTGGAACGGAGAGGAGCTTTCTGTGAGAAAAATAAAGAGTTAAGAATTTTCCAACACAGTATATTAAGTGGCATGCACACGCGGGTCATACCTAAGCTGACTTAGAACAGCTCAGTTTAAACAAATTGAAAACCATAAGGATCTTTGTCATCAACTGCATCTAAGCTGGCTTATGTCTAAGACCCAATAGAAACAGAGTATCTGTTCTGCCTTTCCTAAAGGCTATACAGGCACAATACTACTGCATGTACAAAGAGTGTAAATAAACATCCTCAACCTGAATGGCAATACACTATAGCTTCAGTTCAACAGAAGAGTACACCCGATTACAAATACATATTTTATTTCACTGTATAAGGTTTGTACTTGCTTTGAGTAGAATATTTGCTTAATACCCCATACTCAACTCCGTGCTGTGCTATAAATAATGACAGCCACAAGGTGAAACTCACAGGAAAGCTAGAGAAGGTTGTCAGGCAGAGTATAAGCCTTCTAAAAATCCTTGGTAATGTGTTTGAAAATGGTCAAGCTGAAAGGCCACAAAATCATTTTTTTTTGTGTGAATTCCTCTTCCTTCACGACACATGTACATTAGGGACAAGTTAGCGCCAGGTATAAGCTTTGAAATGGCACCAAACTCAAACCAGTCCGTCTTGTACTTCAAGCTGTGAGGAAACCAAGGCTTTGGAGTGGTTTGGTGGGGATGTCAAAAACAGGCAACAATAAAAGAAGTCTAAATCCTCATATAAAGATGGAAATTTCTCAAGGCGTCCAAGTACAAATATATTCTAAGATCACTGAAGATATGCTCTAATAGGTGCTACTGAAGTTTTATATGGTGAAACCCAATCCCTAACTACAGTCTATGCAGTATAAACAGTAAACGGCACTGCATGTATTCTTCTAAGAGCTTAGCAGATGAGAGCACTGCAGAAGAACGCAAAAACCCGGACCTTCAGGAGGAGGCAAGAGCTCCAGCAGAGGCAGCTGGACCTGATCACTACAGAGATGGGAGTAACCTGGGGAAAACCACGGCGCTGCTGGAGCTTTTCCCTCTGGACCAGAATTTTCCAGGAAGCACCCCAGCGTGGTAAGAGGGGAACACTGTGCTGGAAGAGGCTCCAGGCCCTGGATAAGCCGAGCTCCTGCCCGCTTGGTCATTACAGATCCCGCGGCAGCGTTCAGCAGACTGCTGCCTAATGTTGAATGGCAGCTTCTCGCCTCTCCACCAGACCTGCTGCGCAGCGGGGCCGCTGGCACAGAGCAGAGGGCGCCACACTTCAGTGATGGAGGAGCCGTGTTCCCGAACAAATATCAAGTGCTTTGCGATCCTCCAGGATGAAAAGGCATAGATGAATGCAATTAATAATTATTCTTAAGAGTACAACCCCAGCAAAAAAAGAAAAAAAAAGAAGAAGTGCCTTTAAAAAGAGTAACAAGCCTCTGGAAGGTGGGCTGAGGGTCTTGCCGAGCGCAGTGCTTAAAACCTGGAGTTCATCATCTATTGAAAGCCTTTCCTGCAGATAGGGCAGGCTGGAAACCGATGAGCAACACCGGATATGGACGAGATAGGTCTAAAACACAACCTCTGCTCACACAGACCTCGCGTAAGGAAAACATGTGGCAACAAATTCCAGTAAAGGCGAGCCTTCAAGTCAATATACTGAGAGTCCAGCTAAACAAAACACCCCTTGTGTCTCAGGTATCCCCACTGCTCTGTCAGCCCCGAACCTGACAGAAAAAAAACTTAAGTCCTGTAGGGACTTCTACAACTTGTTTGACAGGTGTGCTATGCAATACAATACAAGCAATACAAAGCAAGCTCCACAACATCTGCCCTCACCGTATGAGAATTAATCTATTGATCCAACTTGTAGGTTTAAGTTTATTTGCAACACATAAACAATTACCATGGGAACCACCACAAAAAGGAAACTAATCCATCACTTATTTTCAGCTGAGAATATTGAAAACAGTCATCCAGAACAATAACCTTCATGTACTCTCTAGGAGTCACAAGACACTCAGTAGGAAGTACTTAGTTACCAGCTATGTTCTTTAAAAAAGCACAAGATTCCAATAAATGTATGCTCATTAATATTAAATGTTAAGCAAGATGAATTAATGGCAACACCTTTTTTGCTCCTTGACCATCAGTCTCCGATAAAGTCAAAAGGAAATACTAAGGATCTGAAGTGTGATGACATAAAAACTTCAATATGAACTTTACAAGGAAGATGGTAAATAATAAATAAAACAATGAACATTTGCTGCTCAGTACACCAGTGAGCACAATGCAAGTCCTCTTGGGAAAGTAAATGTTTTCCAATACATTAATTACTGTCCCTCACATCACTTTAACATTTCCTTTTAATCAATCATTTAATATACAAACAGCATACATATTGAACAATACTGCCTTTCCACTGCACGTAGTAGTTTTTCAAATTGGAGAAACTGGAAAAAAAAAACGTCCATCTCAAACAACGATGGCCATTTTACAACCTGCAGACGGAGAAAAATGTGGAGCTGTAAAAAAACAACAGTGCTGGATAATTTAAACGCGTCTTTAAGCAAAGCCTATAAAAAAGTATTCACATTAGACATGGAGAAAACATCGCAATGGTGATCCCGAAGACTCATTTGAAAGTAGCAGTACTGCGGCAGTCTCACTTTAACAGTACAGTTGACACTGGATCAGGGAGAGCTTCTGCGCCCGAAAGGAATTTGTCTGATGGGTTGGCCACTTGCGGCCTAAACAGGTTTTGAGCTCCGCGCGCGATATCCCCTTCTGTAACCAAAGCAACGGTGCTTGAATAAGAGCTATAGATTTCAGTGCTTCATGGAAAATGTCAGCAGGGAGATTTTAAACAAAAGATTCAAAAAAAGAACTGTGCAGTGCATTATTACCCAAGCAACAGATTCTCACAAATGCTACCACAGCGGCTCTGTGAACCCTTAAGGCTCCTGGGACAGATATATGGGAGCTACAGCCTCTGCCCCTGTCCGAAAAGACCTCATTACACTTCTACAATAAAGGCAGCAGTCCTTCCTCAGAGGAACGTCCTCACTCTTTACTAATTGGTTTGTTCCAAAAACAATCAATAGCCTGACCACTTAACAAGGGAACAGCAATCGGTCATTCTTATAACCCTTGCAAAGACATGACCCTCCCTCCCTCCACGAAATAATCAGACTGCAGAATCTGTACCTTTGTACTTGGGTAAAATATTTTTTTGGTCCTATGGAACCGGCTAATATGTTTTCAGAACATTACTACACATGCAAAGGACTTCCCGATTTAGACTTTCTGATTTATTATACATCAGGCTCTGCAGGAAACGCTTCTGTACTCTCTTAGGAAGAGCTAAATATGCTCCTCCAGCACACCGTCCTACACGGCCATTCGCAACTTGTTCACGTTCGTCAAGCTCAACAGCACCAGCAGGGCGAACGCAGCAGCTCTCACTCTTGTTGCCCCAAGTCTGCAGACCCCCAGCAAGGCACAGGAATCATCGCTAGAGAGCCAAGACAGCCTGAGCTGACTAACCCAACCCACACCCCTTCAGGACCCAGCCAGTTACCTGCAGCCACGTCTGAAAAGATCAAAGGAAGCTGGTCACATCACCCAGGCTCAAGCATGCAACCCCAGAGCTTAACGTGAGCCCCAAGCAATCACTTGTACTGGTGGAACAACGTATGAGCCCTGATGTAAGCAGTTTTTGCATAAATTCAAAAGAAGAAAATGGACGTTGACTTGGATGACATTGTGAGGCTTCTGGTGCGTTCTGTTGATTTAGTTTTCATTTCTTAACACCTGCGTGCATTTGAAAGACAGTTGGTATGGTGGTATAACTCCAAATGCTACAAAGCTGTGTGCCGAGGTGTTTGCTAGTTACACCAGTATGGGTTATGGTGAAGTCATCTACCTGTCTGTGCCACATGGCCACTGGTAACCTGTAAGTACAGTAACTGGCTTAAGGGGTAAACAACGAGGGGACAGGGCTGACATGTACAGGCCACCTGCTGAGTCACTTCACTAAAGATCTACCCGGTTAGGAGAATCCAGGGCAGGTTGGGCGACTGTTGAGAGTTCTTTCTGCATCTGTAACCGAGACGGCCTCAAGAGGTCAGCGACAGGGGACTAGGAACAGAAAACTGGCACTGACAAGACCTGGCCACAAACACTGAACCTCTTCCCTTGGGGTGGGAGCAGCGGTGAGGTGGAGACTTCTGGTGAATATGCCCAATGCGCTAAGAGATGAGTGGTCAGCCCAAGAGCACTAGCTTAGCAGATTAGCAGCAGGATCAGGCACAACTCTCTAATGCTTCACAACAGAAGAAGTCTGATGTTTTGAGTGAGTTCCACCTTCCAACGGACCAAAAGCACCAGCAGTTCAGACACACACCTTGAGGAATGAAACGAGAGTATGGTCTTTCTAAGCATGGAAGAAGCTGGAAGCAGATTTTGGGGCTGTCTTTCATTTCTGAGGGAAATTTCTTTCGGTATCGACCAGAAAGAGCTCGTATCCTTTGGAAGCCTTTATCAGGTTTAGTACAGCTGTTCTCCTAACTGTGCGTCAGTCTTCTGGAGCAGACTCCTGTGCTTCTGTTCAGAGTGGGGGGACATGTTTTTGAGGAGACAAGCGAGAGTTGCTCTGAACCGCAGCCACTGTGCCTGAGGAGTGAAGGAAACACCTGATGGACTAGTGGTCAGTCATCATTTCTGGCTATAGGAGGCACGTTATCCAGTACATGTGTTTTTACATTAATACAACCACTCCTTTTTAGGCACTTGGATAATAAAACATGATATTTAAAACGCTGTACAGATACACACAAGCAGTAGAACACAAAAGGTTTGAGACACAACCCTCTTTTTTAACCTTTATGACAGCAGACGTCATGGGCATCGTGCCGCATTGTCAAGGCTTTTCAAAGACAGAACTGATTTCATCATTAATTATTTTCCTCTGAACATAATTCACTTCACTGTTTCCTTAAAATCCTGCTTAAAATCCAATTGCTGCTCAGTGTATAAACTAGGAGTCTAAAACTCAGACCTTATTCTCAAACCTGAACTGAATCTTACTCTTGAATAAAACACCTGGTCCCATGAACTGGAGCACCAGTTCTAATTTTGCAGATTGTGAGATCTGTATTGAAACCGTAATTCCAATTTAAAATTTCTTTTATTAAGACAGGACATAAGCCCATTGAGATTGAGGCCTCACTGACAAGGAAGTCCTAGATTCCTGTTAAGAAAATAACTTCAGCTAATTAACAGAGCTCAGACAAAATGAAAACAAGAAAGCAGGACAGCATGCAATCTCTGGTATTCTAAAGTGTGGTATTACAAATTAAAGTGTCACAGAGTCAATAAAAATAACAGATTGTTCAAAATACTGTTCCAACTGCAAGCAGGTGTATCAGAAATTTTGTATAAAACTTTCAGTTGAAATCCGGAATTCTAATATTAAAAATCAGTGATGTCAATCCATTTGAACAAATGTGGCATTTCCTTTTAAATGCCTTAGCCTAGATATCTTCACAAACACTGATCGGTGGTCCTTTGAAGCACCACACCTACTGAACGCTAGAACGCATCAGGGGGTTGAAGGATATTCTCAGGTGGGTCTCCAAAGGGGGTTTGGAAGGTTAGATCAGAAAAGGTGTAACAACCACTTTAATTGGGATCCTGTAGCAGCTCACGTAAAGGTTTCACGATGAAGAAGATGCAGATCTTCTTCCCTGCTGTGTATTCAGCAGTAGCACAAGTGGCGCATGTACAATTTTCAAAGCGACTCTGCCAAACAGCTGTTTCGTTACAAGCATTTATCAAGAACAAGCATGCCCTGCAAAGATGTTTTTTAGCAGTTCCCCCTCATTTCGACACTGTGCCGGCGGCAAAAAGAAACAAAGTAAATAAAAGAGTGGGACTGTGATTTCTTTACACTTACACATTAAAATGTTAAATAGGGGAGATTTTATTATTACTCACAAGTGTACTATACCATACACCAATCAGTTCATTTGTGCTTTCTCCATGCTTTGAAGTAGAACCAACAAGATGGATTTTTCAAATTGTACCTCGGTGCTGTATTTTTAGCCTTAACTTCCTCTCCGCACCGAAGGGCACATTTACGGTCACACGACAAAAACAAGTGTTTTCATCTTCCACGAAAAAGCATGGGAGGGTTATGAACAAGAAACAGCTGAGCTTTTTCACTCCCATCAGAAACAGTATGAGGGGAAAGAAAACAGCCAGTGAAAACCAGGCTGCTCAATGGTGCCTGTATTGAAGGTTCGAGATAGTTTTGCCAGATCAGTGTAACTGTAGCACAAGCCATTGTGCCGAAGGTGCCCCAAGGAGGGCTTCTTACAGAACTAGGGGCAGTGTCTGGTCTTCTCCGGCCCCTTTGTGGGGACAAGAGAGCTTGTCTGCCTCGATCTTCACTGGGCCAGGGGAAAGAGCTCCCGTCGTCGGCCTCAGCTCTCCTGTCCAAGCTGCGTCAGGCCTCCGTGCTCTCTATCAGGGAGGGGCAGGGAGCACGACAGCCGTCCTCATCACCTGAGCCGAGAGGAGGGCTCGGCCACAGAGGAGACCCGACGTCCCGCACAGACGCCTGGGCCACAGGGAAGAGGAGAGACAGGCGAGGCGGCCCAGACCAGCGGTAGAAGCGATGTGGCAGCATGGTGTTGAGGAAACAGAAGAGAGAGCACAAACGCCAAGGCGCCGGCCTGCGGTCCCAGCAGGAGAAGCATGGTAAGGCTAGAAGGCACAGCCGTAAAGAAGCAAAAGACACAAACCGTTCCACACTGCAGACTCACGCAAACTGGGAGAGAAGGGCTCATTTCTCATCCCGACAGTAACATCAGCCGTGTGCCTTTACAGGGCTACTGCTTGTGCTCTCTGTAATGAAACAGCTCTCGAAGGCTATGAGGCCAGAGCTCCTGAAGGGGGATGTCAAATCATCTTTGGGCAGTTTGTCGTAAACAGACTGTGTGGAGAAGTGCCGAACTCCTGCACGGTAACTAGCAGTCAGTAGCAGTCTGGTTTTTATTTCACCAAAATCAGCAAACAAAAACCCTCATCAAAAGCTTAATGAAATCAATGTCGCTGTGATTAGGATTTTTTGCCATTGAGATACAATGAAGATGAGACTTCTTTTTTTAAAAAAAAACAACCTTTTCCAACATTAAACTCCGGAGATATTCACGTCAAGTTCCATACTCTAATGTACATTTGGTTATGCGGAACGCAATTAAGAGCTTAAGCCCACAGCCCTTTCCTGCCGCGATGTTCTCCGGCCGGTTCGCTCAACCCTGTCGCGGTGATGTGACCCGACGGCAGCAGGATTAGCGCTGAAACCGTGCCAAGCGCCCCAGCCCTGCGCCGTGCTTGAACTGAACGCATTTCGCTCAGCGGACTGCCCGCTTACAGTCCCCATGCCTCACCCATTTAACACCCATTAAATTACACAGGGAGACATTCCGCAAATCATGTTTGACCCACAAACAGGTTCCTAACCCGAGCTACGGTTGCAACTGTGCGCCGGGCAGTTCTTGCGCCTAATTAAGTGGAACAGTGCCCCCAAAATGACCCCCCCCCCCCACGCGTTACACATGCGTAAGCCATCCCAAAGCATCATTTGGCTCCATCCGAAAGCACACAGGTGTCACAGGTGACGGCTGTGACTATCACACAGCTGAGAGGACGAGCCGTGTCGCTAATAACGTGACGAGCAGGCAGGCAGGAAACCGAGCTGCGCAGCCGGAGCCGAGGAACCAGAGCCGCTACCCATCTGCACTCCTTCCTTGTACCCACGCCGACGGGGCTACGTTTAAATCCAACTTCTTCCTGCAGCAGGTCCTTAACAACAGGCCTACAGTGTAAACAACAAAACACTCAGCGGTGCGGACTCAACTGGCGAAAGCACCCCGCCGCCTCAGCCGCAGCAGCGTGCCTCGCCAGGCGGATATTTCCGGCTAGGCGCCCCATCCCACTTCCACACATCCACCGGCTCACACCGTCCTTTTCCACCCCGCGAAAGAGGGAACCGCAACCAGCCTGAAACTCACCGCCGCTTCCCTTTTCTTCAGCATCTTCCGTGAGATCCACGGCTGTGTCTGACGGCTGGCGCTGAGGTCACTGCGCACCGGGCGCCGGCGAGGGGCGGCGCGACGCGCTGACGCACCGGGCTGCCGGGCCCCGGGACTGGGGCAGAGGAGAGGAGAGGGGCCGGCGCGGAGGCGTGCGCTCCGGGGGGACGGCCTTGGTCTTAAGGGGCCGGGCTTTTTATTATTTTTTTTTAAAACTCATTTCGCGTAAAACCCACTCAGCCGCGGATAGGTCTGTAAATCTGCCGAAAAAGTCACTAGTCTTCTGCTTCTTTTTTGAGTCTTGCACGCATGAGATCCTGTTGACCGGTCTTGACTCATCTTCTGTGTTTCAGATTTTCTTTTTAAAACGCAAAAGAAAAAAACCCTACGAACATTCACAGCATGAACAGCATGGCATTATGAAAAGACCGCGTGTGTTAACGTACTGCATTGCTGTTGGAAACGAAATAAAGAGCTACGAAGTTTTTTTTTTATTAAATAAAGACATTCGTTTTTGCTAAGAAACTACGTGCCCTTCCTTGTTCGTATTTCTGTTGTGCGAGACGCGTTATTTCCAGCAGTTGGAGATATCGTTTGGAAGGAAATTTTAAAGGAAAGAGTACGACAGAAATCGTCAAACGTATACAGAAATAGTGTGGAGGGTACTTTTTACAAACACGCATCGAACTGGGTTGACAACGTGTTGTTATCATAATTGAAATTATATTGTCATTTAGATGGTCATATCCTCTTTGGAATCAATAATAATTTTCATGGTTAAATAACTGCTATAGTCTGTTGCTGTCGTTTTTGCAGGATCACGTGTAGAGGAAATGCAATACAAAATACAATGTGTCACATCTGTGAGGCAAACGCGGAACTGCTATTTTCAGCAGCAATGTACAGTAGGGGGTCTGAAAGACAGTGACAGTGGGGTTACAGTATGTCAATTCCACAGGGCTCCCGAGAGCATTCACACACATTTTCTGGGAGGAACCTGTGTAAGTCATGTGGGAGTTTAGACTGGCAGACTTGAACTAATCCAATCCCTTGTATTTATATAACGCTTTACATATAAGAGGGGGTCCCACCTCACCCTTAAACTGAAGTGCAGACACCAGAAGCCCAAGTACACAGCAGATTAGACAGAGAAGTGAGAAACTGCTTCGCCCCATGAATTCAGTGGGATTACTCCCAACACGCACAGCTTTTGAAACGGGGCAACATGCAGGAGGGAAAAATCTGCACTTCAGTAAAAGAGAGATAATATTCCCTCAAGGAGGCATTTCTGTCAGTGGATTTTGAGGTAAGTGTCTGACTGTTAGTCACTTCCCCTTATGAAGTTTGAGCACAACAAACAAAACATGACTCCTTTGGCCTGCCTCAGCCCTGCCCATCTGCACTAGTGCGTTTCTATTCTGCATCATGATGCATCCGTGCCCTTAGATACCGAAGAGGGAGAGAGGGGGCACTAGGGCATGAAGTCAAGGGCAGGTGGGGGACGTGGATCTGGAGAGAGGGAGAGCCAGGGCGAAAGAGAGGAGAGTTGTGCTGAGGCAGCTAGAGCAGGAGACACGGGCCAGTACAACACACACAGCTGAATACGTCCACTTCCTGTATTGTCCCAGCTGGGGAATTGGCTTTGCGAGCAGGTAAGAGACACAACACACTCAATACAAAATGAACCCATCAACAAATAAGAGACGTGTGAGTGATGAGAAAGAAAAAAATATATAAATAAAGTAAAATCTACAATCAGTTGTCCATATCATGCAGGTTTATAGCCGTGGGAATAAAATATAATTTAGTTAATCTCTTCCTCATCTCTGGTTCCCTTTTTCTACTCCTTTTTTCCTGTTTTGATATTACTGATGGAATTGCACAGGTTGCTTAGCTGCCAAGTCTGTCATGCCATAATTGTTCACATTGCATCATTACTGTCTGTGGTACCATGTAATATTCTTTTAAACCAATAAACAAATTGAAAAAAACATATACCTTAGTTCTATTGTATTTGAATCTATGTGTCAGAAAAAAAAGTTAAATTGTAGCTATTTTTTTAATTCCAGTCATTTACCTCGGAGCTGCTTATAAATCTAATCGGGAAGTTTACTAGTTAACTTGATATACACCTTAAGTACTTTTGTCATACAGTACGAAACCACCATATACATTTCAAGTCACTTAGGTTAAAGCTACAACGAAAATTGAATTTGAAAACCTTTCTATGCGTAAACGCAAAAACCTGTCTTTCCTGAAGCGAGGTTTTCTATGTACTGTCACATACTGTACTTTTTTCTTCCGCTCGAGGGTTGTTTCCTCCTAGTGGTGCTGATATATTAATACATCTCCTTGTTTGCAGCCGCATCGGCGCTAAACTGCATCCAACAGAGCAACACTTGAACCTCAGCTTGAGAACAAGACCAGTTACTGGGAGAGATCGAAGATGACCGGCATTATGTGTTCTTTCCTTTCTCGTTCCGAATACAGAACTAGAAGGGTCAAGCTTTCTGTTAAACAGCTCCTCTAGCGATCTTGAAATAAGAAAGTCAGGACTTTAGCTGTGCAATTTTTTGGGGGGTTTATAATGTTTTAGCAGGAAGCATGAGTAATACCGAAGAGTAGCATTAATTTTAAACATGATTAAATTGGATGCATAACAAACTTCGTGACATAGTGGAAGTAGGTGTCATATAATAACATGTACTAAGTAAATAAACGTTTGATAAAGATTTATATTTTAAGATACAGTTTGCTATAGACATTTGTTGGAAATATAAAACTAATTTTCAATGGAAGAGTAAAAGTCCATTCATCTCAGGAGAGAAGAGCAGTAGAAAAAGATTGGGATAGATTAGTTACATGACATTAACACACGTAACACTCAATGAACAACTGCAGCACTGCCGTTTCAGTGACAATAATTTTAATATTTAAGTGTAATGTTGTATTTGTTGTACGAGAATTACAGTTTTTAGATAAGATCACTACCATTTGGTACTGCTAATTGACCTTACAGAGCTGTCTGTGGGAGGTGTCCTAAGATGCAAAATGGTTGTATGTATAGAATATCCACGTTTTGGTTAGTTTACTGCAACTTTTTCCTGTTAGTGGCGAATTGAATACTGCATGTTATGGTATTTTCAGGATTAAGGTAATAATAACAGGTATTATACACTAATAATGATTTATGGGTTTTAAGTCCTCCCATAAGCCAGACGTCTGCACTGCATCCCTCGAAGGACGCAGAACCGTGCAGACCTGCGGGAGTCTGACATCAATCAAGTGAGGTCATCACTTAACCCGGAAACAATACCTCTTGCCGGAAGTACGTAGGGATTAGGGTTTGTTGTTGTTGTGATGCTAGCACTGTACTGTACAGTTACAAGGAAGGATGTGCTTGCGCTGATGCAGGATTCCGGGATAAATAGGAATTGTGTTTTTCTGGCTCTAATATGTTCATGTCGTCGTCTGTGTTGCGGAAAGAACAAGATTAAGTTTCATGAGAAATAATGAACGCCGCATAGTTTGTTTTTCAGTGAAAAACCACTTCACTGTTTCGCTAACAGGGTAGGAAATGCGATCCTTACTCCTGCTTGTCTGGTGTTTCATTTACTTATTGCTTGCTTGAAACCTTTGGTTGGTTTGCCGGCGTCGTTTCTATATCATCTTGTAAAACTAAGGACATAAACGTGCTTTGTTCTCTTCGAGTCTTTTTTTTTCGACAGTGCTTTCCTTCTTCTAAAAGTTAGCCTTGCGCATAGAATTATATATATTATTGAATTATAGATGTAGACAATAGGTTAGTTATTATTAGTTATTACGAAAAACAATCGCCCCCTTATCACGTTATTACGAGAACCGTATGTGAGGGCTTTACTGCCGAAACGTTGTTTCCTTTTTTCTAAAATGTTTTCAGCATGGAATAAAGCTTTAACTTATTCCTTTGCAGCCTACGCATGCTGGCGCAGCTGCCTACTTGATGTAGGCATTATCCGACAATTGTGCTATCGCGTGATCACATCAAGTACGCGAGAATTACTGTCTCGTAATTACGAGATAACTTTCTCGTAATTACGAGATAAGGGCGAGGAGTTTTTTTCCGTGGTCGCAGCATTTCGGTTCCGTAAATTATGGAATAATGATAGATTATAAGTTTACTATATGATGCATTAGAGTATATACAGTATAAGCAGACCGATTTTAAAAGCACATGTTGTGTGTTCAATTCGGTGCCGGCTGCCCAATATGCTTACAGTTAATTATGTTTTTTGTAACTGCGGCCATCATTATACAAAACGTTATTACATTCATGTGTAGACGGCCTCTTTAATCTTTATTAACGCTTTAGATAATTAATAACGCACTAATGAATCAGCACTAAAACACGGGATACGACCGAGAAGCTGATTTTTTTTTTACAGTATTACAAACCCAAACTAAAGGCAAGTTATTTCAGCCAAACGAGAGTGATGTTCCAGTTAGTAAGTGCTGTGACGGTAACCTTTAATGCCCCCGTTTTGTGGTTAGTGATGTTTAGATGTATTTAAAATGCGGATCGCGAAGGAAACAAAACCACTGACTCTTTTATTTGTCACACTGTTTCTCTCAGGAATAGTTCTGACTAGACTGCACGGGGTTGAACAGAGGGAGCATCATGGGGAACCAGCTTGCTGGGATCGCGCCATCGCAGATTCTCAGTGTCGACAGCTACTTTTCAGACATCCATGACTTTGAATACGATAAAAGCCTTGGGAGCACCAGGTTCTTCAAGGTTGCAAGGGCGAAACACAGGGAGGGCTTGGTAGTGGTTAAGGTCTTCGCTATTCAGGACCCTTCGTTGCCTCTGACGAGCTACAAACAGGAGCTGGAGGAGCTGAAGATCCGCCTGCACTCATCGCAGAACTGCCTCCCGTTTCAAAAGGCAACTCTCACGGAGAAGGCGGCCATGCTCTTTCGGCAGTACGTCCGAGACAACCTGTACGACCGGATCAGTACCAGGCCCTTCCTGAACAACATCGAGAAGAAGTGGATCGCCTTCCAGATCCTGAACGCGGTCGACCAAGCTCACAAGTCTGGGGTCCGCCATGGAGACATCAAGACGGAGAACGTCATGGTGACGAGCTGGAACTGGGTCCTGCTCACCGACTTTGCCAGTTTCAAGCCCACCTACCTGCCTGAGGACAACCCCGCTGATTTCAATTACTTTTTCGACACCTCCAGAAGAAGGACGTGCTATATCGCCCCAGAGCGCTTCGTAGACGGCAGTATGTTTGCCACGGAGAGCGACCAAACCACCCCTCTGGTAGACCTCACCAGTAACAGTCAGAGAACGCGAGGAGAGCTCAAACAGGCCATGGACATTTTCTCTGCAGGTATTCACTGTTTGTATCTAATTGTGTCAGGGCCTTTCTCTCAGTAGCTTCGGTTGTTGGCTAATGCTAGTTGTCATCCAGGTTAGAAATGGATTGGCACTGTATCCCAGGTCCATCCGTGTCAGGTTACTCAAAATGCAAGGCAAAGATGGTTATTACTTTCTAGAGAATTAAGAACGAAACTTGCTAATTGAATGGCTGTCAAATGCATGTCTCTAAAAAATGTTTTTGTGTTATTCAGGTTGTGTTATAGCAGAGCTTTTCACAGAAGGAGTACCCTTGTTTGACCTCTCCCAGTTGCTGGCTTACAGAAAGGGACATTTTCAGACGGAACAAGTACTAATGAAAATTGAGGATCGGAGTATCAGGGATCTGGTAAGGTTCTTAATTGGAACGTTGTCCACGAATGTCATTTTTGTAAAGAAAAAAAGTTTTTTTGGGGGGGGGGGGGATTCTGAACTAGGCACCTTTCTAATCCCTCCGATCGATGTTGTACATCATTGACTCATTAACCGTGCACGGACACCAGATGTCCAAACCTGTGGTTCCTCTTGTATACGTTTCACTACGGCAACAGTGCATCATCCGTAGAGTAAAACTAACCTGTTTCCCACCATTCATGACGAAATGCTTACATTTTTTAAACAAAATGATGCATTCTTTGTTTTAAGTTTTTGAATCAGATTTACTAGTGAGGTATTAAGTAGTAGTTATCAGCGTTCTACAAATAAATGTCAGTAACGGGTCAGAGATAACAGTAGGTTTTTCTGGCTAATGAGAAACTAGTGTTTCTTGTATATTTTGAAATGAACTGTGTGCTCCCTTGTAGTACTGAAGATTTTCTGGCACTGGGGGTGGTGAAAGCATGATTCAGTTTCTCATTAAAGCCAGAATCTGCCCCGTGACCAGCAGATTCTTTGCTATGTATTTGGCTGCAGTCACGGTCAGGGTGCGTCCACAGTCGTAGTAAGTCTGTTTCTTCTGGTGTGCAGGTGGCTCAGATGGTCCAGCGCGAGCCGGATCAGCGCTTGACAGCAGAGGAGTACTTGAAACAGCAGAGGGGCAACGCCTTCCCTGACATCTTCTACACCTTTCTGCAGCCTTACATGGCCCAGTTTGCGAAAGAGACCTTTCAGTCTGCAGACGAGCGCATCCTCGTGATCCGCAAGGACCTGGAGAACATCATCCACAACCTCTGCGGGGGCGACCGCGCGGAGAAGTCCGAGGGGGACACCAAAGAGCACGGATTGGTTATCCTGGTGTCCGTCATCACCTCTTGCTTGCAGACCCTCCGCTACTGCGACTCCAAGCTGGCGGCTCTGGAGCTCATCCTGCACCTGGCCGAGAGGCTCTGCGTGGCGATCGTGCTGGATCGCATCACTCCTTATCTGCTGCACTTCTGCAATGACCCGGTGCCCCGGGTGAGGGCAGAGGCCGTGAGAACCCTCACCAAAGTGCTCGCGCTTGTCAAGGAGGTGCCCCGCAATGACATCAACATCTACCCAGAATACATCCTGCCTGGGATTGCCCATCTAGCCCAGGATGAAGCCACCATAGTTAGACTTGCCTATGCAGGTGAGTGTGTATCCTTTTCAGACATTTTCTTGGAGTCAAAATGTTCTGCGCTGTCTCGGCATAATAAGAGTGAGCTTTGTTTTGGAATGGATTCAAATGCCATTCATTTTGGTGGGATTTTACGAGCAGCATGGTGCGTGCATTTCTTATTCTAGTTTCCCGACCTAGTCAAGTTGAGGAAATCTGGGTAATAGTCAGGTGGCTCTGCAGTTATTCGATTGTTCTTTAAATGTCTTTGTATTGTCTTATTTTTAACCAGAGAACATAGCACTCCTGGCTGAGACCGCCCTTCGCTTTCTGGAGCTGGTTCAGGAGAATAACCTGAATGTGGAACATGATTTAAATGGAGAAGATGCTGAAGAAGCTCTGCATCCCAATGAAAACTATGACTCTGGTAATCTGCACTGAATGTTGCTACTCGGGCATTTTGACATAAGTATATTTAAACTGAACTTGTGGTAATTCATTCGGTGCTGCTCATATTTGACTCGAACCTTTTCATTTTGTATGTTATGTGGATGTTATCGGCATAGTACTAACTCAGATGTCAGATGCCTGGCCATTGACACCACTGCTGGCTGGTGTGACTGGAATGAAACCGTGTTTGCTGTTTCACAGGCTCGGTGCGAGTGCTGTTTAGATCCAGCAAAGTTTAGAACTGGGGGCCGGTTGCAGTTTTGGTTTAGTTTTGGATGTTTAAGGGTAAGAGCTGGCGTTTACATGGATCGAATTAAAATTGAATTGATACTGGATGCACTTCAGTTTTTCAGGGAGCCTATATAATGAAATAATATCCTCTCAATGTAGAATGTGATTAGCTGGTGTCATTTTCTAATGTGCAGATGGGAAAGGGTGGCATACTCCATTCTCTAGACCATTGAGAAATAAGGAGGTGGAATGTAGGTTCTGGCACAGCCCATCTAAGTACGGCTGAGTGAAACAGTGGCTTTCCAAAAGCTTGGTTAACTAAGTTCACCAGAAATTATCCTTACAGGTCAATCGCAGTTTCTAAGTCAGGTTACCTTATGTCAGAACACTATCCTTTTAGTTTTGTATGATTTTTAGTAGCGTGAGAAAAAATTCACTTTCTGCAGTCTTGCTTTAATTCACTCCTTGCCTTGTTTACATTGATTCTATGGAAAAACCTCTCATACAGTAACTCTGTGACACTGAAGGAAAAACAGATGAAGCACATCCGGAAGCTCATCTGACAGGCTCACTTGTTTATCGCCTGATGTTCTCCAGTTGCAGCGATCATTTCCTTGAAATTCCTTAATACTAGATGTCACTATGAGCCATTCCCTCAGAATGATCTCACCCTCAGGTGATAGTCATTTCACTCAACACTCCACCTTCATATGCATCAGCCTCCTGAAAAAAATCCTGTTCAAAACCACTAGGTGTCAGTAGGGTAAAAATATATGATTTGATTTTACTGTAATTACAGTACAGTCTACACTGAGTTTTCTGCTACCCTTATGGGGAACTTGAAACAAATCTGGTAAAGAAATACATAAAATATATTGTGTAAACACAATATTTTGATTTAGTAACAGTTCTCAGATGGAGACGTAGCTCAAAAACAATTTTAGACATGGAAGAATGAAACACTTTCAGGCAGGATAAGGTAAGGATTTACATGTTTAGTGTAGTTCAATTAATTAAGGTGAGGCCTCTTCGGGGAATTTCCTCAGGGATGAGCAAACATCAGTACAGAGCTGACAATTGTCCTGTTTGCTCATGTTTTTCCCATATCATCATCTTAATGAAGAACAAGACTGGGTTTGTCCAATCTATAATTTCCCCTTAATTGAACTGGTAAGGCAATTTGTCACTTCTTGTTAGCAGGACTGCTGGCATGTCATGCCTGTCCCGCCCCACCCGGGCTGGTTCTGCACTGTGCTGCAGCTGCGGGTCTCCAGTATGTGAAGTACTTTGGGATCCCCGGGGATGAAATGCCCAATGCAGACGTAGTTAATTATACAGGCTAATAATGCATCCTACACGTACAGTATATGGTTAGTTAAAAGGAACACGTCACCAATGGTCTGCCACTCGTTGGTCCGCGGGCCTCGGGATGGCTGTAATCGGGCTGGCTGTGTATCCAGAGAAGACCCTGCTGCCGCCTCGCTGTGCTCACTCCCCCTGTCCCCCGCGCTGCGCAGAGCTGCAGGCCCTGCACGAGATGGTGCAGCAGAAGGTGGTGACGCTGCTCAGCGACCCCGAGAACATTGTGAAGCAGACGCTCATGGAGAACGGCATCACCCGCCTCTGCGTCTTCTTCGGCCGGCAGAAGGCCAACGACGTGCTCCTCTCCCACATGATCACCTTTCTCAACGACAAGAACGACTGGCACCTCCGGGGGGCCTTTTTCGACAGCATCGTGGGTGAGTGTCCGGGTGTCTTGTGGCTCTCCGCTCTGCACGGGGGGGGTGATCAGAGTCTGACGCCCCAGGTGCGCCGTCCAGCCTTGTGTGTAAGTCATCAGTTTAAAACCATTGCTTGACAAGCTTTGCCGCCACAGGCAGAGTTTTTAAATCTTTGAAATGCTATTCATAGAAAAGCTGTTAAGGTGTAAAAAAAAAAAAAAACAGCAAAAAGCGAACAGTCGCAGTGCACATTTCTGCGTGCTTATGTATTTTAAAAGGACTGGATAGATAGATCTAATATCTTGATAGCTTTATAATAGTTACAGTATCGATGTTCATTGCTTTGTGAAAATGTTAAAAGAAACAAGCCTCCTAAGGAGCCGAGCAGCGACCGAAGGTACTCTCGCTGCTGTAGCTCCTCTGGTTTGATATCCAGTGTGACTATTCTTAGGGTCCTATGGGTTGGTAATTTAAACAACTCAACTTAATTAGTTGTAGCATTTGAAATTGAGTGAAAATAGTGGGAAGCTGAGAGCGAGGCTCTCGGTGTCCCCGGACGCGTGCCTGAACGCCGTGTGTGTGCCCCGTGCAGGGGTTGCAGCGTACGTGGGCTGGCAGAGCTCCTCCATCCTGAAGCCCCTCCTGCAGCAGGGCCTGAGTGACGCCGAGGAGTTCGTCATCTACAAAGCCCTCCACGCCCTCACCTGCATGTGTCAGCTGGGGCTGCTGCAGAAGCCCCACATCGACGAGTTTGTCGGGGATATCGGTGAGGCCCTCGGCGCGGCTGAATGCTGTTTAGCTTTTTTGGGGGGGGTTTAGATTTTCACTTTACCCATTAATTCCACTCTGCCAGAGGTATATGTCTCGGCATTGTCGTCCAGCATTCTTCAACGGTGCGGTGTAGTTTATCTCATTCGGCACTAAGTGCTCATAATAGGACCGTTCTGTATGAAATCAGCCTGAATTTGACATTGCCATCTTGCATTTTCCTGAAATTCAGTGTGCATATTTGTCCAGTGGAGGAAGAATTTCTGGTTTAGCTTAAATATCTCAAATAGACTGTAAGATGAGATCGGTTTTATGATAGTCATTTTTGAACACTTTTTTTTGCCTTCTCATGTTTCCTTGAAGACGTTACAACTCCTGATGACACGAACTCAATCATGATGTTGTTTTAAAGCTCCTTACAATAGTTCCATTAGTCTTCAATTTTTATTAGGAATTGACTAATATTAAGCTTTCATATTTTAAAAATATTTAATATATCATAAATACTCTCTTGGTGTCTTTGTTTTTTAGGCTCTAATGTGTTTAAAGGGTTATTTCAGAGTGAGCAGCTTATTAGCAGGATTATTTTACTTAAGTGCAAAATGGTGACTTGATTTGCAGTGAAATTACTTTCTAAAAGTAGCAAATATTTCAGTAAATACTTCCTCAAATTAATCGCTACTCATGACCAGTGTCTGCAGTATTGATTTGTCTGCCAGTACCCATGGGTTGTTTTAGTTCTCCTCAGTCTTATGCAGGTCCAGACTGCTTAGAAATACCCCTTGCAGGTGGGAGACTCTGTCTATGCTCACATTACACTCTCCAAGATAGCATTTTGGAAGAGCACAGCAAACAGTAGCAGCTAGACAGTAACGGGAGGAGAGAGTGATTACTCCAGTGGTTACTGAAATTAGGTCTTGGCTTCCTTTAGCTTGACATTGTGGTGTTTGTGTGATACAAACACACAGTGTGTGGCTCCCTCTTGCTCCAGTAGTGACACCTTCTCTTAGTCTACAGTCAGCAATCATTTAATAGCAGATGTATTTTCCTGGATAAGTCTTTAAAATATGTTTAAATTGCAAAATAACAGCCATCTGTGGACGTGCACTTTCCATCAGAAATGCAGATGGAGTCTTTTTCCTTGACATCATTCTGTTAATTTAATCATTTCTGTACCTGGATGCAGTTCCCTTTGCATCCCACGAGAACCTGCCAGACCTTGTTTTTGAAGTAGAGTGCACTCTTTCTCATCCAGCACTCTTTTTCCATTCTGAATGCATAGTATTTCCTGAGTGCTCCAGCTTTCTGCACAAGACAGATGCAGGCGCTTGTGGTGAATCTTGGGAAAGTTTTAGATGGTCATGCTGAAATCGGCCTCATATCGTTGTTTCTCATTGTCCTTTTGAGAATGTGAGTCTGTGTTTAGACTGTGATGGTTTTAAGTGTTTTTAAATTAATTTCTACCTTTATTATGTTTGCTACATCTGCTATTTCATGTTATTTGTTATTCCTACAGCTCCCTTTCTCTGCCATCCTAACCTCTGGATCCGGTATGGGGCAGTTGGGTTCATGACTGTTGTGGCTCAGCACCTCAACATAGCAGATGTTTACTGCAAGTTGATGCCTCATTTAAATCCCTTTATTACCCAGCCAATCATACAGGTAAGGTTGTGCACCCTTCTGTTAACTGTGACATCCACAAAACAGTGCAGCGCCAGACAGAATCTGCAGTTTGGCTGTTCTGAAATTGTAAATGCATTTTGTTAGTCAGTGTTAAAGCTCTTCCTTCCTCAGGAGAGGGTACTTAAAACAATTGTGAAGTCTGTTGTTTTTTTCCCTGTGAAATAAACAGCTGCTCACTCTGAAACTACGTGTTTATTGACTGAATTAGCTGTATGAAAAAAAATGGTTTTCATTTTATGCAGTGCCTCTATACTGTGAAATTCTGTTAATGTTTAAAGTGTTCATTTGGAAAAAAGCGTGCATATGTAGGTGCAATGACATACAGGTATCAATAAAGAAACCATGCATGATAATTCCTTAAGGCTATTATTATATCTTATACAGTGACTGCTATGTACAGTTGTATGCTGCAATGGAAACATGCTTGTTCACACTGTTAACCTAAAACCTCATAACTTTAGAAGTTGAATATAGGCATCCCCTTGGGTCCTTGCCCATGTTATACAACATGCATTGCTTTAAAAAACGGTGTATATAATCAAACCTGTTTCCACGGTTCACAGATTGACAAGGAAATAGTCCTCCTCAGTGTTCTGAAGGAACCTGTGAGCCGTTCCATATTCGACTATGCGTTGAGGTCGAAAGATATCGGCAGCTTGTTCAGGCACTTGCATCTCCGCCAGAAGAAACGCATCGGTTCCATTCCTGAGTGTCCTGGGCCTGAGGACCCAGCTGTAGGGCAGATTCTGAAGAAACTGCTCTCACAGGTCAGGGCAGGTGATGTTTTCTTCAGACAGAAAATAAATTTTAAACTTCCTAGGACAAAACAACGTTGCAGTAAGCATTTGTGTGTGAAGCATTAAGAACTGTTGGCTTTACTTTAAACATGTATTTCAGCAGAGGAACTGAGATTAATGCAGCAACAATCTTGAGTACTTGAAATATACTTTGTTACAATGGTCAATAGACGTTGCGTATAATTTAACCACTTTAAAATGACAGAAAACTCTATCACTGTACGATCCTGCTGTATGTGCTGTGCTTATATTTAGGGAATGACTGAATCTGAGGAAGATAAGCTGTTGGCTCTGAAAGACTTCATGCTAAAATCAAACAAGGCCAAGGCTAACATTATGGACCAGAGCCACCTGAATGACAGTGCCCAGAGTGGAGTGATTGATCTGGGCATGTTGGGAATCACTGGCCGACACGTTGATCTCATCAAACCCAAACAAGAAGCAGAGGAAAAAAGAGGTGGGCCGACTCCTTTGTGGCACTGGCTAAATAATAAACATCAGTGCTGGTGTCTCAAGGCTTGAGAGAGAAACATCTCGGAAATATGTGCAGGGTAGTCTTCTTTAAAGGAAGACAACTGAGCTTGACTGCAAATATTTAGACCAACCTCAGATGCTTAGTTTTTACAAGCACATATTATCTTGTGAGAACTCTTACTTTTAAAAGTGCATTGTTTTGGAGCATCTGTAAATACAAAGCATGGAAACATGTTTTGAAACAGCTTTCAACAGATGTGCAAAAGACTCCAGACTTATTTATTTTAAGACCTAATTGCTACTGTATGTCCCCCAGTGGCATTGCCATCGTACTCGTGCAGCCTTCTGGATGGAGTAAGAGTGATTAGGAGGAGAGGAGCTGCAGTGGATAGCTTTAGACCATTTGTTTTCCTCCACTGCCTCCTGCCGCCCTGTCTGTCCACTGAAACGTACTGCAAACTGAGTTAGGAAATCCACAACAAGGCGAGACCAGGATAGTAACTCTCAGCTGGGCTTGGTCTCTGCTAAACAGAGGGAACAAAATAAAACATGTTCATGTTCTGCTTTTCGAACATGGGTCCTTCTAATATAAATTGTAATACACTACTAAAGTGATTTGAATCCAGTGGTATTTATCCAAGCGTAGGGATCCTTTGAATGTCAGGGGTTGGAACGGGGGTGTTATACTGTGTTCCTGTTTCTTTGAAAATTTAAAACAGGGAAAAAAAACGAAATTAACCATGTGTAACAATATTTGTTGGACACACTTTGTCTTACAGCACAGATAAAGTTGCAGGACAATTATTCTTGTGCTTCCCGGGAGATTTTGAGATGACTGGATTCTTAAAGATTCTTAATTGATACTGAAACATTTATCTGAGAAGCTTTTTTTGGCTAATGAACACCATTTCGGTTGTTTGGTTTGCATTAAGCATTGAGGTAATTTGTATTCACAGGGATTAGGGCGGAAATACAGTCTATGGCAGATGGATTTATTTCTTTATAATCATTTTCCCTGTAAGTGTCAGTAAAAGCTTAAATTACCATTCCTAAATATGTGTTGATCATTTGAAAATATTATTCTAAGCTATTCAAGCTTACTGAAAGAGGCACATATGCTTTTGACCTTTTTGTGTGATGTGGGGGATTAAGTGGTAAAATTTCACTGTGAGTTGGATGGTTCATATTGCTCATGGAGAAATCATGGTGCATTTAAGCAGTCATCATCTACGTTATGTAAAGCTTTTTGTCATTTACTTAATTTTATCTTAAGCAAGTGCGCATGAAAGGATCTTTCACTGAAATATGCATTTACTAAATAGATTTAAGTGTTGACAGTGGATACTAGAATTCTTCCATAGTATCTCATCCCTTGTAGTCTGGTAAATAATAGTATAGTTCAGTAACAGTTGTTCATCCTTGTGAAAATTATTATTCATTGTTGTATGAATAATACATGTATGAAATATGTTTTTCTTAACAACTCTTTGGGTTTTGACTGCATTGTGATGGAAATGTGCTGTGGTGATGTAAGGTATCTGTGGATTGAGACATCTTTTTTTTTTAGAGTTTTGTGTGTGGGATTGGACGACAAAGCAAACCAGTGGTACTGGAATTCCTGATCTCTTAAATGAAGAACCATTCATGGTTTTGAAGTGCCTTTGTTAGGACATGCTGGCTTGATCGTGTTGGTTGCTCCAAGTAAGGCAATGTGTTTTTAGCTCAGAAACGCGGAGGAAGTTTGGCTCTTGTCAGGGACTTGGTTGCAGATATCCATTTGCTCACTATGTCTCATCTGCTCATTCTCAGTGGAAGGTGTGTAGTTTATAAACGTAATTAGTTGAATAACTCCAATCTTTCCTTCCCCTTTTATAGCAAGAAAACAAACAAAGCAAGACTCCAACATGAACGAAGAGTGGAAAAGCATGTTTGGTTCCTTGGAGCCTTCAAACGCAACGCAGACGGTACCTAAACTTCTTTTTCCTCTTGGCGAGCCTGTGGGAACCCCTGCGAGCCGAGTTGTCCCTGCTTGTTAACATCCATGTCACATCTTTGCCGCAGGTTGACAGGAAACCCTAGAGCACATTCCTTTTCTTATTACTTCATACACTTCATGGATAAGACCAGCGTCTCCTTGTCTCATTTGATTTGAATACATTCATCAATTGATTGTAGTTAGCCCAAGGTGTGTCACTGTACAGTGAACAGATCAGTACTGGTTTTAAAAGAACTTGGCTGCACTGCCCCAGCATATCCTCTGCATGAAGCATGAAGGTGTCTCACACTGAGGTACCAGACAGTATTCCATGTGGACTGTCTGTGCAGGTCGACAGCAAATCCTAACCGTTCTTAACCTTTTGATCTACTGTTAAGTAACTGTTGTGTATGTATTAAGTATGTTTTACTGCTCACATACTTAATTTATCTAATGTTGTTAATTCTCTGCTCATTTTCTTTCCTCGGTCTCCATTTTCATCAAGTAATAGCACAGATCGGGTTGATAGACTGAAAAGTATTTGGAACTGCACGTTTAGCTTTGAAGTGCTCCACCGAGGCCAGACAGCCCAGTCTCTCATCAGACATGTCTGTTGGTGACGAAAGCGACCTCAGCCTGGGCAGGGCCAAGCTGTGACTGAGCCAGGGCCTTGACGTGTTGCTGGTGGTGGCCGGGAACGCAGCGCAGTGTGAACCCTACTGGGGAAGGAGACCCCTCCCACTGCCTCAGCGCCTCGAGCGGCGCCGCACCACTGATGCCCCTCCCTGTGTGCGGCAGGTGCCCGACGGAGCAGGGCCTCAGCCCCGGAAGACCGCCTCGTCCCCGGCGGTGGTGCAGCCCGCCGGCGGCTCCTCGGCCTACCAGAGGAGGATCACCACCTGCAAGACCGAGCTGCAGCAGCTGGTGCAGCAGAAGAGGGAGCAGTGCAGCGCGGAGAGGATGACCCAGCAGATGATGGAGAGTGCAGAGTGGGAGACCAGGCCCCCCCCTCCAGGTACCCCTGGGGCTTAACAGGCCCGCCGGGTCAGCGGACCTCGGGCGCGTCTTTAGGTCGGGGTGCAGGGCTTGACGTGGTTAATTCATTGTAGTAGCTTTGGTCTGGGAAGCGTTCTCCCCTTTGTGAGGGAGCTGGATTGGCAGAAGAACAAGAAACGCCGGAATTCCGTGTCGTCCTCCCACACCTCTTGTGCCTTTAAAGAAGTGGGTGGTTTCCGTAGCCAACTTCACAGTTCTGGAGCTGGCGCAGTTTCGAGTTCGGCTCTCGCGGGGATGTGAGGCGGCCTGTTCCCTGGAGTTCTTTTCACTCAAGAGGAAAGCGGCCCCAGGAAGCGGCCCCAGGAAAAGTGTTGATCCCTGGAAGCTAAGAGGATACTGTATGGAGCCCAGACTGTTTCAACAGAATGAAATAGCCATTTTTTTACTCCATATGTTTCGTGTTGTGATTGAAAAAACTGCTGGACGGGCTGTCCAATTATTAGATGATTCAGCTTCAGTGTGTCATGTTGTATAATTTACAGACCTCATCGCTGTAAGACTTCTGACAGGCAGGATAATTTAGTTCAGGATAGGCATGCCTTCCTTTCATGTGATTTTCCAAAAATCCTAAACATTTTATGCATACAAAAACAAAATTCAAAATTTATTTTAATATCCCCACAATGGGTGCCAAAAGTAACAAAACATCTATGGAAAGAAAAATGAAACTGTTAAAATATGCTTGCAGTTTCATGAAGTCGAGACTTATTATTCCTATGATTAAAAGGATGAATCACTTTTAAAAACAACACTCATTACAACTGAGTTAAAACATGTTTCAGTTTACTAAATTTGGCCTTTACTGTGTATGTGAAATAATGTGATTATTGTCTTGTCCTAAACAACAGAGCATTATAATGTTTACTATATTAAATATTAAATTATATTAATTAAATTATATGCAAAAAGTAAATTAATATTAATAATATGCTGTGTATGTTACCAGAACAAGTGGCTTTTGATAGTGGATAGATGGATAGATCGTTGGATGCCAACAACATTTTATTTCATAAAAAGCGGACAGGTTCATCTGAAAAAAAATTTTTTTTAATAAAAAAGCGATTTGAACGCATACAGTTTGTTTTTGAATAGGTGCGTCAGTATGGAGAAAATGAAAGTGTGAGAAAACGTGAAACATGCCTGATTGGGTTGAAATTGTATTACGCTTCAGTTAAGCGCTGCAAAAAAGCATTCTAAATCACACAAAAAAATTACATGTTTTTTTTGTTGTTGATATATTTCTGTGTGTGATAACAGAAATGGTTATATGGAGCATGTGCCGATAACGAGTCATGTCAGCATAAGCATTTTGTCAGGGAGTGGCGAATCTATTTGCATTTACAAATATATGGAGAGAGAAGACTGTTCCCTATATCGCATTTTGGGAAAGTATCATATCGGTCTGTTCTGTGGAATTCAAATATGGCTGTTTTTCTACTGCCTGGCTGTGAAGTACAGATACATTAGTGCCTCCTTGTAAAAAAAAACCTGGCATGACCTCACAGCGAGAACCGCAGTTTATAGCTTTGCAGGTCTGAGCCTCAGGCATGGAGCTCTTGAAAGACTCTGGCTCAGACTATCAGCAATGAGTGCTGTATGGCCCATTCAAATAGACTCCCACAGTAAGGGACTAAAACAGGTTATATAGGATCCTGGTGCATTTATTTTTATGCATCTCATTAACGGATTATTACTAGAGCAGTCCCCCAGCCTGTCTGACAACTTCATTGGAAGTAGCTCATTCATATTTAATACTACCAGATTAATATTCTCCTGAAGACCTACCCTGAAATCCATCCTGTATGCTCAAATAATTCATAGTTCTTTCATACCTTATCTTATGTGCATTACACTAGCCTTCCTGGTATGAGTCTTAGCACTCCTCCAAGCTATAAATCTGTCAGGAAGTATCCTTGCAGATTTTCTTTCCCAGTTTTTTCGTGAACTTCAGTTGACCCTCGGTCACCTAGTTCCTACACGGACAACAGACATTTTTGATGTTTCTCATGTGCCAAAACGAGCAGGACCCTAACTTAACTGCACAGTCAGTGCCCACTAGTCAACTAGGATAGAGCAGGCCCTAAAACATAGGGTCACGTGAAACTTGTTCTTTTCACCAAACTGTCCAAAAGTGTTTTTCTTTTTTAATAAAATGACTGATATTCTGCACATCCTAATCTTAACGGATCTACAAATGCTATTATCTTAGTATTAAATATCGGATGGAGTGGTATGGATACTACATTGTAGACATTATATTGAATTTAAAAATACGGGCTGTATTTTTAAAATGCTGTTTATTTTGATGCTCATTTGTTGCGTTTTTAATATTTCTAGAGTACTCTATAAACACAGTTGATTAATTGCCTCGGTACAAGAACCAATTAGATTTATGTGGTTTTGTTTCAGTAAGTAATGAAAACAGTTTTGAACCCTGCCTGAACGGAAACCTGGAATAGATTAGCCTTTGGCAGTAAATGTGGAAATATCATCTTATGTCCTGAAATAAATAATTGTTTTAAAAAGTGAACTGTGGTGAAGCCATATTGAAGCCACATAGATACGGTTCTATTGATAAATCAGTAGTGAGTAAGCACTGATGCAGGCAGGAATCCGTGCTGCTCCACTAGGATGTGACCAGCGGTCCTGGGATATTGGCTGGGCCACGGTCAGGCCCTCGGTCCCCCTTTTCCATTGTTTTTCAGTTTGAATGAAACGTCCCAGACCTGCAGTTAGAAGCCCTGCCAGCAGCAAAAAAACAAACGAAAAAGTACTGCTGTTGAAGAGAAACACGGTGAGGTGGAAAAAGTGACAAAATTTGAGTCTTCAAAGGGAACAAGTTCCACAAGGTGCACGTGGAAGGTCTAGAGACGGACAAGAACCCAGACGTTTTCTTGGAAAGACGGACTACGAAAAGGGATGGTGACGGAGAGAAAAAGGCGCTGCAGCGAATGGATTTGCTTAGTTCAATAGCACAGAGCCCCACAACCTAGTGCAGTGTTGTGAGCGCAGGTTCGGGAATTAAACAAGTGCTTAGAAGAATTTAAAGTAAGAATGGTCTGGCTGTGATGCTTTCATTAGGAAAGATTCTGTGTGTGTGAGAGACATTAAACATCTTCAGTTCATGCAGCTGCAGAAACTCCAAACATCTGGACTGCTCAGATCTTCCTAAGGGGGTCACAGTGTAATCAATAAATGAGACTGTACTCATTTTAGAGCAGACGTAAGGGTGCTTTTCTCAAGCTCCGTTTTCCCACACCATCCTAGACACTTTGCACAATAAGGGACGTTCATTTCTTACAGGATGGCACCCCAAGGGCCTCCTGGTGGCTCACCTGCACGAACACAAATCGGCAGTCAGTCGCATCCGGGTTTCCGACGAGCACTCCATTTTTGCAACATGCTCCAATGATGGAACAGTGAAAATCTGGGACAGCCAGAAAATGGAAGGAAAGACCACAACTACCAGGTAATTAGCAACTGAGGTCAACCGTCAGTCCTCTGGTGAGCAGGGTGTGAGGGTTTCGACATGTGCCAAGATGACTTTGTGCTTCTGTTTTCATGGCCTGGATCTGAACCCTGGAGGTGTTGCAGACTGTCCGAGTCTCCTTGTTTGTCAAGCCGCTGGAAAGATTAATCAGTCTAAATGTCTCACCAAGTGCAGTGCTCTGAGAAAAAAAAAAATTGTTAACCTTGTCTTAGCATACTGTATATTTTATTTGTTTGACTGCCATTTTAATGTTTATTGCAATCGGTTCCCATAGAATACATAGCATCCTCTTCAGTTGTTTCATAAATGTTTATAAACAATGAAAACGCTTATTAGGACTCCAGTTCCAAATGTTTGCATGATCTCCCAAGTAAAATATGTAAACAGCTCAACTGTAGCTTTTGAGAACAGGTTTTGATTGAATAATATTTACAAGTGCAACGATTATCATAATGATTTTTTCAGCTTCTTACTTAAGAAGATGCACCATCTGTAATCTGGTTTGACCGTTTCCTCCACCTATTACTGTAACGTACAATCTCACAGATGCTCTGTCGATTTTCATTCTGTGATTTGAACAAGTAGCAACCCAGCTGGTTTATGTAAAACTATGTTCTTATCTTACTGATACTACAACCTCATCAAGCCAGAAAGTCAGTTTAGCTTCCTACACCCACTGTTCTCCCACTGAATAGCTGCTTATTTTAAGTTTTAAATATACGTGTCCTCTAATTTCACCTGGACTCTTGATTTAATCCTTCCTTTTTAGCCCTTAGTGCTAAGATTGACATTACAAATGGCCTCCAGGAAAGTCAAGTCAAAGTGCAGCTCTCGTAAACTTGTTAGGGCATGTCGTGCTTTTAAATCCAGGAGTCAATTGGATATTTTTGCACTCTCCTGAGTATCCTTTTTATAAAATTCCGGCTGCGTTTCAACCACCGTCTCACAAGTGGCACAATTTAAGCGTGGCTGCCCTTTACTTACCTTCTGTATATTCAAGTGTTGAGTTAACTGCTTATTTTGGCTGATTATGCTGTTTTTTGGTGACTTAACATAAACATCACTTTTAATAGGTACAATTTTCAGATTCATGCGCCTAATGTTTTTAGCATCAGCAGAAAAGCATTCCGTGTTTATCCATCATTATCATTGCTTTGATTTACCACGTATCCACCCAATTCCGAATGTGTCCTGAATCGTTTTGTGTTTTTGCCTGTCCGCACAGTATGTGCATCTCCTCTTCCTGCTGGATGTGTCAACGTGAGAGATTACCTTTCCATGTTTGGAGAATTCATCTTTCGTGACTGCACTGTCCATGTTCTCTGAGTGGCCTGTTGGGTTATATTTATTGTTTCTGTGATGCGTTCCGAATGCTCTTGTTTTATTGCAGGTCGGTGCTGACTTACTCGCGCATTGGCGGACATGTGAAAACGCTCACGTTCTGTCAGGGTTCACATCTATTAGCTGTCGCCTCGGATAATGGATCTATCCAGCTCCTGGCAATTGAAGCAAACAAGCCTCCCAAGTCTCCCAAAGTTCATCCGTTTCAAACCAGGTAGTCACATTTATCATTGTTCTGGCCAGTTCATTGGTATGTTTTTGTAGTGGGCGGTTTCTGTTTCTCTTCAAAGGGATAGGAGTATTACATTGTCCTACTGTTTTCCCTCAGTGTTCTGTGGTGAATGTACAAGACATTATTTCAGTAAATCATTGTAGCATGTGTTGATTCCACAGAAGTCTCTGTCTTTGTGTACCCAGGCAAACACAAAAAGAAGTACTACGGTATCTTTGAGTAGGCATGTTTAAAAATTGCTTTTAGATCTCAAGAATTGAAGCTGGCACGGCCTGTTCACATCCTTTTCTTTCATGTCTAAGAGCGTAATTACCACTATCAACTGAGTAAGACGTTTTTTATCAACCCGATGCAATCAGTGTGGGGCTACACTAGTATTGAGAAAGTCATGAACAAGAATTAACTTAAACATCAAAAAATTAGTCTTGGCTTTCTTACAGTCTTTGATGGAAAGGATTTATTTGGGGAGTGTGGTTAATTGTTTTTCAAAAACCTTGATTTTGTGACCGTGATGAATGCGTGTTTTCAACAAGAAGTTTAATTGTATTGGAGTGAGAAGTTCAACAGATGTTTCCAATGAGAACATTTTTATGTACACAATAGCAGCCTGACCAAAGTTTACAAATATGTTTGATATGAAACACCTTCACCAGAAGTATACATGGCAGCGTATGGCTCTGACCATGCCTGTGTTTCGAAACATAATAATAATATTTTGGATATTGATTCAATGTTTTTGTGTAATTTTGATTAATTAACCATTCATGGCTCTCCATGGTAAGCTTGAGTGACTTTGTTGCATAAGCACTAAACCCGCTCATCTGAGAGAGCTGAATGGGAACAGAAGATGAGGTGGCTTAACCCACTTACAGTATCAGTAAGCTCCATTTATCAAGAGAATAGAGTAGTCATCAGCATGTTGCAGAGTGGACTGAGTTACATGTGCGTCAACAATGGAGCCAAGTCGTCTTTAGTGGTTGATCAAGGCTTTGTGTCGGACCACACTGATGGATGTCAGAGGGTGCGACTCACACCTGCAGCATGATACACGAACTGTCCTGACTGTACAACGGGCAGTGACAGCATTCCAGCAGGACGACACACCTCCTCCTCGCTGCTCAAGTAGCAGCAGGTTTTCTTCCAACATGTGGCTTTTACGACTCGGGACCCAGCGAAGAGGCGCGTGCTTATCCAGGCACTGAGAAGAATAGGACTGATTCCCACACTACATCTGCAACCTATTACACAGCGTGTTGCAGCTTCTACTGATGATGTGGCTACGCATGCTAGCCAATAGCAGATGATCATTGTGAATCAGCATAACAAATTTAACTACTGTAATTTGTCTGTCCAATAAATAATAATGTGCTGTCGCTACGCATTTTAATGATTTTAGGATTTAAGGAACAAGTAATAGGTTTATTCCATGCTGAAAAAAAGAAGAAAGAGAACACAACGTTTCGGCCGTGGAGCCTTCTTCAGGTGTGTCAACGGCAAACAAACTTTTAGGATTTGTTTGCCGTTGTAAATGATTTTTCGCTTGATGCTCAGTCCATAAACACGTGCAAACAGAGATCAAAGAGTTTAAGGAAGTGTTCCTGTTTTTGCGTCAGGTTCTTGGACCAGAAGGACGATGGCTGTGTGGTCGATATGCATCACTTCAACGCGGGGGCGCAGTCCGTGCTGGCCTACGCCACTGTGAATGGCTCTCTGGTTGGGTGGGACCTCAGGTCATCCACCAACGCATGGACTCTGAAGCATGACCTCAGACTGGGCCTCATCACGTCCTTTGCAGTTGACATACATCAGTGTTGGCTATGTGTTGGTAAGGGCATTTAAAAGATATGGCAAATGACTACTGAAATCTCTCAGTAGTTAAAGAAATACTGCATAATGGTAAAGTATCACATCAAAATATGGATTGTATAACTATTCACTCTCTTTGCTATTATAAAGCTAAATTGGTTCAGGTCCACAAAATAACGCATGCCACATCGTTTTTTTGAATGGCGATAACAGTGCTTTTCATGTTTGTGAGCAACATTTGTCACATGTGTTTCTGAAGTCAGAACGCCGGTATGTCTGTCGCAGGTACAAGCAACGGTACAATGGCTTGCTGGGACATGAGATTTCAGCTTCCAATCTCCAATCACTCGCACCCTGCCAGGGCTCGGATCAGGAGGCTCCTTATGCACCCTCTCTACCAGTCGTCTGTTATAGCAGGTAAGAGACACCTCAAAGCCCTTCTGCAGCTCTTACAGAACGGAGAATGATAATTATGAGAAGCACGCTGCAGTGTTGTCAATTTAATCTTTTGGGTTCTTTAAGAAGGTTGTTTTCAAATTCACTTTTGCTATAGCAAAGTAATTAGTGTCAGTGAATGATGCATGGTTAATTGGGCTTATGTTTAAAAAAGAAACTCAGTTTTGACCCAGTCCCTCATAACCAGGTATTGTGGGACACTAAAAACATTTATACATTTTATCCTATCCTCGTATGTAAAAACGCAGCTGATTTAAATAGCGTCAGAAACTCAAACTGCTTTGTAAGCGACATGTGAAATCCTACATCCTACCACAAAGCCTCAGTGTGATTAAACTGCTCTGTTTTGGGAATTAAAATCGCGCAGTTTCTGGTAATAAAAACTGTGTATTTTCAAGCTGTCCAGGGAAACAATGAGGTCTCCATGTGGGACATGGAAACGGGAGATCGGAAATTTACCTTGTGGGCTAGTTCGACCCCTCCTCTGTCTGAAATGCAGGTTTGTATGTCTTGGTCAGTTATGCAAATTACATATTTTCATGTATATTGTGGAACTAAATTATAGACAATTCTGCATTACCCTTGTCTTCAGCTGAAGACAAGGGCACTATATGACTGTTATAACTATAATAGTTCTAGTTCCATAGTCTCATACATGGCTAAGTAAATGCTAATGTGCACAGATTTAACTGAATGATCTTTTGTGTAGGCGACCGTCACATCTGGCAAATGTTACAGGGTTCATCTTTAAACTGCACGTGTTTAGATTACAGCTGAGTGTAGGCTGTTACCTACAGTTTACAGTCAGGGCAGGAAGCTGTGGAGTTGCTAGCAATGTCTTGTTTGTCTTCTGCATAATCAAAAATGTACCTTTTCTCTTAGAGCGATTGTTTGTCCTAATATGGCCAGAGTAAGCTAGGGGCAGCTTAGAGCCAATTTAAACAGAACTTGTGTATGACTTCGCCCACCAATGTCACTGGAGCATCTCCCAATCTAGATTGGTTTTATTTCTTTATAATAAATCCATAGTAAAGTATACTGATTACATTTACATTTCCTGTTGTGTTTTTTCCACTTGCTTCCAGCCATCTCCCCACAGTGTCCATGGGATATACTGCAGTCCCGCGGATGGGAACCCTTTGCTCTTGACTGCTGGATCGGATATGAGGATACGGTAACTCTGCACATTACACCACTGCTCTTCCATGTCAGATATTTGCTAGAGTCTGAACTAAAAGCAGCATGCAAAATGGGGAAAAAAAGATGTAGTTGAGAAGAGAGATTAATGTGGAACAGAAGCAGAGGATAGCGAAAGCTGTTTGCATGTATTTCAAATGCTTTGGGGCACCTTAATTCAGTGTTCCTCAGACCCTGCATTTCAATCGGTTATTGACTACAGAATTTTATTATTTGCCACGTAAGGGTTTAAAAGGGCCTTCGGTACTTTTTTTTCCCCCGATAGATCGGGACGTGTGACTTTTCCCTCAGTTGTTTACGATACACGGTTCCAGGAAGGGATTCATTTGCACAAACGGCTAGGTAAAAAAAAGTCGGTGCTAATCAAACCCTTGAGTGTCGTCTCCCCGGTAATCGCTCATTTCCCTACAGGTTTTGGGACCTTGCTTACCCAGAGAGGTCCTATATTGTCGCTGGGGGAGCCAATGACTCCCTTCACTGCCCCTCTGTCTTCTACAGTCGCAAGATTATCGAAGGGACAGAAGTTGTACAGGTGGGATAATTCATTTTCTTCTGTTATCAGCCTTCAGAGAGAGCCTTTTGATTCGTTTAAAGTTTAATTGTCAGAATATTTTAAAGAGCTTTCAGTGTGCAAAGTAATCAGCTATTTCAGCGTACAAGGAGGGATATTTCAAGAATGAATTTCCACTTTTTCTAGCATGATGAAGTGATTGTTTATTTGAGTTGTATGCAAACATTTTATCTCTGTTATTATCTGTTTTATTTGAGTAGTATGGAAACATCTTATCTCTGATATTATTGTTTTTTATATCATAGCTCCCAGCTACTTAATTCAGAGGTGTACTTATATCTGGTGAAGAAGTAGTACTCACATGAATGGGTGCAATACAAAGTTCAAATGTTATTGTTAAGACCTATTGTTACTGAACAAGAAGAAGGAGTAAGCTGTCAAACCAATCTGCTTTACATGTAGGAGGGTGCCTGGCTCATCCAACACTGAAGACACTCAAATCTGTGTGACATGTTTAAGACTGTGTTCTAGGGGCTTATCTGCCTTGCTTCTTATGATCTCCTCAGGAAATCCACAGCAAGCAGAAGAGTGGATCCACAGAAGATGTGCCTCGTCGTGGACCAGAGTCTCTGCCCATGGGCCACCATGATATCATCACGGACATCGCCACTTTCCAAACCACGCAGGGCTTTATAGTGACGTCTTCCAGAGACGGCATTGTTAAAGTGTGGAAATAAGAGCACTGTCCCTCCCAGAGATGCAGTCAGTCATATTGTACTATATATAGCAGTCTATGTAAAGACACTTAAAGTTAATCAGAGAGAAGCTGTTAGCACTGATATTGTAGAATATGTATTGAAAAGGCAGCAGCATTGCCTAAACAGATTCGCTCCTTCAGAAGAATGTAAAAGAACGATGCCAACAAGATCTGTATAGTAAACTGAATAAATGTGTTCAGACTTCGAGTTGTGTTTAGCACTCCAGCTCTGTGACCAGGCTTCTGCCTTCTCATGTGGCTTTTGTCTTTCATTTCAAACGTCAGGTGGCAAAAAGCCCCAGGTGACATTTAAGAAAGCTTGTACTGAGTTTCATCAGTTTGATAGAAAAGCTTTACATATGTTTCCTTGTGTTAATACACATGGTCCCTTCAGATTGCGATCAGGAGCCTGATATGACTGGAACAGCAATGTTTTTGCATGATAATGGCAATGTCATTGTCTCTGATTTGCTTTTCACTTTCCATGTAAGTCATCAATTAGTGTTGCAGGTATCTTAACTGTTTGAATGTTCTCCAGAACCTGAAACTGCAGTTCTTCCAGATGTATTAATGCACTAATGTAATTTAAAAATCAAAAGTAAATTAAGTGATTTTTGTACAACATCAAAACTAATACAAAACATGCCATACATCTGTTTTCTAACCATTTAGTCCAGTACAGGGTCACAGGGGAGCTGGAGACTATCCTAGCAAGCAACGGGCACAATGCACCACAGTGCTGCCCCTGCAAAACAATACATTTAGCACTGTTGAAACATTTGTTGTAAGCACGTTTTAAAAGGTTTGCAGCTTCTATTTAGTAACTTCATCTTAGTGTTGAAAGTTATTGCATTTAATGTTAAATTACTGGAAATGTTTATAGGTGTGTGAATCCCAGTGTCAGTATCTCTCCTCTTCCTCGATCTCCTTTATGGTTGGGTTTTACTGATGCGGATGCACCCCAGCCCTGTGAACAGTGTTGTGAATTTCTGCTGCCTGATTTGATTTCCATTTTTCTTTGACCCTTATTTGCTCTTGCCTTTGTTTATTTCTGTTAAATTTTGTATTCATCTGAAGGTGTCCTTAATTGACGTATGTGTTTAAGCAGAGGATTGAGTAATGTTGGAAAGAATCGTTAGAGCAGAGGACAATAGGAATGTTACACGCATGTGGAGAAGATAAAGGCCCAAAGCCTCTCTTGGAAGTACTGGAAACCTCCAGCTGTGTACAGATAAGTCCCACATGTTCTCATGAAAAACTATTATTCAAGAGTCTTTAGAAGGAGAACTTCAGCAACTTAGAATGGAGTTAAAAACTCTAATCTAAAAACATTTTTTAGCTGTGAACAGGAATAAGTAAATCTCCATAGACTGTTAGTTCATATCCTGTCCGTCTCTGGTAAATCATTGGCTAAATGTTTTCTGGGTGGAAGAGCCTTCTGGTTGTGTGGATTCCAGTGTTCATGCAGTGGCATAAACATCCTTCAGCTGCTAAAAAAATATTTAGGCAGGTGGGTACTGCTTAAAGTTCTTCCCAGTGTTCGGTGTGTTCTTAATTAGTCATGTATTTTCTCTTCAGTTGTTTCTTTTTACTGGTTGTATGACAAAGATCTGATAAGAGCTCTGGGACACATTATTTAATATTTATCATCCTTTTAGTTCACAAAGTTGTGATGTTATCTCTTTAAAATTTGCTAATATATAGAAAAATCATATTTTCACCCCCCCCGCCCAAAAAAAACCATCCACTTATACTTGACTTTCTTGCAAAATACATGCTTCTTTAGTTAGATTAATTTTATTTTTGTGAAGAAACATAGGCATTAATCTATTGTCTTGTACGTATCCATTATGTACATTTTTATGTAAATGACCAACAGGTATTTTAATTTAGTGCATTGAACATTAAGATGGGCTGCAGCATTTTGTTAACATTCAAAAACTGTATTTCACAAACTCAAAATCACTTAAAAGTAGGTAACTGGAGTTGATATACAGTATATATATATCACAAAGACTTTTTTTAAAATGCATTTTAAATTTTCCCCTAAAACATTACATTTCATTTAACAACTCCTGAATTGCTCCATGTTCTGAAGGTGGCCTTCACAGTCTCCAGCTAAATCCACTGTGACCAACACTGGAAGACTCATCAGCAACTGTAAGCTGTTGCTAGCAATCAGGGACGAGGTCCGGACCGGAAGCCACACTTGGCGCCAGCTGGACTTACTCTGCACATCCACACAGGGGCTTTTAACCAACTGAGCCACTAATCAGACTGGGGTCAGGGATTTTCATGTTCAAAAGTGCACGGCTGTGTCTACGTGTAGAAGACAATCTGAGTTAGGAACAGTGTCTGTGTCTTGGCTCTGAACTTTGTACAGGACACAATCCATAAAAAAAACATTTCCCAACATTACTTTTAGCACCGTATCAGGGTTGACCAATATGGTTGAAGCAGCAGCACCTCACACTAGGAAAGACTTTGCTTATTTCGGTGTTTTGCACTGCACAGTTATCAGGAGTTAGAAATGTTTGTTCTACAGAACACAGAAATATTGATTCTATCCGGCCCTTCCTTGGTGTTAGGCAGCAGCTGACCCAGCACACCACATGGACTCAGAAGGGTGAACATACACACCCTTAGCTGTACACAGACACGTGTGGAAAGAAACATCCAGGCAGAACAGGGTAAGCAGTTATGATAACGGTAAACTCTGAGTGCCTGAGAAACGGCTGAAATTCTGTGCTGTTGCTGGTTACCATTTTCAATGTCTCTCCTCTATCCCCAGCTGTGACTAGTCAGAGACCAGTCAACCCTAATTCACCATACAAAGTGAATTCATGTTGGAGCTTTTGAACGAACTTCCTGTACATGGCTAGCGTTTCCTCTTACAGAACTAAAAGGAGTATCTTTAACTGTATGTTGTTTTAAATAAAAAGTTAATGATTTTTTTAATGTTAGTGAAGGTCTTAATAAACAAAAGTCCTAAATAAGTAAAAAGTATGGTTTCTTACTGTGTAATATAAGTAAAAATATTAAATGTTAATGTCAGACTTTTACTTCATCACAGAAGGACAATTAAACTGAACTTCCCACTTATGGCATAATGTTCAGTATTTATAACTGTTGTTTGGAAGATCATGAAGGGAAGAATTACTTTGTCTATGACATTTTGTGTACAACAGCGCACATTTTTTCTGAGGAGGTACTGCTTTTTCAACAGGTTTACTAGGCTACAGATACATAACCACTCCTTTGTCTGAAACCTCATTAGAAATCATTAATGTTGACAATTTCATGTTCGGTGGTCACATTTTTCCAATTTTCTTCAAGGATCACCTTTTTTTCCTGCTGGGCAGATTTGTCATTTTTATATTTTGATTTTAACGTCTTGTGAAGTACATATCCTAAGGCACATTTCCCTTGAAATAAATCGGTTTTCATTCCCAAAACAGCCACCATACCAGAACGGCAAACAGTTCTTTCTACTTTTGTTGTAATACCACCTTATCCTTTGAAGTCCTTTGCAAGTTGTACCATACTCAACTGTCAGTAAGCAGCGATCTGCAGAAAACAAATAATTATGGAAGAAGTTCAAAACGGAAGATCTAACTCTTGATCTAACAAAAGTAGGTATAATCGGGAGAACTACTCCTAATCACTAATCCTCTAATCTCCTAATTCTAATATTACAACTGTGATAAACGACTGCTAGAGATGCATCACATACAGTACATAGAGTTACACAATAATGTAACATTTATGCAGAATATTAACAGTAGGTGAAAATGCAGGTTAATTGACAATCACCCAGTATAAACTTTAAATATGAATTTAAAAAGTCTTGTATACTCACCAGGAATGGAAGGTGATGTTTGTGTTACAGTTCTGTTTTTCTTAAAATCCTTGCTTTTGTTCTGCTGTTCTTCAGTCATAGGAATCGTGCTGAAAACAGCATGACACACCATTATGACTGGGTGGTAATATTACATTTATTGTGCCAAAAATACTTTTTAACTGACAGCTTGCCTAACAGGTTATTCCATTTGTTTAGTTTCCTCAACTTTAAAGTATTTAAAGTTTAATTTTTCAGTTTTCCTCAAAAACGAAGTATATTATTAATACTTTTTGTGAATTTAATTATCTGAGTTCAGATTAAGGTTCAACCCATGTAGAGGGTAAATGCTGTTTTCTGTTAAAATGATGAGAAACTACCTTTCTGCTGAGAAGACCTGTGCATCATCACCTTGTGGCTGTAGCTGGACATTAAGCTTTCTACATTGAGGTGCAAGACTTTTATGAGGATACATATTGATTTTTTCTACAAAGAAACAAGAAACAAATGAAAAAAGTTATTGTTTACAACATCTTTAAACTGTGGCTCAGTTTGTGTGTAAAAGTGGAAAATTAAAATGGGGGTATGTTTTTCAGGATTCGTTCATGAAATACTGTAGACAAATCCCTTTAGAGAAAGAAAATAAGAGAAGGGAAAGCATGTAGAAACAGTCTGCTCTGCACAGGCACCACAGTTCTGAAAAAAAAAATCTGGGGCTCAAAATCTCTTTTTTCTAATCACTTTTTCCAATTCAGGGTCAAGGGGTGGGCTCCAATACAGTTAAATGAAACAGATCCAACAGTAAATATGGGAGGGCACAGTGGCTCAGGGGTCAGCAGTGCTGCCTCACAGCTCTGGGGCCCTGGGGTCAGTTCCAGACCTGGGGTGCTGTCTGCGTGGAGTTTGGAGTTTGTGTGCTTGTTCTCCCAGTGTGCTTGTGGGTTTCCTGGTAGGTCAGTTCGAGCAAACGTGACAGCCCGAGTGTGCGTGTGTCTTTGCGTGTGCCCTCGGGGAACAGCTTTCATGCTATACTGTAGGCTTTCATATTGCACCGTATGTTGACACCATAAAAACAGTTTTTTAAAACTGTTTTTTGAGATCGTGACAGAACCAGTGTCCTAATCAAGAGTATGCTGAAGAAAAAAACGAATACTATATGAAATGCTTACTTGGCTTGTTCCTATTATTTTTGTCAGTCATCCTCAGTCCTTTCATGGAAAAATTAAAAACAAAGATATTTTAAAAGTCTAGTGTCAATCTCATGAGTACTTGTGTGAATACTACATATTCTTGGGTGTACTTGGGTGAATATTACATATTGGTATACCATTGGTAAAAAAAAAATAGTCTAAAAACAAGTTACAGGGGACCAGATCAATCAAACATTTTGTAGTGTGAGTATGCCAGTATGCCATTCAGGGGGGACTGTGACTTAGAGGCGTTCAGTCACGATCCCACAGATGGTAGCTTCGCACCATTGGCTCCTCAGCCAAGCAGACGCACCAGATGTCTGAACCTGCGGCCCCTCTCGTACTGAGCAGGGTTACTGTTGCAGCTACACATCATCAGCGGGGTAAAACCAGCCCGTCTCGCGACTGGCTGTGCCCTGTGGCATCAGGAAGGGGATGGAAGCGAAGGAAGTTCTCGCGCTCACCTGCCAGCTGACGGAAGAACGTCCAGGTGAACTTCAGTGCATATTCAATGTCCGGCTCTACAACCCTTCCCACATGGCATGAGTGCTGACTCACAGGAAGGGCGGACAGTTGCTCCACCTCGGCATTGCTGGCACCCCTCCCAAACGCTAGTGTAAAGAGGACGATCCCCTGGCACTTGGCCTTGAGGGACACCTCTTTCAGTTTCTCCCTCAACGAAAGCTCGGACCTCCCGCCTAGAATGGTGAATATCACTTTGGCACGTCTGGGACGGGCAGCTTCCGTGAAGAAGTTGTTAACGATCCACTGCAAGGAGCTCCCGACACCAGACGAGCTCTGCAGGTGGTGCAGGTCCTGTCGGACTTTCCTCTTCATCTGCGACAGACTGTCGCGGCTGGGGAAGCCGAAGATCACGCGGATGGGATCCGGGCCGGTGCTCGACTGGAAGAGAGCCAGTCTCGTGGAAGGGTGGAGCTCGTCGCCGACGGCAAAGTAATTCAGCACGGCATGGAGGAAGTCCGCCGCCCTTTCGAATTCATCGCCGGCCATCTGATGGGAGCCGTCGAGCAGGAAAGCCACGTCCACCTCCTGGGTGATGATAGGGGGCCCGCCCTGTTGCCTGTTACAGGCTGGGTCTGGACTGCACTCATCTACGCGAAAGGAAAACACGAAAGATGAATTTTCTTGTCAGTCTTTGGCAGAGGTATTTTTTTGCCCCCCCACATAGAGCTTCAAATTAGCACACGTCGTAGATGCAGAGTCTTTTAGTCCACTCCCACGTTTAAAAGGTTCAGTGCTCATAGCCTTAATCCTTCGCAAAAGTGAGATTTTCAGGCACGAACATATCTATTTTTAAACACCCTGTAAGAATACTGCTCCTGGTTTATGGACTCACCATAGCAAAAGTAACACTGCCGCACTTCGGACAAAGCCCTTTTCGGATTCTGCTCTTGTATGATGACCACCTCAAAATTGCTAGGCTCAACCTTTCAGCATTGCAGTAAAGAAACAGACAAAATTATTTTAAAAACGATTTTAAAATTAAAAATTTTTACAGCAATGAGTTGAATAGTTTCGTCCTTTACAATTCATTCATTCAAACCTACTGTGTGGAGTGTTTTTTCCTCAGGAGCTCATCCACCCATCAGCTTAGTGACTAACATCACTTCCAAAGAGCTCAAGGAATAAAACTATCAACACAGTCAATCAAGACTTTCTACCGTTCCTGTCATTCCTGGTCTCGGAAAACTGCTTACTCCTTCACCGAGCAGAAGCTGAGAAAATAAGAAACTCATGTTTCCCCAAATATGTGTCTTACCGAGAAGGCCTTCTGAAGATTAGGAAGTTTCCGAGACGCAATGACCACTGTAGTGATGCCCATGGCGTTTAACTCCAAAACGCCCGTGTGTACCGATTCTGTGTTTTTGGAAGACCCGTCTGTCAGGAAGACAGCCATTCTCTTTACGAGAGCCCCCATCCGCGTGCGTTTGAAAATGTGTCTTGCCGTGTAGCTCATGGCGGCACCGATATCTCGCGGACTGCCGGAGCGCTGGAAGGCGATGTTTTTGATGGCCTCCAGGAGGAGCTTTTTCTTGCGGTAGTCTGCAAAGCGTATCAACTGCTTCACATTAGAGCTGTAGGACAGGACAGCGACACGGGCTCCTATCGGGCAGTTGCTTTCGCTGATGAAGAGGTCATCCAGGACCAGAGAAGCTATGTTCCTCATTTTATTGAATGCTTTTGGCGTCACCTCAGTTGACATGTCGATCGCAATCACCAGATCCGTGGGATAGACTGGACAATCGCTTCTCCCTGGAACAAGGCAAGAAAAAGCTGAGGCATTAAATAGAAGTTAAAGTATATTCTAGGTATACAGTAGCAGACGGCAAGATGGTTTCGCATTCAAACTCAACTCATACTTACATTAAGTACAAATAATAAAACATATGTACATATGCATACACCCATGGTATGTCTGAGTATGATTTGACGATGAGTGGAGTCCCCTTCCAGGGCGGCAGTGTTTTCCAAATATAAATGAACAGGCGAAGCCACAGTTCAACGCAAAGTTATCGGAATGATTAGCGTGCTTATGTTCAGCCTGTGCTTCCATATTGTGTGAGGGATACGAAAGAGGAAAGCAATCTTACCTGATGCGCATGCTGAAAAACAAAACAACAAAGAAATTAGACGTAATGATGGCATGGCCTTTTTATTTTACATAAACTAAAGTGGAACAATTGCAGGACTGATATTTATTTAATCAACTTTTTCTTCTTTGTTTTTTTTTTGTTGTTGTTTGACTAACTGCAATCTAGAACAACTTCAAACCAGAAACCACACATTACAAAAGGCAGCGCAGTCATTGCATATTGTTCTACACAATAAATAATTAACAAGATTACTCCCAATTCAAAAATATTTTAGGGTTTAACAGCCTACCTCCTAAAACGTAACAAAAAAGTCCTCATCAGGAACATTTAGAACAATGCAAACATTTGCAGACATGATTTAAATACTTCTGTATTCATAATGTTACAGAATAACAATTATTCTGAATAATTACTCTAATCGTGAAACACATGGATGACATAGAACAATAAACATCTTTATTTAATAATACAAGTGCAGGTAAAGAGTGCAAGTACAGAGCCAGCCAATGCACAGGAACAGGTGAAGGTTTAATCCAGGCTGAAAGGAACAGAAAAGACCCACATTGTAGCACTGTGGCTATGGAGCCTTCTTCAGGTGTGTAGGCCGTCCTCTTTTCCTCTCAGCCCCGAATTAGCTTTTACCTGTTCCTTTGCAGCCAAAGCAGCTAACTACTCAAACTTCGTCAGCCAATATACACAACTCCCAAACCTTGTCCTGGTTTGTCGAAGCCACAAGGTACATAATCCAACAGGTCCAGAGAAATTTTGGAAATAGTGCATCTAAAAAAAGCTCCCCTTTAATCTGATACCCTGAAAACAGACTTCCTTACATTTTTTTCTGTCTACACTTGTATTCTGCACCCTACTGTAAATACAGGTGCACATGCAGTAGCAGCTGTTTCCATAGGATCTGCTTGTCCTTTGTACTTTACAAACAGATGATAATCCAGTTATTGTTGCCTTGCTTAATGAGTATATTAATCAACCGAATGGATGATATTAAATTTGTTGTAAGTTTCACTCTAGAATTCCTTTCAGTGGCTGCTTTACACATATTCACCAGTATAATATTTCTTTGTATGGAATGTTTGCTTGAAAACGCAAAGTCTTACATTAAAATGTGTATTTTCTACAATGTACCTATACAGGTTGTCCTCCCTGGTCTTCCTTTTTTCACACCATCTCTCCAAAGCTCCTCGTTTCGAGTTGGTCTGGCTAAGATGCAGACTAACACTCTGAGCTTTTCATGTTTATGAGCTAGATGCTTGATTTTACAGTATTGTAAAATAAAATTGGCAGTCCTCAGGCACGACATATTTCACTCTGCCTGGATCACTGCACTGTGCACAAAAAAATGTAATTTACTGTCTGAGGATCCAGAACAATTTTACTCATCCTGTCCTCACTCCTCTGACCCTTTGGGTGCACAACACATTCCATGCTTTCTGCATTCATATATATAAAATTCTTATGTTAGCAGATGTTTATCCATAAGTGCTGTGTCCTGTATACTGTAAAATCTATAAACAGAAACTCCGCAGGTTGTAGCATGTGCAGCCAGCACGCAACTGTATGAATACAACACGAAACATCAATGTTTAACACGAACGATTGACAAGCACTTACCAGAGTTTGCACGTATGTAATTGATAAGGTCACATTTCTAAATTGAAACAAGTGAAAGAACAGAGAACCTCATTAGAAGTGGTCTGTGATACCAAGTTGAATGCATACAGACGCAACAAAAAAGCTACATACTGGCATTGACTGTTCTCCTCTCTGTCCCTTAAGCCCCTAAAAGGAAACAAAACAATTCACAATCACACGTAGAATAAAGGAAAGGGAAATTTATCAAAACACATAACAAGGATTCTACTCATCTAGAGAGGCACAATTTCGCTTTTTTCTTTTTACAACAACAAATACCCCTTTGAGTTCCAGATTTCAGTTGTGACCATTCTTCACCTTCATACTGCGATCCTAACGCATTCCTTCTCCAGGGCTCAACTCTGTATAACTCCTTTCATGAAAGAAATCATCTGATTGAGCAACAGTACTTGGAAACACCACCAAACTTTACTGTTACACAATCTTAACCATACCCTGAATGGCTAGAACCTTTCATTTGATTGATTCCCATTTTTTCCAGAACTGTGGAGAGAAAATGCACACACATCTTATCCCTTTTCTTTTGTTTTTTTTTGGCAAAATAAGAAGGACAGAACCAATACTTTTTGATATGCGTGACTCCATCATGATTTTCACTGCACAACAGATGTATGTTATGGCACACTAATTAAAAAAAACCCTGTTGTTTATCTTTCTTACCTTTGGTCCTTGATATCCTGGGATCCCTGGATCGCCTTGAACACCAGGAGGTCCCCCGTCCCCCTAAATATTCCAAAGCATCATTCAATCCTTATCATGCTGTCTCACCAAAACAGCCTTCACTGTAGGGGACTGTCAATCGCTCCCTCAGTCACTAAAGGTCACTGAGTCCTGAAGTGTTATGGTGTGTGTGCACCTCACTGAAACCAATCCAATGTTTTCCTTAATTAATAAACATCTCGATTAATGCTTAATGCTTCATGTATCAGTGCAGGACTCAAACAGTGAAAGGTGTTCATTGAAGGGTTCCAAACTCTCCAAGTTTTACCCTGAAATTCCTGTTTTTAGCCTTTATCTTTGCATATTCGTAAAAAATGAAAAATGTCCCCCCTTTCTTAGGTTATGGGTTTGCGTCTACAGCAGATAGAACGGACAACGATTTGAGCCTCACCTATGCAACATGAGAAACCTGTCGCAGGGCAGTGTCCCATGTGATTTTCAGCAGCACAAGCATCTTTACATCTTCATGCCACTCAAATCTCAGATCGAGTCTAGTGCACTTGCCAATTAAACTCGGTCCTATCAGATGCAAAGACGTTCCCACGAACTGGCTTTTAAGAACCCAACAGGGAGTGCGAGAGAGCAGAGTGGTATTTATCATTTCTTACACGCCGCCCACTGACACTCACCCTCTTTCCTCGGATCCCCTTCGGCCCATTGTCTCCTTTTTCTCCTTTGTCACCAACTGCGCCCTAAATGACAAACACATGAGATTAATAGGCCGGGCCGTGAAGCACAGGAGAAAAGAAGTCCACAGTGTTCTTTTGGAAAAGCTGAAATACATTCATATGTTTAAGTACAATACCTGCATTCCTGGAAATCCCTGGAATCCTATATCCCCCTGTTTTGGAAAAACAAGAGTGGTTAATTCATGTGTTTATTTTCTTAAGAGAATCGGCATAAAATAACACCAATCTTATCATATATTTACTTTTTTCCCTGCTTTGCCGGGAACTCCAAATTTATCTTTCCCGTCTTCACCCTGTAAAACAGACAGAACTGTACTGGGCATTGCTCTCTAGTTTCTTCCACACGTATTTTATCAGGACATACAGTAAATGAGATCAAATCGAGAGACAATAACAGGCTTTAGGCATTGCCTGGTGTCCTATTAGCCATCCATGGTGAAGAACATTCAAATCTGATTGTGTTGGAGGCATTGTAGGGGTTTGTTATTTAAGTGGGCTCTTCCGAGTCTTTGGGTTTTGTTTGCATTTTAAACTTTGGCATGGCAAACTTCAATCTCGAAAGATAAAAACAAATATTTCCAAATATATGGTGGTGTTCTGAAGAAACTGAATAACAGCTGTTTACACATAAGTTGGGATAAATCTTTACTGTATTGTCCAAATGCAATAATACACTTTCAATCAATCTTCAAAATATAACGCTTTTCACAAAGTAAATGTATATCATAAGAACACCCTGGAGCTCTGGTTTGCAATGTAGGTTTGGAACAAGTATTAAACAACATCCTCGGTCTTTGAAATGTTCTTGTCAGTGCGGCAGTACAGAGCAGAGGTTAGCATTCTGGACTCCTGACTGGCGGCTCTGGGTTCAGATGCACTGTGGGGAGTCTGCTGTCGTACATAAGAACACGAGAGGGATTACAGAGGAGAGGAGTCCATCCAACTCATTCACCCACAGACAAGGTACATTGTTGTAAAGCAGCAATATCCTGATATACAACTAGACCAAGTGTGTACACGGATGCCATGACTTGTAAGGCAAAAAAACATACAGTTAATTTAAATCTCTGTAAGTTGCTTTGGGTTGCAATGTCATCAGCTTCTGGTCTGATCTCATCGGATCTCAAAAGACACAGCAAGTAAGATGGTCGAAGTAGGTGTTCCATCAGGGTGACAAGGACAAGGAACGCAGTACTGTAGGACACTGGGAAATTAAAGTCCTAACTGCTTATTCATTAAAGAGCTCATGGCACCGTTCAGAAGAGTAGGGGTGTTAAGCTCAATAATGACACTGTATGCTTTCTCAACCTGACCTACCCAAGAAAATCCCCCTCAATTACATGAGTGCAGAAATGTTCCTCTTTTCCACCGGATCTTCTGTCTATTGGGGGTTCTGGGCCTAATGGCCGCCAGGCACCTCCTAGGGGGTGTTTTAGACTCTCTCGGGTGAAGCTGTCTATATAAATACCAAGAATTACTATGCATTATCTGTAGCACCATTTCCCCAGTGGATTCAGTTTCCCTGATGTGACAGTTTGAATTGTAGAAATTGAAGCTCAACCTGGTCTCCTCTGGGGCCAACTGGACCAGTCTCTCCTTTCAAGCCTGGCTCTCCTGGTTCGCCCTGTTATACAGACACGAGAAGGACATCTTTAAACGCGAGTTACTACACACTCTTAACTCCACCTCTCCCTGGAGAGCAATTGAGCTTACAAATCTTGCTAAAAAAGGAAACTATATTTGAATTAAAAATGCGGTGATTATTATAAAAAAAATGCTAATAATAATAATGATTATTATTGACTTTTTAATATTCTGGTATTCTGTTGCTTTTCCTCAGAGTGGTGAAAGGTTCATATCTCTCTCATTTTAGATGAGAGTTTCTTAGATAATCTTAGATTAGATTTCGATTTTAGATTCATTGTTTGCTGCAAAATGCAGGAGCTCAGCTCCTTCTAGAGCTCTGCTGAAGTCTGAAATGCTGAAGGACAGCAAAAGAAAAACAGAGCAGACTAGTGATGAAAGAAATGCAGGTAAAAGCAAATGAGGAGGAAAACAATTAACCGAACAAAATGCACAAAAACCCACAAGACAACGTAGTACATTGAGTACATAACCTGAAAACATAAGGAGCTCTTTTCTGACTGTATACAGTATGAACTTCAGTCCAATAATAGGACTTCAGTTTAAAGAATGATAAGTTATTCATAACCCTGTTCACCTCATATTATGTTTAATTTATGGAAATTCAGATTTTAAATGTATGTTTTATAAATCGGATGACAGATATCTACTCACTTTTAAATAGATCTTAGTAAATTAACAACGCCATCTGTACCAACTATTTTCTCAAATTTAGAAAGGTTAAACAGATGGAAGCATTCAAGCCCTTTAGCATGCTCAAAACCCTCACAGTGACATCTGCTACATTTAATTTATCAGATACTGATTACATGGAATTTAAATCCTAGCTGCTAGCTCTCCTGGAAGGAAAACAGTACCCTCTTTATATTTCATAGGATGATTGCTTTATATTAAAAGCTTTATTGAGTTTCTGACATGTCATGCTTAGTATGCCGAGATCTTTCTGGCGATTCTCCGAGCCTCGTGGGGCATGCTATCTTTCCGTTTTGCAATCTTCCCCCCTCCTTTCTTTCTTCACTTGGAAAGAACAAAAAGCCAGATGAAGTAAAGCCTCACAGGGATTTGGTAGACTTTGAAGATGGACTGTACAAATGCTGTAATAACTGAGAGATTTAAGGATGCAAGAAAATTTGTCCTTGCAGCTATGAGTAATTAATTCGAGACATCCTTGTAAGAAGCCACAGAAATAGGGGGGAGTTTGCTCAAGTGAGGTTTCTCAGCTATAACAATGACATGCAACACAGCGAGCAGCAAATGCAGCATTTTGTTAAGAACTTTTGAGGTGTGGCGTCTTAAACAGCCACAATCAACAAGCTTTTAAAAGGCGATGTGAGAAAAACACCTTTTCCACGGCCACTGCAATGGCAGCAATACAGAAACACTGTCTTTGGCAACAGTGCGGGAAGTGCAGGGTGAGAAATAAAGGGCATCCTGTCTGCCCCAGCCTCTTCTGACATTAACAAGTACCGGATAATCTAAAAGTTCAAGTACTGTTGCGAGCTGTGTCAGCATGCATAAGCTGCAAAGGAAGAAGTAAAGGTTTACTCCACGCTGAATAGAGAAGAAAAGAAGCACAACGTTTCGGCTGTGGAGCCTTCGTCAGGTGTGAAGAAGTAGAATGCACAAATTCCTATTGTCCTCCCCCCAAAAAAGAATTTGGCCCTACAAGCAACTTTTCTTGTCACTTTGTTCCATAATGGACAGTTGCACTGCTAAAACCTCCAGCAACAGGATCCACACCTATTAGATTAGATGTGAGTCATACTAAGATCTTTTAGTAACAATGTTTTCTTTTAATGAGCTGGGGGAAGAATTCTGAATGTCTTGTGAGGGAGAATGGGCCCTTGCTTCAGGGCATGTTTTGTTCCTGCTAGACAGCACACGCTCTGCTGTAGTACACATCAGGTAAGGATAAGTAAGCGTGATTTTTCCTGAAAGCTGTCATGAAGCCTGTGTAATGGTTTGCTCTTCTACGGGATATTTAAATCAGTGTTGGTAATGACATCGTGTTAACACTACCTGTTAGTACAAATGGATGCAATGCTTTCTTTGCAAGCTGTCACAAATTGGCACTGCAAAATATTTCATCACAGCTGTCTTTACTTGCTATATCCTGCCTTCGATGATTACCTTTATTACACTGTGAAGACAGGTGTGATACTAAGATAAAATTATTGAAGAGGTTGACCACAAGTGACCACTAAGTAAAAGCATATTCCAAATAATGGACGTGCATGCTTTCTAATCCCAGATTCGACCCACTACCTCCGAGTGCTCCAGACCAGCTGCATCAAAAGACGGGGTGCATGTTACATAGTCCTCTCAAGAAAGAAAAATACATTAACAACTCGTTTGTAAACACGAACCTTTCATGCAACATTCACAAGGACAAATGTAAAGTCCTAAAAAATACATTAACGTGCAGATGGTCTTGACTTCCTCTAAATCTTGGCTGAAGGAGCAGTACCCGAAACACATACAAACATGCTCCTATGAACAGGCACTGTCCCCACCTTATTTTACTTCACAGCTAAACATGAAATTGAAGTGCTTTAACACAAAGCGACTTGGTTTGTTTGCAGTATCATTGGGAGTGAGATGGGAGGGAGATTACTGCAGACTCTTGCTTTGAAAAAACACACAGCAGAGTTCGATTTTATAGGCCCGGCCAACAGAAAGATTGCCTTGAGTGAATTCGTACATGTTAGTACAATGATAAGGAAGAGAAACACTTACTTTTCTGCCCCTCTCCCCAGCATCTCCTTTACTTCCCTCTGGGCCTTGCTTCCCAGGAGCACCCTACCAACAAAGAAATCACATACAGTAGCTGATGAGTTTGTCTAGTCCCACACACAGTAATGAAACAGACTCCTGTGCTGCTTCAAGTTGTCAGCACTCGTCAGTGTGATCTCCATGTGCCAGGTATTTGCACAGTCCTTCATAGCGTCTAAGTTTTCTTACTGCTCACACAGTAATTGCCTCCTGACCTTGTATTGTAGCATCATGAACTGCCTGTACCAAAGTCTGCATCCTTCATTTAAACCCCCCTGTGGTATTTTATTAATTATCTCATCTGAAGCTGCCCTCTTGCTCAGAGCTCTTCTGAGCATGAATACATTTTCATTTTGGGTGCTCATTCAACCTCAGATTCTCACAACTTCCAGTTTATGAGTTAACTTCACTTAATGTTACTCTTTGAGGAATTTAACTATCTTATATCAAAAGCACTGGTGGTGTCCAGTTCAGATGTCGACTGCTCAAGGAAATCTAATATTTTTGTTAAGGAACGTCTGTCTTCTTCATGTAAATGGTGACTGTTCGTCACTACCCAGCCTCTTCTAAACCACAGCTTGGGGAATCCCAGTCACAGTGGGCCAGTGACAGAGCTCAACCTGCTCTCCAGCACCCTTACCCTTTTCCCAGGATGCCCTTCTAAGCTTTTTCTTAATGATGAATAAATAAAGTCTCGAACCTCTGTGGTGTCTCTCCTTGTATCAGGATATTCTAAACTTTTTAAAAAGTAGAATGTTTTCTGAAATGTATACGCGGGACCACAGCATAGACTCAGCATTAAAAGCTTCAACCAGCAGACTGAGAAGATTCTAGATTGTTTTACGTGCTTGGATGCACCTGGGGAATTACAGAGGATACTCTAAAGGGTGTAAAATCAGTGAGAAGACAATGAGTATCAAGCCCTCTGACCTGTGGCCCCTTTGGTCCATTCTCTCCAGGGGGTCCATTTTCTCCAACATCTCCTTTAAGTCCCTGAAAAAAGCACAAAGTAGTTCTTGACCTTACGGGACATTGGTGGCGTTCAACCACTGTTTATCTCATTTTTCTCATATGCTCTTCAAAATGTCTCTGGGGTGACGAAGCAATGATTTTTACACCTGATGTCTGTCAAGATTAAGGGACCTACAGACCACTCCTTTGTCCTTGCCATGCAATCTGGACAATGAGTAATGTAGGGTCAGCATTGACAGGGTAATGTATAAAGCAACATGAGGGGTGAATCTTGCCCCTCATCCGCTCACTGTTAGCCAGGCTTGTGACCAGCCCTGAACCACACAGCGCCCCCTATCAGCAATGGAATCCATAGCTACAGGTGGACAGGTCAGCCCTGCTGGGAGCCTCTTGCTGTTGTCCCTAGTCGCACAGACTACCAGGATATCATTCCTAATGTACAGGAGCAGTTCATGAAACTTACTGTACCTAGAATGGCAAAAAAAAAAATGATAATGTCTCATTTAAAACAAATTAAAACATTCTAAAGTTAAAAAAAGAAAAAATAGAGCCATGAACTTTGGAGTTTAGACCTACTTGTACATACGTGACCAGAGAAGCTCAGTTAATCGATAAAAGGTCAGAGCTCTCTGCAGCAGCTGTGACTGTATTTCTTATGGCAAACACCAGTGCTAGCAGCACTATACACACTGGTTTCCATTACCAGAAGGCAAAAACGCGATCTTCAAAAGGGTGATCTTCAAAAGTTGGATAGTCAGATTAATACAGGAAGTTGTACAAACCTGAGGACCTCTTATTCCTCTTTCGCCTATAGGACCAGATGAGCCAGGACTTCCCTTGTTGCCCTGAGTGCAGATTTTAGAAAGAAAACATTTCAGTCCTTCAAATATATATATTCGTAAGCGGTCACAATGCCATCACATTTTGTAGATTATTTAAAATGCTATTTAGTGCATTCACAAAAATGCTTGAAATCTTGGAATGTATCTTGAATAAAAGAATCAGTTGAAATGAAACATGAAATGTAATTCTAAATAAGCAGATTAACCTTAAAGTAATCATTTCATTACTGCAATCAAATCAAAGTTAAGGGCACATGATGCGTACATGTGTACTGTACAGTGTCTGTGTTCTGGCTATGTGTGTGGTTGTGAGCACAGTCAATTCAAAGTCTACAGTTTAGAGTGATATCTGTAAATCTGGAGTGAATGCGTAGGTTCATTTTTGGCAGAAGTCTATTTTTCATTTTATTAAATGCTTGGGATTTATTTTTTACAAAGCCTTCACAGAGGTGGAGGGTGTGTTAATGTGTGTTTGGAAAGTGTGCCGCGGGGACACCACCTGTGAATGCACACTGCAGGGCTGCAGTGTGTGCTTTCCCCGAGTCTCCATTGCTGTGCCCTGACTCGGTGATAGAGAACTTTGAGGCTGTGAAAGAAGCTGGTTGGACTCAAACTGCTCTGTGTTCCAGCAGGATGTTTCACATCAGAACACCAAAACTTTCACACAGTACGGTAGTATTAGCTCAATTAGCTTAGTATTAGCCTAATGAGTACAACATAAAGATTAATGTATTAAAGTTAATGTGATGTAACTGGCCTGGATGAGAGAACAGCAGCCTGCCCACAAGAATGAAGCGAAAAAAGACCCCCCATTCTCCTAAAGAGGAATGAGCCAGGGAGCTGCTTCAAGAGTGATGATGGGATGGAGGGAGAGAGCAGTGCAAAGGGGGAGCTTAGCAGTTAGAGATTCCTGTTCAGGGGAGAGGATGTTGGGAAGACTAGAAATCTTCTGTTTAGAACACCATTCTGTATTTGACCTTATGCTTGTTTATAAATAATGTCCAAAAAATTGTATGCCCATTTTAGATGACTGGCCATATCGGCTACGGTGGAAATGTTTCTTGGATTTAAAGGAGAATCTGACGCTTTGCAACCAGGCCATATATTTAGTGCAATGTATTAGTGCACTGTACATGGTGAGTCAAGGCTTCCAGTCATCATTAGGGTGCATCCAAGTCATGCTAAGCTTTTTGAACTAAAAGCTGTTTTCTTTAGGGAGGTAGGACACAGTTAAGCACTGCTATTAGGAGAGTAGAGCAAAACAGCTGGCTATCCTCCATGTGCCAGAATAATTTGTAATAAAACAAGCTTCCAGGCAGACCTACTGCAAATAATTTTTTCTTGGACCAACAACCTGTAAAGACCTCTCAATTTATGGTCAGCACACTTTCAAATCCAAAAGTAGAATGTTGTGGCTGGCAAAATGTCTACCATTCCCAAGACTTTTTATCCAAGGGAAAAGGTTAATGTGTAGATTTTTCCATATAATTTGCAGTGAACTGAAACCAATGTGGATTTTAAATTATTATATCTTGTTCCCAGTAACTACAGTTTGACTCACTGTGCTAATAGTATGGCTAGATATACAGTAAATGTGTAAACTTGCTGAAATACTGAACTGTGTATTTAGTCCATGCTAAGTCCACACTTTAATTCGGAAATTAACAGTATATTAGTATAGACGACATCCAAAATCACAAATGCTTTCAAGCCTAGGAAGTTACTTTTCCAAAGTACCTCTTCCTCCAAGGACTCCCAAATTTATCTTTAAAATGAAATGATAATATGTATTTATTAATTTGTTTTTTATGGTGGACTATGCGTTGGTAAGTGCTAGATATGGCTATTTGTCTCATATAATTGAGAATAATCTAATTAATCCTAGACGTTTTTTTCCCACCACAAATCAAGTGCTACAGCCTAATTGTCCTGTCATCTTGCCCGTCTCGTCACATTTACGCAAAACATTTCTAGAACATTTCTTTGACACATCCAAGCCTGACAGCATCTGACACCGCAATTTTCGTGCGTCTTTCTTTGATTGGCTTCGATTGGCTTTGATGTCTTTCTCACTTTACCCATCTAACCCCTGTGTGCCTCAGCGAACAGCATATGAAACCTGCTTTCCTCTTGTTGGACCCCATAACCTTTATTTTATTTTGCTCTTGTCTGTTTGCATTTTGCTCCTTCAGTGCTTAATATAACAAACTCTACGAGCTCAGGTGATGCCGCCAGTTCTTATAAACGGCGGCGGACATGCCAGGGCCTATAAAACGTTACTCTGGTTTAATGTGTGTTCCCAGTGTTTATCTACACTCTGTGGGCGACAGGGCCTTTTTTTCTTGTGCCCTAAAGCTCTGGATCACCATCTTAAAGTGAATCAGGATTTCAGCCCCGTCAAGTGCTTCGAAGTCTAGCTTTCCGAAAGATCGGTTTTAACCAACGTGCTTTTTGAGCATGCCTTTCAAGATTGTTTTTTCAATCTAGCCACAAAGTGCCGTGACAGTGTGGAGGTGGGCGGAGTCACGGCGAGCGGCAGTAAAGCGTCTCTGCCCAAAAATAACACAAACAATGAAACAGAAAGCAAAAAGAAGGGCCGCCAGCACAGCGTTGACAAGACCGGATGTTAACGGGGTGCGTAAAACAAAATAAAAACTCAGTGTGTGTGTGTTGAAAAAGGTCTGCCTGCCTTGGTGAAAATAGGCGGTAGGACGGGCAAAAAAAAAAAGGATAAAAAAAAGAAAAATAACTATTCATAATTGTACGTGGGTACAATCCCCTCTGGGACTGCCGGTGAAAATAATCTTCCCCCGCCGGGGGTGTCCCTGCTCGTCCCTTCCGGGGGTGACCAGTGTGCCTTTATAGGACCCGCCCAGCTGCGGCCCATCCTCTAGTATCCAGAACAGCTGGACTACAGAGGCCCAGCATCGCCCTCCTTCCAGGGCTTCGTCTCCGCGCTGGGCACGCCGCCGCGCAACGCCACAAGTACCTTCAAGCTACTTCGTTTTCGTGATGTCCTCCTCTCTAATTTTGTATAATGTGCCTTTCACGCATCTAAAGAACTTTGAGTTCAGTGTTTTTTATAGGTGTTAGGCATATCTATATGGTATGGATTATTAGGGCGGTACCAAGGGGCAGTGGTTAGCGTTGCCGCCTCATGGCACTGGGGCCCTGGGATCAATTCCTGGGGTGCTATCTGTGTTGAGTTTGTTTTCGCCCCGTGTTCGTGTGGGCTTCCTCCGAGCGCTCCTGTTTCCTCCTACTGTACACTGCAGGATAATTGGCTTTAGGGAAAACGGGCCCTGTGTTTGTGTCTCTGTGTGACCTGTGGCGTATCCTGCCTTGCACCCATTGCTTGCTGGGATAGGATGAAATGGTTAGAAAATGGATGGGTTATGGGTAAGTAAAAAGACTGAATTAGCCTATTAAAGATGATCATTTTATCATTACAGAGTTTTTGAAAGATAGAATAATCTTTGAAAAGACTGTACAGTACCTTTTCTCCTAATTGTCCCCTGTGACCCGCGGAGCCCTGAAAGTATTAAACAAATTACATTATACATCTTTACAACCTTTTCATTCGCAACTGCTGAATGAAATTAAATATTTTAATTATTTAAACAGGGAGCTGCATCAGCATGCAAAGGCCGCAAAAGAACAAGTAAAGGTTTATTCCATGCTGAAAAGAGAAGAAAAGAAACACAATGTTTCAGCTGTGGAGCCTTGGGACATCCGAAGAAGGCTCCACAGCTGAAACATTGTGTTTCTTTCCTTCTCTTTTCAGAACGGAATAAATCTTTCCTTGTTCCTTCTAATTATTTATACAGTGGATAAACTAGAAAATTACTCTACAATGACTAAACATTTTTTTGATAGGCTTGAAAGTTTTAAAATGATTTTTTAAGACACATCTTTAAAATTTCACTCCAGATGGTGACAGCCAGCTTCTCTTTGATCTGATCTATGCGCATGTCTTCTTGTAAAGTTTAGAAAAAGCTGGGGGAGTGACAGGAAAAATTAATCACAAGTTCATAATGTGATTAAGTCTGGTTATTTTGGAAAGGATAGATTAAATCTCGTACAAGAAAATTAAACAAACATATTTTTAATAAGTTTAGCTAAAGATCTATTAACATGCCATTCATAATTTTCAATTATAAATGCAAAATGTAGGAATTGATTAGTATTTGCTAAGTTGTATTAAACTAATGTTTGATTAAAGTAAGGTTCACTAGAATTTTTAAATTTCTATAACTAAATGATTTATTTCTCTTGATAACTGAACAATTATATGGAGAGAAAATCAGAAAGAAAATGATTCAATATTGTTAAGGCTGCAGAAGAATTAAAATGGGTATTTGTGTTTAAGATCAAGAGCGGCAAAATATTTAAATTTCTTATGAAGCAATGCAAACTGTTGTTGAAGCCAGAACAACATATTCATCAAATGACAACCTCTAATCTTTTTCTGTTTTTGTATTTGTTTTATATGCAGGTCAAGTCTACATTCAAAACAGCTTTCTCTTTCACACACGACTGACTTGCATGAGAATATGCAGTAATATCTCGTCTTCCTTAGAGATCCCAAAGGTCATTTATCCAAAAAACATTTTCCTAGCCACGTTATTCAAAATACCCAGGTGTTATTAGGGATGAGCCTTTTACTGAGCATTATAATTTTTTTCACATCACAATTTATGAGGAACCCCCATCTGAAAGATTTTTCTTGCTATCCAGGCCTTGACCTCTACTCTTCCCAGTAAGTTACAAGCATGAGTGCTGTATCCTTTCCAGTTAGCCTCTTTCTTAGCTGCCTTTTGAGAATTGTTCAGCTGCCAGGAATCGACTGCAGCAAGTTCCTTACGTATGTATAATATTGTATTTGGGGGGAAAATACTTTTTCATTTTTAGCTTAATTTGCAAAACAATTTGTTTAGTCCTCGAAGTCAATAAGCCATCTATTATCTATTATTTATCATGTAATTCATTAGGAACCCATGATTTGGGACCAAGCTGAAGTGAGATCTTAGGTTTTTCTGGAAGCTTCCTTAATTTTTTGAGCAGCAGAGCTGTTGGCTATTACAGCTGTTCAGAAACACGAAGGGAATCCATGATCTCCGCATCACTTGCACGAGCAAAACAGGTTTGAGATAAATTGTTCCTGCTGGCAGAAAGCTCACAAATTAGCTTACAAAATAACTATTAACAGTTAATTTTATATAATCTTTTATGAAACTTTTTTTTTTCCCCTAAGTGTTGCTTAGTCTTCCAGGTCAGTTTTTCATTCGAACCCTGGTCGGGTCTGAACAAACCCATGTGTCAATATACAGTAGCACAGCCACACTGAAGGTACTAACTGTGGAATATGTTCTTCTAGGAGACAATTAGAGGAACGGTGTGCATCATTCCCAATTACTGCTTAATCTACACATACGTATTGAAACGTGTCTTACTGTTTTTCCAGGACTTCCTTTTTCTCCAGGCCCCCCATCAATCCCAGAATCTCCCTTTAAAAATCAAAACCAAACAGACCAGAAAATAAACAACCAAGTCATATAGTGAGGCCAGTCACACATCTTTCACAATCCTTGGATTTTTTTTGATTAAAGGTTCACCCCCTGTGGAAGTAAATGTAAATTACTTTCAGTACTCCGTACAGTCCAGGAAATGTAGCAGGTCTCAGTGTGCTGAGCGAGCTACAGCTGTGACATCGCATCCCCTTGAACTCCAGGTAGTGTAAGGCTCTGCGGGGTGTGGAGTGGCGCTGTGCGTGCTCGGAGCCCATGGGTGACCGGCTTCTAGTCCCAGCAGGGGTAGGGTCAGCTACTCGTTGCAGAAAGCTACTCTAACACGTCTGAGAGTGTCACACTGGCATCAATCCCTGGGACTGTCAAGACCACTCAAACGCCTTGTGAACAGGAGCCAGGCATTTAGAAGAAGCGGTTTGGCACAAGAATCGTGGGTGTGGGCTGTGTGGACTGGGCGCACTGTGCTGTGTGTCAGATGGGAAATTCAAATCAGTGGTCTGACCCCATACACCACTCAAGAAATGACTGTGAGCCAGTACATTTCACATCACTTACAAATATAGATTGTAAAGGGCTGCCTTAAACTGTATTTTTAACGCCGAATATAAAGTAATGTAATACTATATAATGTACATAGCACTACAGCTTGCCCTCACTCTATATTTGCAAATTCTTGCTTAGACATAAACATCAATATTCTTCTGAAGGTGAAATGAAAGATGCTGCAGAATGAAAAAATATTTGGCAATTTGATCCTGCTTGTATTGCAATAATGACAAAATTACTTCAACTACAATGCATTTAATAATAATAATTACATGTGGTTGAATTGCAATGCATTTAAAAATAATGTAATTTGAGGATAATAATTGTGTTTACTCGAATGACAGTGTAATTCAATTACTGTAAATGCAAAAGCACTGAAGAAATTCTTATCTATTCATTTTTCTGTCTGATAAGTTTTGACATATTGGACAAAGTTGGCTGATAGCTTCTTGAGGAGGGGGTGATAGAGGGAGTGAAGGAGTTGTCGTAGGGCTTCTGATTCACAGTCTTCTAATCAGATAAAAGACACTATGTCAGTGCTGTTGTGTGCGAAGGCCCTGGGAGCTTGCTGATCTCTACAATCTGGGAATATCCCCTGGTCTCAGTGTTGGTCGGCACTGCTTCGACGTCCAGCTGAAGCAAGAGTTTGTGTTTACAGTATGTGAGCCATGCACATCAGACTCTCCGTTTACAGTGAAAAGTCAACTTACTTTTATCCTCCCTATTTCTGAAACGTGCCAGACATTACCAGCAGCGAGAAAACTGGCAGGTAAAAATAAATTTGGATCAGAAATGCAGCTCGAATCACATCAGCCAGGAGCTTTTAACCTACAGTTCCCCCTAACTTTCCCAAACAGTGTTCATCTGCTTCGATTAATGGAGACGTCACAGCGCCGTTGCCAAGGACTGTGCAGTTATTCAAGAGCAGCTGTTGTAAGAAGGTCTGTTTCACATACCGGGGTGCCAACTTGCCCACTCTGCCCTTTCTCACCAGACACGCTGCTGTCCCAGCAAGTAACCCCCTGCAATGATGAAATGAAATATGAGTAGAGGTTAAGACCTTCCACAATGTTTCTGAAAAAACAAATTATAAAGTGATCAGACTAATATGCTATTACACGTTAATTACAGACTGATAATATTTAGCTCTGTGTGTCAGATTTTGCTAGAGACATTAGGGTCAGTATAACCAAACACTATAATCATATAAACACACTATAATGACTGTACATAAAGATGGGGCCTCCTATTAAGAGTGGGTAGAGACAGCAGGTGCAGGCAAGATGGCTTCTCTGGCCTGAACTACATTACCCAGAAAGCTGAGGGGAAAGTCGCATTGCCCTCAGTCACCTGACCCGTTCCTGGAAGACAACGGGCCAGGTGACGGTGGGAGATTTAATGGTTTGTAAAGCTCTTGCTGCCTACAGCCAGTTGTCTGGAAGGTCATAGGAGCTGAACGGCAGGGCTCCGCGGAGGAAGCCAATGGCTCCCCGAAGATGGTGCGCCGTCTCCAGCTGCAGGAGCTGAGCAGCAGGACCGAGGGAACAGGGTCAGACACCTCACTGAGGAAGAGGCACAGCCTCACAGCTAGCGCCCCTTGGCCGAAGCTGGCAGGACCACAGACATTTGTTACCCGAGTTACCAACGTGCTCGAAAGCAAGGCTCTCCTATAGCAACTAGAGCAGCGTCAGAACAGTTTATCCAAGAAGAGAAACCAAGAAAGGGTCTGATTTATTCATGTTATTTATATATTTTATATACCAACGTCCACGGATTGAAAATAAAATCAGAAACGATCTTAAGTCCAAATTAATGCATAATTAATTGTGTACTGGGATTCCTGACTTTAATGACGAAGTAGGTTTTATTGCAGCTCAGCATGATAGGCTGGTCCAAGTTTTACATTTTTATGCTGCTCAAGGGGATTGACTACACCACTGATTCTCTTCAATACTTAAGAGTTAGGCTCTTTAAGCTCCATAAAGGCCCATTGTCTCAGCACAACACTTTATCTTGTTATCATCAAACAGATCATCTGGGGCTTTAAGAAAAAAAATAATCATTTTGTATGAGACACAAAAACAATAATTTGCAGATGAAGATAGAGCAGACGTTAGAATCTTAGTTTGTTTCCAAGCTGTAGAGCCTTTTACCAGATAGGCCAGACCTGACACGCAATAGCATTTTGGGATATACTGTGACAGTGGTCTTCATTCACTTCCTTAAGTCAAAATTGACCATGATTCACAGGAAAGTTAATACTATTAAAAAATTCATCCTCAATGTTACCTTTGCATAAACAGCTGTGACAGGAGTAATGTGTTCAGCAATATCAAGCAGAGTGGGGGACAGCATTCTCAAATTTTAAGAATTAGTTTTCCACTTGAATGCAGAGTTCAGATTCTGAAATTTCACTATTTCACAGGGCAGCACTCGAAAGGGATTTCAGGTAATTGAAAGAAGAGAGTGTTTTGTTTGAGAAATACCTATTTGCTTTGAGTGTCAGAGAAACGGACACCAGAGGCAGTGATGTCATCTGGCTTGTGGTAAAAGACAGATTACATTTCTGCTGCACAGATGTGTTATTCATCATTTGAAATTGAGATTCAGGATGTGTAACAAAGAAAACAAGAACAACACAGTTTGAGCCTTAAAACTCAAAAGGCAGCTGAGATGCTACAGATGACCTTTAATGTCTCTTGTAAATGCATCCATAAAACTCAAATAAATTACAGGCTGAGCACATTTGGCAGGGTAGTAACCTAAGTGCTGTTATTTCACTGTAATCAGATACATTTGGTAAAAAAAGAAAAATCTAGCACTTTGAAAACTCAACAACCATTTACTGGTTTATATGGGGAACATTCCGTCTTACCAGCAGACTTCTAAAACTATTGTGACAGTTTGCTCAGGCACGTCAGCTTTATTATTGAAACTCGTGCAATTAGAGAGTGTGCCTTAGAGAGAAGCACTCAGGTGATTACAAAGAAAGTGGAGGCCAGAGGTAAGACAAGGAGGGTCAGGGTGACACAAGACAACAATGACTAACTTTTCAATGACTTACAAAACAAATTCAAAGTCTCAAACATCAGGTTTTAACACAGCATCCAGCGCAACCAGCTATACACAGGACTACCTGGCCCAGCCTTGCAGCCTGTACAAATGTACAAGTGTACAAATAATTGATCCAATCATTACAAAGAAGCACCTCAATTTATAGAATTTAAAACTTTCAAATGAAGAGAATGTGGCTTATTGTGCAGTTACTGTATATCATCAACAAGTGAGATCGCTGGGCATAAACAGTAACTCACTGGGTCTCCTCTCAGGCCCTGCTCCCCTCTCTCCCCTGGCATGCCTTTGGTGCCTGGTCTTCCCTGAAACACAAAACAACACCAGCTGACATGAAGAAGAGCACAAGAGCTTATTCGGAAAAAGAAACAAGAAGCACATCAATACAGCGACGCCATCTCCCTGCTGCTGTTACTGGAAACGTACAGCACGTGTTTCTGAACGAGCAATGAGCTACAGTGCAGTAGGAAGAAATGAGAATGAGTTGAAGGAGGTGTCAGACCCTCCCGTCAGCAGGGAAGGGTCACAGGGCTGTTGCTATTGCAAAGCAAGAGAACTTCTTCCTCGGTGGCCAAAGTCGGTTGAGCTTGCTGTCATCTTGGCTCTTAGGGTGGCAGTGGAAGGAATGCCACAAGACTACAAGCTTGGTGAGATTCCTGGTAGTGTGAGCAAGGACATGTGTTCACAGAGGGAGCTGGTCATTTAGTCCTGGGAAAAATATTTGAGCGATTTATACTGTATAAATTGCAAAATTCAGAAATGTCTTTAGCTGGAAAACGAATGCATCACTTATACATATTCAACTTAGTGAGCTATGCCTGTATTCACAGAAAATTCTAATAAAAGAGATCTTGGGCCTTTACTTGTAAATTACAGTGTGAAGGATACATATAGTACAATATATAACATGCACGCAGAATACATAAAATATGCAGAATACTAAATGAATGGATATTGATCGTCACCATTATGTTCTTGTAGTATTTGTACAGCTCAAATTATTTAGTTTTAAGCCATCAGTACTGTAAGGAAATAAAGCAGTGAAACCTTTTCCTTTCACTGTCATTTTAAGCCAGCAATCTCATTTTGACATTTATGGGGACAGCGGACTTACGTAAGGGAACCTTTGATTTCAAATGCAAATAAACCCATTCTTTGCTGCATTCTAACATTTTTGTTGCAGTGAAGATCTTTAGAGGGGCTGTGTATTAACATTAAATAAAACAGATACCAAAGCCGTTATAAGATGCCAAAGGAAAAGAGCCTGAGGAAATAATTCAGACCAAAACTCAACAAACTCAAGCTATTTTCAGGACAAGAGTAGTAGTTTTCTTTTACTGTGGCAATAAAAACTCTAAATGAAAATGGCAGAGCTTTCAGGACTCACCCCTTTACTGTTAGCAAAACTGGGATTGCACACATGCCAAAACTCTCATAAATAAAAGGAATAAAAAAAAAACAAACAAGAAATCTGGCAAGTTAACGTGTCTCAAGATGATTTTGATGTTATTCCAGCCGAGTAATATTAGTATTATGTCTGGCAGGCACAACAACAGAACTTTAAAACAAATAAGCAAGTCGGCTCCAATTTTGTTTTAAAGATCACTCCTGTTATTTTGACAAATCTTAAAAGTTTAAACTGCAAAACCCACTACATGTGATTCAGGAGATGTGCCTGGAGATTCCTCACGTTCAGGAAAAAAAAGTGACTTTCTTTTAAAAATAGAGGATTTTGAAAGTAATCGTGTGAGAAATTGGCCATTGTAGATACTGTAGGTTACCACTCTGCCTGGAACGCCATGCTCTCCCTTCTGCCCAGGAAATCCGTTAGCACCCTGTGCAAGAAGACACAACAACACAACATGTATAATGTGTCGCATAACAAAGCCTGAAGTTAATTATCTATAACTTAAATCTGTAATATTGACCTCCTTTCCTTGGATACCATCCAGTCCGTCTTCCCCTCGTTGCCCCTGGAGACACAAACCAAATTCATGCAGGATTATACATCGGGAGTGAATTCCAGGACCAGGCAGCATTTCGAAAAGCATAAAAAATAAAGCTTTTTATTCGTGCAAAAAACGAGAAAATACCTCGTCTTGACTTTATTAACTAATTAATTGTTTTCCAGTGGACAGTTATAGTCTGTACATGTTTCTGCTCCAACTCCCATATGATGCACAGATCCAAGTAGTTTCAATAAAATAATTAAAATATGTTCATTTAGGTTAAAGCACTGTTCATTAAGCATTCTGAAAGTATCTTGAAACTGGAAAAGCTGCTAAAGGATCATTTAAAGTTAGAGACTTGGACCATCTTGCTTATTTGTTATGCTTCCCTATTCTTAACTGATTCAGTCATATTCACAAGGCTACTTACAACATGAGGACAAGGATTCATTTGATCTTAATACACAGAATCTCCTGGAAGTGGCTTTTGTCTGTCACAGGAAGACAAAGAATTAGATAAATGGTGGATAAATATGTTTTACCTTTTCTCCTGATGAACCTCTAGCTCCCTGTTGATAAAGAAAAAGAAAATCAATCAGTAACAACAAATCTATTTGTCACTTGAACTTCTTACTGAGAATCAAATACTGAACCAGAATGATGTCTCCGAAGATTATAGAAAATAGAGGAATGGTTTTATGTTAAACACACACATAACCACTCAAAGGCCTTGACAGAAATTGAGATACGAAAGAGGGGTGCACACTTTGGAGCTGCAGAAAAATACAACGCTGACAATGTGAAAAATTGGACCCTAATCCATATTATAGGACAGGGCGCATCACTAAAATAAAGACTAGCTGGGTGCCAGAGATGCCCCACTGAGCCGAAATTACCCGCCTGTCCTAAGAACACCAGCAGACTTACTCAGTGCCTACTGTAACAACAAACTCTGGAGAAACCTGAGGATATGTGTGCAGGGGGAGGCAAGGTGATCCAGTTCCTCTGGCTTATAGCAAGGAGCAGATGTGAAACTGCCTTTGGAATTACGCTCATATAATATTTCTTTCCTAATTTCCTTCTCTGACTTTTCAAAGCTACTGAGGCATATTCTTAGCATACAGTTACAGGAAATACTGCACATGTTTCTGTGTTTTTACCTTCAAGCCTCTTAATCCATCACATCCAGTCGATCCTGCTGAGCCAGGCAACCCAGGAGACCCGCGTGTGCCCTGTCAAATCAAGGGTGATTTATCGTTTAATGCATCAAATCTTTAGAGTAACAAGTAATAGGTTTATTCCATGCTGACAAGAGAAGAAAGAAAACATAACGGTTCGGCTGTGGAGCCTTCTTCGGGTATGAGGGTATGTCTCACCTGAACTACTTAAATCTTTAGAGTTCCTGCTTAATTTCGAACAAACAACATAAGACTAAATCCACTGGGTCAGTAATGGACAGTGTCAGCCAAGCTTAATATTGCAAAGTGTTTATGAGCACATTAGTGAACACTTTTTGGTTACAAAAGAGGCAGTTATGCGCATGAAACAAATGCTGTAGTCCATTTTCAACATGTCCGAAACCTTGTTGGCATTATTTGTGCTGTTTCTGGAAACTTGGCGATCCTTACACATACAGGCACACCAACATATCAAAATGATTGCTTATCCGTGAATTCTGGAGAATGGGTCTTCACGGAGGTGTGGTATATAATATCCTCCCATATTTGTGAAATCTGCAAAATCTCAACTACAAAGGAACTACAGTAGCCCATGCTAATGATGCCATATATCTTCCCTGCCATTGTTCTGAAACCAACACCATTCCTCATCCTGACCGCTGGTGTTTACTCTTAATCAAGTACTGGAAACACTTTGAAAAAAGGCAGAAACAAGCCTGTCATCCGTGCAGTAGTGGGCGTATTGATGAGTCAAACTAAAGAGCTTACAGGTGGTCCTTCGTCTCCCATGTGGCCTACATTCCCTTCAGGACCTGGTGCACCCTGAGGAAAAAGAAGAAAGCAGGAGGTGTTGAGCATTTTGCTGCAATGAGGAGAATGTAGTAAAGGACAGGACACTTCACAGGTCGGATCTTAGACCCTGTGGCTGTTTTAGGTCCTTATTCGCAAACGCATACAGTACAGTATATATTCTCAGTAAGATATAAATATTTATACTGTTAGCGTTCACATCTGTTTCAGACTGAACTGAGATGCGTTTCCCTTAACCTGCTACCTGTGCGTAACCATGTCTGTTTAAATCGCTCTGTTTTGTTGTGATGAGACCTTACCTGCTGTAGGTATGCGCAGTGACCGTGCAGTTGACTAAATTGCCTGACCTGCAGATTCAGCATGCAGTGCAGTGATCATTCCTGCTTGTGAATATGTGAACCATAAGGTGAAAACACACAGACTGCAAACAAGGAGGTGGACTCTACCTCCACACACCCCTCATTGATGTGTAGTGTAGTGGTTCACTGAATTGATTACCAGCTGGCAGGGAAAACTTCGGGGGTATGAAAGAGAAAGTAATTTGATGTCATATTTTAGAAAAGGAAAAAAAAAGAATAACCCTATAGTTCATAATCTTTACCTTTCTTCCTGGAAGACCGTACGGGCCCAGAGGACCTCTGCTGCCTAAGCAACTACAACACTGCTCACAGCAGGACTTTTCTGCAAGTGAATTCTGAAAAATAAGAACAACACATTTAACATGTATGTGGACAGACATTTTTTTAAGTGTTTATTCCTGTGGCTTTGCTCTAATATTGTTATCACCTTAACCATTTTCTCTTTACAGGGAAAGACATCAAGAGCACCCCTATGTGACCATTATCACAACGAGGCCACAGAAGTTACTCACAAATTTTATTCATGATCCTTGTAGTCACAACAATTTCACAATAATATAAGGGCACAACGGGGCAGCACGGCGGTGCACTGGTCAGCATCGCTGCCTCGCAGCGCTGACTATCTGGAGTTTGCATGCTCTCCCTCAGTCTCCTCCAGGTGCTCAGGTTTTCTCCCAGAATCCAAAGACATACTGGTAGGGTCACTGGAGGGTAGAGTCATTGACTTCTGGTGAAATTGGGTCATTGGCTTCCGGGAAAATTGACCCTGGTGTGATTGTGTGTGTGTCTGTGTCTGTGTCTGCGTGTGCTCTGTGATGGACTGGTGTCCCGTCCAGGGTGTAGCCTGCCCTGCACCCGTTACTGGCCAGGATAGGCTCTGACTGCCCTGTGACCTTAAATTGGGTGAAGCAATTAGAAAATGTATGCTCGAATAAGGAACTTCCAGACAAATACAACTACTACTTCCTTTAAAAGATTAACAACTAAAATGCTTGCTTTAATGAGGTAAACATTTTTTGATTGCTGTATACACAAAAAATTACAAAAAAGGTACACAAGAATTTTCATGACATATTGCATTGAACGGGTAATCATGGGTAAAGATGGTAATTCAAATAGATTAAATTCTAGGCCATGGGAAAAAGCAAAAAATCTAAAAAAAAATCATTGCAAACACAGAAACCTATAGAAAACAATAAAAAACGTACAATTATTTTATATAAGGATGTACTTGTAGCATGGTTTTCAATGACCAGCTGTGGCTCATATTCATATCCTCTTCCAAACTCAATATATTTAAGATTGTCAATAGCTGAAGTTCCTCCTAGGGCAACAGTTATCAGGGCATCCAGTCCTGTAATCAACCAAGTGGAAAATCAAAATATTAACTATTTATCAGAGCACTTGGTTAGTATACTGAATTGTTACCTTTCAGGGATTGTGATTAAAAAGCTACATCGTCCTTATTATCTTTAATTGACGTTAACTTGTCAATTAAAAATCAGATCTTACAGTATGTCGCCGAAAGCAAATATCAAACCGTGAATGTTTGTGTAAAATTTCAAATAAACATAGTGTAGGAATAAGCAACAGTTACAAAATGGGTCAATTTGGAGAGTATATTTACCATTGTGAAATATTTCATTGTAGCAGACCACTTTAAAGGTTACTGTATAAACTCTCCCGGAAATGCAGAGTGTATCAGACACAAACAAATGTATCTGACACCTGAAAATCATGCAACACTCTCCAGCATGCTCTAAACTTGTATATATCTTGTCTTGTGCTCCATCTTTCAGTCCCTTCAGAAACCTTCACAGAATACCTTGTGCTCTCAGCCATTTAGAAGTGTCTTCAAGTGTCTCTATGTTCTCATCCAGTCCGTCAGTAAAGATGAGTATGACCTAAAAGACAGTAACACGAAGTAATGAACATCACTGGGATGGTCCGTTTCATAATATAACCTCCTATAACACATTCAGGGGAAAAACATAAAGAAGTTTGCATTAGTAAAGCATCTACGGAAGAATGATGAAAAGGCCCTACATTTTGGTGTGGGCCTAAATGATCCAATGGTATAACCAACCGAGTGCAGTTATGCAGTATTACGCAGCACTAAAAGAAACTAGTGTGCTTTTTTAATAACCTGAAGCGAATTGAAATGACGAATGGCATGGAGTATACGGTGGCTGTGGGTGCTGTCCGTACGATAGGAATGGTAACGACTTTCCTGTGCTTCCCGGATCTTTGTCTGGGCTGTGCACTGTACCTAGAGTATGCTTTTATGTATCAGGGTGTACCCTGCCTTGAACCTGCTGCCGGCCGAGATCTCCCAGGCTCCCAAGAAGCAGTTAGAATGAGTGAATGGATGTTTTATCCAGTCCGATCAGGGTTCCTTGCCTCCCTAGTGTCGTTAGACTTTATGACTCGGTTTTCATTTTGCCGTTTACTGCAACTACATTGCATGAAAGGGACAAAGCGGTTATCCCAATATCTTTCTGCAGGCGCGAAGGTGGAGTGAAACTAATACATCCATGATATTGGAAATTTCGAGAGGGGTGACGACAACCAAACCGCTTTCTCCCAGCTGTCGAAATCCCACTCATTCTCAACGTCATTTCTCATTTGCTCTTTTTGCACTTCGTCTCATCCCTCTTCCTCCCCATCTGCACCTCTGAAGCTGCCTGTTGCTTCACCCCGCCGTCCCAGCCTCCTGTTCCTGTGGCTGAGGGGCTGACTCTCAGACATGGGGTCAAGCTTAATGTCGCTGTATCTAAACACTCAATAAACATGCTCAAACACATCTAACTCTTGGGCGTCATCATTCCTCATGAAACACTATCTGACAAATGATACAAATCCCATCACATAGGAACATATGCTATTTAAATGCAAGTAGTACAAGTTCTTTAAAATTTTTAAACATTTTTAATAGATACAACAATAATATTCCTTGTCCCCCGTACAGCATACTACCATTGTCTGTGACCAAAACTGGAAGACATTTGGCTTCATATTGTATTTGTTTCATTTAATTCCAAGTAGGTAACAGTGTCCAAGCCAATAAATATGGATAAGTAGCCATAAAATTAAAATAATAGCCTTGAGGAAAGGGTAGCATTCATTTATGTGACAGGAAAATTATGGTTTGCAGACTACTCCGTTGTCTAAGGTGTTTGCCCCTGTACTACTGTACAAGTGAAAACAAATCTCAAACTTTTTACAAGTACCTGAATACAGAACAAAAGGTGCAAGAATAGACAAGTGTTTTTTTTATCATGCTGTTTACAATTAGAATTTCCTTCTGCTTATGGTTGTAGATTCAGAAGGCATGAAGACACATCAATTAGGCTAATTATATATCATATTGAATATGATAAAAATGTCCCAAAGGTTAAAATTAAGCATTATAGGTTAATTGTAACCAAATTGTTAAATTACTGCATTATATAGCATAGGCAGAAGTGTCACATTATTCAATTTTGTTTGACAATAAACACAATTGCTTTTTGCATGCAATGAAAAGATGGTATTGAAGCTCTTATGTTTAAGTGCAGTAAATACACTATTGCCAGTATCTTGGCATTACAATCACAAATTGCAACTATGAAATATAAACACTCACCTTGGTGTTTGATTTTGTTTCACGTTTTAACTTCTCCCAGAGGGACTCCAGGTATACTTTATTAAGAAGAGAGGGCTCTTTGACTCTTAGTTTTATCAAATCATCAATGAAATCTTTTTTAAAGTTTTGAAATTTGGTATTATACTCCTTATCTGTGTTGTTAATACTAAACCCAAAACTGATTTGTATTGGCGATGAAGGAGTACAGCTAACTTCATGAGGAGAGTTAATTTCCTGTAAAATATTGAGGAGGAATACATCCAAGTAATGTTGGACAGAAAGTAATGATGTCCCTACTGCTTGGTTTGTAATGTCAATACCAACTGCGATGTCAACACTGCAGTCTGAAAGAAACAATGTAGATATATGTTAAAAATTTAATAACAACATACAAGTCTTCAGTATTTGGTTCTGTATACAGTGCATGCCTTAAGCTAATCAGCATTACTAAATTGTTCAGCATCGACGGCCTTTCTATGTTATCTAAAAGTAAATGTTTTTAAAATTAATTATAACACTTTAGTATTTTTAGAAACTTAGCATTTGAAATAAACAATGGGATATAAGATAAAAGTGAATTTTACAATTAATAAACATAAAAAATCTTTAGATTGATTATGGTCTTTTTTCAACCATTGCTTAATTGTAAAAAAGGATTGCACCCAAACTTTAACTACTATTTTTTGTTGAATTTATGATTCCATAAAATAAAATATAAAAAATATTAACAGTTAGCAGTTTAATAAGCAGTTCTTTCCCAGTCTACTTCCTAGCTTTTTCTTTGTGCTCCCAATTATACCTCATTGATAAGAGACAATATCTATAAAGTACAGGTCTTACAAGCTGGATTTGGACAAATCCAGTGCCCAGTGTATTTTAAATTATGTGATTATGGTCATCTGTAACATTTCAAATGCTTTAAACAAACATGTCCTATTTTGTCCTAAACAAACATGTCCTATTTTGACAACATATCTAACAATTTTATTTAACAGTCTTGACTGAAAACATTCAGTACTCACTGGTGGGCTTAAACGGTTGGTCACATAGATCTCTGGAAAGCCTCTTTTTAATGTGGTCCAGTTGATCAAAATTGTCTACCTTATACACCCTGTCCGGACTTCCAGCAATCTCCGTGAGCTGAGTGGCATCCATTCTACCTACGCCTAATGCATACAGGTTTATATTGTCTTTTCGGAGATCTTGAGCTGCCTGCGAGACTGAATCCTGCGATTCTCCATCAGTGATCACAAGTAAATACTGTTCAACTCCCTTATGTTTTCGGCTGCCGGCAGCCCTGGTAAAGAACTCTTTCACATTTCCAAGTGCGGCTCCTATTAAAGTGTTTCCATAGATCTGTTGGGTTTGGTCTATTTCATTGTCGAATGCCAATTTGCTTTTGAATGAACCGAGATTGAAATGTCTTGTGTATTGATGGCTGTACTGAGCTAGGCCAATTTGTGCTTTTCCATTGGTGATGTCGAAACCGTCAGCCACGTTTCTTATAAAAGTCTTCATGGTGGCGAAATCTCCTGGGTCAATGCTGCTAGAACCATCAATTAAGAAGACAATGTCCACCTCCCCATGTTCACAATCTGAAAATAGAATTTAAAAACAAATAATTAAATAATTATAGAATAAACATATTTTTCATGATTTCTTTTTCTATAGTATTTGCCTTATGGTGTCTTAGCAATATTTTTAAATTACCATTCAAATATCATCATGATTTTAGTGGGCAAGAAAACCTTACAATTCACTCTAAATGTACACTAAATACAGGGAATCGTGCTACATGCAGATGCACAGTACTCTTTACTTATATCCCACAACCCATAGCACCCACTCCTTGCTCTAACAAGGCTGTATGTAAATATAAGTGCATTCATTTAAATGTATTGCATGTGAAGCTGCGATTGGCTTAAGTTTACTCACATGGTGGGGTAGTTTTACAGATTATTGACGAAAAGTTCTTATATATATCTTTCAACTTATCAAAGTCTTCCACATAGAAGTAATGATCTTCAGAGCCTCCAATGACCAGAAGTTCATCTTCCGATGCATTCTTTATTCCAATAGCATAGGTGATAATACCAGATTGTCTGATGTACTGGGATGTTTCGTTCAAAAGACTCCTGTCGTGGGATTTTCCATCTGTCACTGTCACAAGCAACTGGGAGACCTTCTTCCGCCCCCCAAAAGCTTCTCCCAAACGCTCCATGGAAAAGTTCATGGCTGCTGCTGTGTACGTCTCTCCTGTTAATTGCGTCATCCCTCTGATTGCTTGAATGAGTGATTGCTTGTCAAAGTTTTCTTTCAAATCAAAGACTTTCTCAGTCTGATTGCTGTACCTGGTGGCCCCAATCCGTACTTTATCTTCGCCAATGTCCGAGTTATTTACCACAGCATACATGAAGTCCTTCATGCTTTCAAAGTTGGTGGGTGAGATACTTGAAGAGGTGTCTATGACAAACATTATATCTGCAACATTTATGTCCAGGCATTCTGTAGATTAAACAAGATCATTTTAAAGTAGTTGGTATTAGTAGTTAAAATAGTAATACTGAGTAGTATATAGTGTTTAAAATTAAAAGAACTTCATCACTTATAATTTAAATACCAGGAAGATAACAAAACCTTTTTTAGTAGCAAGTGCTCTGACATTTTAATGAACAGCCAAACAGTTTACTTCATTATTCCAACTAACATTTGTCTTCAACAAGGCTGTTCAACAAGGAGGCTACTGCGAAGGTCATAGGTTAGTAGCATGTAAGACTACGTTCGGAAGCAGTACAATCAATCAATCTGTGACACGCACGTCACACCAGGCGCAGATGCTTTCCTGCTTGTCTTACAGTCAGAAAGACTGTTCACTGGTCTCTGAGCCCCAGATGCAACAGGCTATTCCAGTTCATGCTTAAATGTTCAATAGAGCTTGTGTCTCGTGAAAAGGCCATTTAAAAAAAAACTAAAAAACATGGTCCCTTGGAGCCACTAATAGAGCATACCAGTAACAAGTAGGAAAGAAAGAATCAGTGAATTTGTGCTGCTATTTGGTGTGATTTATTTCTAGGAGCCAAAAAGCCACAAAGTAGTCATGGAATTAACTGTTCCAATTTTTAGCTTTTCCTTTACTTCAAGGATTATGTCAATTTTGTTAACATTCTGTTGGCACTCAAACTGAAGGATATCCAACCCCATTGATGATAAAACTGCTGTGATCCTCTCCTACAGCTACTGGAGATAAGACTACAGTAGATGCTTCCCAGAGTGAAACAAGTAACTTCAATGTCTGAAGAAATTAGTTAATAGAGTCTCTGAGGTAACCCACAATGAAGTCCCATACGGTGTTAGGGGGGTCTGAACTTGGCTTTTTTAAAACAGTCAGTGCAAGTAGTCTGCCTTGGGTCTAGTTATGAGAATGACAGGTGTTGAGGATTTGGTTCATCCTGTGGTCTAGCACTAAGGATTATATGCTGATGATCAGGCTGTTGACGAAAGGGTCCATCTGTTTCAATTTAGTTGATCAAGTTGATCAAGTTAATGAATCACTAGATTTTTCCTGTTACCAAGAAAAATATTTGGCAGAATTCTGGCAAGGTGCAGACCCACTCTTTCTTTTGGCCTGTCATGTGACCTAAAGTTCAATTTCCTGTCTTGGACAATGCTGATCGTAGTCACATGTTTGAATCTTTAGTCTGGTTTCAACTGAGAGGCCAGAGCAGAGAAAATGAGCAAAACTTATGTCCTTACAATGCCTAATAAAATCCTGAAATCATAGCAGGTGATCGGTTCTCATGTCATCAGTTGTAGTGTCCTTCCTCACCCGGCATTTTCTTCATTTGTTAGTTGTTTTTTGGATGATTGGCTGATTTGGATTTGAGCTAGAATCACTGCATTTATGGAATGGTTACAGTTTCTGCAGACAAAGAGATGCCTAGGGCAGGACATCAATCCCTTAAAGGTACCATCCTGGTGTGTGTCACAGACTCAGAATATGCTAATTATCAGGGATATCCATCTCAGTGGCATTCCCAGTGAATTTACCTAATCAGTAAGCCGCTAGGGTTGTTGTCTGGCTAAGGCAACAGAAAGGTTATTAAGTTCTTTAATTAATCTTCTTTAATTTTACGTGTAATAATGTATATTGCCATTACATTGCATTTCACCACACAGAAAGTTACACTGTTTTGCTTTGTTACTTTGTAACCAGGAAACAATTAGCACATTTTCTAGAGATTAGTATTTTTAGAAGAAAGTGATGCATGTAGAAACAACTTACCTTCCTTGGGAATGCAGATACTAAAGATCACCTTATCTAATATCCCAAATAAAGCTTCATAATTCTGAATGTAAAAGATGTTTGCCGGGGAGCCACTTATTTCCTCCAGCTGAACATAATTTGCACCAAAAACACCAATTGAGAAAATAAAAATCCCCTCATTTCGCAGAGCTGCTGCAGGTTGTAGAACTTCATCTTGAGCTTCACCATCTGTTATTACAATAAGGATCTTATTGACGTCCTTACGTGCTTTTTGAAAATTTTTAGATACTGAATGAAGGGCTTGTCCAGTCAGAGTTCCTCCACCTAGCTGGTTCATGCCATCAACAGCCTTCATTAAATCCGATGCTTGAGAGTAATCATCCAGTTCAAATTCATCCTGTTCTAGGTGACAGTACTGCTTTGCACCAATACGCACTTTGTCTCTTCCAATATCTAACTTTTGAATGATCTTTTTCATGAAATCCTTCATCTTTTGGTAGTCTTCGGATTTAATGCTCCCTGAGCTGTCAATTAGGAAGACAATGTCCGCTTGATTTTTCTTGCAAGCTGTAAAATAAATGTTTTCATTATTCTTAATAATGAATGGGCAGTAAGACATACAGTAACTACCATCATGCTCAAATCTCTAAAATGCAGCCCAGTCTTTCATAGAGGATTAAATGCTTTTTCAAAATAATCTTTGTCATCTTTGAACATCTGGGTGTTGCAGTGGACAATATTATTGTGACAATATTATTATCAATTTCCGGAACCAAGCCCTTAAAATGTACTCTTTTTTCATCAATGGAGGATACCCCAGCAGTGTGATTGACAGGGCCCTTGACCGAGCCAAAAACACCCCCCGGACCATCAACTCAATCAGGAACTCCCGCCGTAACAACCGCATTCCCTTGGTGCTTCCCTACCACCCCAACACACTTCCTATCCCCAGGACTATTAATGACAACTTTTCCATCCTACAGGATGATCCCTCCATTGGGGCCATCTTTTCTGACCGCCCCATCATCTCATATCGCCAACCACCTAATCTGCGCAACCTTCTTGTTCACAGCTCCCTTGACCGCCCCCAGCAACCATCCACACCAGGCACTTTCCCTTGAAACAGAGCTCGCTGTATCACCTGCAAGTACACAGCCACCACCCCACTCATTCAAGGCCCCTCAGGACAATTACGGATCACCCAGACAGCATCTTGTACCTCCAGCAACCTTATTTACTGTATCTCTTGCAGTAAATGCCCAGCCATCTACATTGGGGAAACAGGAAGGAGACTCGGAGACCGCTTCAGAGAACATGTTTGGGCTGTGAAGATTAAAGATCTCTCAAAGCCTTTTTTTTTTCTCATTTCACCTCTGACGGCCATGATCACACTAATCTCTCCGTCTGTGTTCTCAAGGATGGTTTTCCTAACTCCAACATCAGAAAGACTAAGGAAACTAAAATTATCCTGCGGTTAGGATTACACCTTTCCCCTTCTCTCAACGACAGAAATATTCTTCTCAATTCTCTCTATTCATTGTTGGTTTCACTTTACGCCTCCTGATTGGCCTCTCTTTCTGTCCCCTGCTCCCGCCTCTCGCTCCTCCTCTCTCCCAGCTTTTGTTCACCTGCTACATAATTGCTTACTGCCCTGTCTTTCTCACACCTGAAGAAGGCTCCATGGCTGAAACTTGTTTTCTTTCTTCTCTTTTCAGCATGGAATAAACCTATTACTTGTTCCAATATTATGATGTTAATAAGAACTGAACTGGAATGAGACCCAGGTATCATACTGACCTACCAGGAACGGATTAGACTCCCTGATCCCATTACATTTCCTGGTTTAGCGCACAATTTTTATTGAGTAGACTTTTTTTTCTCATTTACACATTTGTAAGTTGAATCTTAGAGTGCTCATGAATGTCAAACAAGTCATAATTACTTTCTTACCTTCTTCAAAACAGATATCCTGAGCAATATCATTCTTTATATCTTTCAGAAAATCAAACGTCTTCGTATACTTGTACCTGTGATCTGACCCTGCAATTGCTTTAAGTTCTTTTTCAACTGCTGCACCAACACCAATAGCATAAGTGATAACTCCATCTCTTCTCAGTTGTTCTGAAGTCATATTTACATCCACAGGATCATGTGAAGCACCATCAGTTAAGGTTATAAGGAACTGAGGTACTTTCCATGGTTTTATTTTTACTGATGTTTTCAGCCATTTCTGCATTTTACCGAGAGCTTTTCCTGTATATGTGTTTCCATACTGCTGGCGGATATTTTCAATGGCACCTTGCACTTTTTTCTTGCTGCTGTGCTCAGTTTCTCTGAATTCCAAGTGGTAATCAGTTGAGTATTGGGCTATTCCAATACGGATATGATCAGGTCCAATGTTGAAGACATCAACCACACCAATTAGAAATGTCTTAACCTCTTCAAAATCATTTCTTCCGATACTTGTGGACCCATCAATAAGAAAATATATATCTGCTTCTTGTTTTAAACATCCTGTATACAAAATGAAAAATGGCAATATTTAGTTGAAATAATATGAAAAACTGTCAATTAAACTATCATTCTGAAAGCAAAAAAAGATAATGTTAAGGACAAGAGGTAAAAGTTTAAATTCACACTACAACAGTTTCCTGAAATCTAGGTTAGATGCTACTTTAAAGTCTTTGGATGAATTTGAAACAGTTTATGACAAACCCTAGGTGTGATAAACAGATTAGAATATGCTTCAACTTGCAACTGTCAATAAAATACTACAATACTAAAAACATGCATTGCATGAAAACTACTAAATTGGATCTCTGCAGAAGATAAATATGTTTGATTGACTAATTCCCTCCCGTGTTTTAGAATTATAAATTCATCACCTAATAGATTTTTAGTTAAAAATAAAGGCAAGCAAATTCAGGTTAAAGGTCTCTGTGCTGACGTTGTTGGAAATTTAGAATTTTGACTAAGCATTCAGAAAGTTAAAACCATCAATTAACATGATATATACACAGGGTACTGCAAAAATGTTTATAATACCACAAACAACACAAATAAGCCAAGATTAAAGACCTTTAAAAGAACATACTTATAAAGGCATTTACTGCAAAGTGCCATTGATCACAATATTCTAAAAATAACACATGTATTTAAAATGTAACAATAAATTACTCTAATTAAATCTAAAACCTAATTAATTAATTAGTCAAAAATACTAGCCAAAAAATGTACAAAATGTCAAATAATAGGGCAGCATACTAGAGGGTTAATTTCAGTGCTCAATATAATAGTCAACTGTAACTTTTATAAATTGAAATGAAAATAGTCTTTCCAGAGAATGTCGGTGCCAACGTTAATATTACCTCTTTTCAGCTTGTGGGTTTCTTCGGGGACATTAGTTACTCCTCTGATGATGAAAGAGCAAATCTTGGTTGCTATAAACTCTTGAAGTCCTGATAACTGTAAGAAAGTCTTTGTAGTGGAGAGGTATTCTCCTGGAGGATGTGACACAATTTGACTGAGCTCGTCTTTGTCAGCATTTTGGATTCCCACAGCGAAGACCGTCACTCCGGCACGGCGAAGAGCAGTGGCTGCCTCACTCACATTGTCGGTGGACTGGTTATCCGTGATCAGAACTGCAATTTTGTGTACAGCTGTTCTGCTACCCTTTTCTTTTGTAAAAAGCTTCTGTGCTGCAAACCGTAAGGCTGCACTCGTATTGGAAATCCCTCCAGCTCCACTGTACTTCAGTTCCTTTATGTGCTGCAGAACGTCCTCCCGACGTCCGTAGCTGTTCAGGTAGAACTCCACGTGAGGCTGGTCAGAGTACATTGCGAGGCCAATCCTCATGGTGCTGTTGGACACGTTGAAGGAACTAACAGTTTTATACAGGAAAGACTGAATCTGCAAAAAGTTTCGGATCCCATTGTCGGTAGAATTGTCAACTAAAAACACGATATCTGCGATTTTTGACTTATTGCACACTAAAAAAAAAGAGAGAACAAGAAAAAGGTGATTAGGTATTTCCTTGAGATTTTTGAGAAAAGGTCTGAATTACATTTTCCAATTACATTTCCATTTTCTTTTCTGTAAAATGACTTTAACATTTTCTTTACAATTATTTAATTTTTTTGTACTAATAGTTCATGCTGATTCATTTTTACTCATCTGTTTTTCAGTAAACTTGTCCAAATGGCATTTGACTACGAGTGCGTACACACATACAGTGTAGACCTCAGGCCCAAACCATTGTCTTATATTCAGTTTATCCTGTATACAGTATGTCCTGTACATGCAGTGATCTAGAGAGCTCCCTATGGGTATTTAAGCACCTGCTTGTTTTGACTATATGGCCCTATAGTTACTATATAGTTTGTTAAATAAAATCAGCCACAAAAACCACAAGAAATCAAGAAAACAAATTACCGGCTGGTGGTTCGCCCATTAGTTCAAGGTGATTCTGGACTTCATTTTTGATGATGTTGGTCATATTCTGTGAGAGCTTTATGAGAGAAACATTCTGGAAGGTTAAATGAGGCATGCCCATTTCTTTCAACTCTTTAGGGTCAGAATTCTGAAGTCCTATGGCTATGATTTTGACCCCTTCGTTTTTTATCATGGTAACAGCTTGCTGAATATCATCCTGCGACTTTCCAGAGGTCACAACAACTAAAAACTGAGGGTACCCTTCACCCTTGCGACTCCCAAAGGACTCGTTGAAGTGCACTTTGTATGCGTGTGTGAGCCCAGTGCCAGTTTTCAGATTTCCACCCTTGTGAACGAAATTCTTTCTGATGTAGTTTATGACTTGACTCTTTGTTTTGAATGTGTTGAGAAAAATTTCCTCCTTGGCATCATCGCTGAACTGCGAGATACCTATGCGGTATTTATTAGTTCCGATATCCAGGTCTCCTGCAACTTTGATAAGGAAGTTTTTCACCTGCTTAAACAATTCACCCTCGACCTGCTGGGAACTATCAATTAAAAACACAACATCTGCAAAGGGGGATGCTGTATCTGAAAAGAAAAAATAAGAGAATGATGAATGATAACTGAACCTTCTGTCCTGGATTCCTTTGTTAATACTGTATATGTCACATTAACATACTGTATACAGTTTTTCTTTTTAATAGTCACAGTTTGATGTGTCAGCTCTTATTAAAGATAGTGTTCAGCAGTGTATGGATACTTTAAGCCCATGCAATACAAATCAATACATCGTAATTGCCCCTGGTCGATGATGTTTGTAGTTGAATACTGCAAGTTATCGTGAATCAAGGTCTCATGACTTTGTCATTTTGTGAACCACTCTGTTGTGCATCCTGCATTCTAGTGCGGTTTTGCTTCACACTCTGGTCCACTTACAGAACTCCCGGAATTCTTGCATTTATTTCTTTGACCTCCTCTGGCAAACTTTACTATGATGTTCATCCCCCAGCAGTGTGGTCAGTGTGACAGCTCTCCATTGACTGGGGAAACTAGATCATGCTCTTATTTGTCCCCAGTTTCCTGTATAGTTTCTTTGCAATTTAGAAGCATTGGAAGCATGTGCTTTACAGTACTTTGTTCTCAAGACTGATTTGAAAGATTGACCGTGACTGTATGTAATACCTGATAGTAATACATGATAAAATGATAAATAATTTTTTAACAGGAATCTGAACCCTTTACCATCTGAATTTAAAAACAAAAAAGCAAGAAATGATAAAGCAGTGAGGTTCTACCAGGTTTCTGAGCTGTGCATGATGGCACCCACAGGAACGACACCAGTGACAGAAGCCAAACAGCCTCCATCTTCACTGACTGCTCTTTCTTTACTCTGTCTAAAAACAAAAAGCCCATTAATGCATTACTGAACAAACACAGCAATAACAGAGATCCTGGATACTTCTGCTTTTCTCTTCGGCATTTTACTCTGAATTTACTGATTTATATTTCAAGGGGATGTTTTTCTCTTTAGAAGACAACATACTGTATAAAGTTGAACAATGATGGGTTTGACAAACACAGTGTGGGTGGCAATAGAGTGTGATCCTTTTTTATTTTTGCAACAGGTATCCCTGAATCCCGTATTTGTGGATCAGTGTTTTATTATCAATATTTTATTTTTCATTGTTAAATATATGGATACATTATTTTTAAATCTTAAATTCATACCATATATACTTTTATAAAGTAATTTTTTGTATTCCATTCCCCCCTTAGCATGCTGTATACAGCACAGTATTTTCAAATTGCATTTACATTGATTAACACAAAATTAGAACAAAGATGTCGATTACTAACACACCCAACTTAAACAAGATAAATTATTTTCAGATTTATACAAAAAAATAAATAGGGCAAAAACTGAATGGTTAAATCAAGTTTAAGTTTGAATAAATACTTTCTGTACTATTAACATGGATGAAATACAATATGTACAGTAGAAAAGTCAAAGACTTAAGTTGTATCTTGGCATTTCTCAAAATGACCTATTCCATTTTTGTAATGTATATTAGATTTATAATTGTTAACAGCTTTGGAGCCTTCAAAACAAATAGATCTTGAATTATCACATTTTCTCTGCTTATTAAATGCAATCCAGATGCATTTAAAAGCAGTGTCAGAAATTTTGAAAGTGCTAAAGAAGGTCAGAGGACACACCAGTCTAAATGGTTTTGAAAAATGTCATGCCTGAAAAACAAATAACACTGCGAAATCATGGTATACCATACAAGTCTCAGTGCTGTTGTTCTTTTGGGACTTGCAGAAGTATTTGGACTAATTATCTTTGTGCAGTTTCTGTATTTCCCAGCCAAGTACAGCAACATCCTGTTTGAATCGTGAGCGAATGCAACTACAAGATAAATTGTGAATGGCAGAAAAAAAAACCCTTAGGCTAAACATGCTGCTCTTGAACTAGATCAGTGCTGAAACTGATATGTGTAGAATGTAATTTCGTTGTCACATCCTCTATATACATTTGCTCAAGTGATTTAGTGCACTCTAGTTTCAGTAAACTTCCTTTCATACCAGAATGCTGTCTCCAGTAACTCATCTGTTCTCCCCTTACTCGTATTGCTTTCTCTTCTCACAAGCTTGAATCTCTTGTTGTTGTAGCATTTCGTCGATGCTATTATTTAACTTGCATTGCATACTGTAGGCCATGACAATCCGAAGACAGCTTTTATTTCTACTAAATGAATGATTGTTTTAAAAAAACAGAAAAATAAGATGTGTTGTTGTTTCTCTGTAATAAACACTAATATTGAAGGTGTAATATGCAGACCTAGATTTGCAGATGAGGTTTATACTACACTGCACACTGCATTCATTTTCTGTTGGCTGTACTTATAAAATATTTTAGCTCTTCTGGTAACGTAGTTCCATCAGTACACTTTACAAAAATTGAAATTCAGAATTTAGATGACACTAATTACTATATGATAATTAATCAAAACAACTTAGTGTTTGATACCTAAAATAACCCCCTGCATTACCTTTATTGAACTTACCTCCGTGCACATGAAGATTCATGTTCTTCCGGCAGACAGTTTGACAAGATGCGCAGGTCCCACTAGATCTGAAATCAGCCGACTTGGGAACCGTCACAACCTAACAAGAGACATCATTTTACTATTCAAACAGTGAACACATTCTTTACGTTTCCATAGGTGGTTTCACAGGGGACTTCTTAAAAATCGAGGACTATTTCTAAGAGCCCTGGTATCATAAACTACTGTGGCGGAGCAGCGCAAACCGGGTCGGGCGGAGAGGCCGGCACCGGAGGAGAAGCAGGAGCCAGGCGAGCGGCTTCACAAAGGTGGAGGGCTTACTCTCCCTGCGCTGCTCACCAGGGAGAGACAGAGGCAGAGACCGCAGGGAGAGAGAAAGGGGGAGCGCAGCTTCTCTTAACAGGACGAGCGCTAAGGGGGCCCCCCTTTTCGTACAGCGGAAGGGAGGAAGCCGTGACTCCCAAGGTCATGGGGTACCGGCACCGTCCATAACTCCAGTGGGCAGCAGAACCCAACAGTATGAATATGTGTATGCTCCCAGGGGCAAGAAGGAAAGATGATAATCACTGAACAGAGTGTACATACACTCACATTCTGGCAAAACTGCACACCTGTAGAGGGAGGACTGCGCCTCGCCTCACTGTTGCACATACTGTGGTGGTTCTGCTCCAGATTGTGCCTCAAAAAAGGTCCCTTTACAATCAGTGGGTTTGTGAAACAAAACGTGCACTTGGAGAGTACACGTACTCAGAAACGGAACCCAGCCCTCAACTCCAGAGCAAGAAGCTAAACGGGGAAAATACAAGTTGAGAAAGTGAGGAGCGTTTCTTTAAGACCTGTGGTGTTAGCTTAGCTCCAAAGAGCATGAGGACTACCTTACTTCAAACACGACCTTTGCTTGAGAAGGTTTAATCGAAACCTGTTCCACTTTAAAATAGTTTAAAAAACAGTCTGGATTAGTGGGATTGAGGGCACTCACATCTTCAAAGTTTCAGAAATATCCCATGGTGGGAAGTAGAGTCAGTGCTTGGATATTTAGCACAAAGTGCGGTTTGCAAATCAAGAGAACTTGTGTTCACATTTCACAATGCATAAGTAAGTCCTCATCTAGAATATAACTTTCTATTTAGTCGCCACACCGCAAAAGTAACAGGCAGTTGCATGATTTCCCAAAAAGTTAAAAGATCAACTGGAATTATTCTCAGTCTCAGAGAACTGCAGACAACTTGAAGAAAGTCTGTTGAGCAGAAGCCTGATCAAATGGATACCTAAAAGAGAGTTCATTTATGAAGGAGAAGGAAAAAAAAATCTTTCGTACAAAGAGTGTTTGGTGCCTGGAAAAAGCTGCTCATCCAAACTCCAGGCTCCTTCAGGAACCAGTTGGCTTCTTCCTTGTTGGGTGTCTTTCTTATGATTTTAAACTTATTCCGCCTGCCAGCAAACCAGCAGGTTTCACCATCTGTTAAATATTTAGATCCTTCCCATTCCACCCACCCTCCCTCCACACTTCCCCTGGCTGGTTTCGCGCACCGCGTCTTGAGATCGAGACCGACAGCAGGCGTGCCTGCACACTAATACTGTACATCACCTGCAAGCCCCAGTAGGAAAGTCACTCTTTCTCAAAAGTGGAGCAGGTCTGGAAACAGGAGGATGAGACAGACGAAATCCCAGCGCTGAAGGAGCAAGCGATTTGAATCTTCACTCCTGGATACCTACGGCTACACTTCAGCCCTCCAGTGAATCACCTTGTGCACTTCATGACATATAACCGGTTTTTGAACATGGAAGGCAGATGCCAATGTCTCAATCCATACAGATGAGTAAAATAATAGAACAGAATATTGATGTACACCAGCCTCAAAGATGGTTTTAAACTACATGACAGCTCAATATAATCCCATTATGGTCACACTAGTTTGTTTTATTTATGATGTCAAGAAAAATGCTACATTACCCTAAATTTCTGCTTGTACTCTTAAAAACCTTTCTTTATTACAGAGTTCAGCAGGAGACTTTTCATTCAGGGAAGGTAAACGTTAAAATGTAAAATGGGTCTGGGCATCACTGATATAGTCATTGATGTATCTTTCATACATTCTTTCTTTTGATTGTGTTAGGAGCTCCTTCAGAAAAATGATGTTAAAGGTTAGAGAACATAGAGGGTTTCGCATTTCCAATTACAGTGAATGGCAGGAGAGTACCCATTTCTACAGCAGAGAAATTTACTGTATTTTAAGTATTTTGAGAGCAGTAATTTGTGCACCAGTAAAACAGCTGCCCACAGTTCTTGATCAGACCCACCTGAGTTCAGAGTCCTTACTATTACTCCCCCTGCTCCTCAATATGCATACTGTACTGCATATACTTATATATACTCTGTAATACACATCCAGTGAGTACATTTCTGCTGCTTTAGAAACTTATGTCTTCAGGTAGTAAAATACAGTAGCTGCAGTCTCCTGGATGGATGTTTTTGCACACTTCTAGCATTTTGAGTTGAAACTACAAAGCCAAGCTTTCTATTGGTGAAGAAACAAATGCAACTCTTAAAAACCTTTTTGGTTTAATTATTGTAATTTAACTGTTACTCTTTGCTGTTTGCCACTCAACCAGATAAACAATCAAATAGCAAAATGGTAAACGAGTTGGGAATGTTAAATTCATCTGGGAACAGTCCTATTTTCAGTTCTAATTGTGTAGCCAGTTGACTTGAATTATTTTGAAATCTGGCACAGACTAGTGGTCTCCCACATGGATTCAGTTTTTCACTTGTCTATAGTTAAGTCTTACATACAGTTGGGCTGTACTCTGACCTTTTAAAGTCATTATTCAATCTCACTTCAACAGTCTTTTGTACTCTTAATCCTAATCTATCCATTTTGTTGACTTAAAGTATTACATTTGTTACCAGAAAAGCTTTACTTTTCAAAATCTTTATAAAAGCGATGAATTACTGGAGTTTAATAGTATGCTTTATTCCTATGTCGCAGTGTTCTTCTTTAGAAAAAAAAAAACACTGGAAAAAAAAGTGTTTGCCAAGTCTGGAAAGAAATCGTATATGATATATGTCTGCTCTAGGAATGAAACTGCTCAACTAGAACGCAAATGCAAAAATGCCTCTAATAGAAATCAAACTGTGCTGGAAACCTGCAGCAGCTCACCCATACCACTTCCTCCCCTGCTCTCCTGTTAACTTCTAAATCTCTTGACGTTCCTGCTCTCTGCCAGTCTTCTGCTATGCTTACTGACCTACTGCCTTCTTGCATTGCTTCACAATGCACGTCTTCTGCAGCAGCTGCCTGTCATTCTCTGGGTATTGCAGTCCGGGTGTTGGCGACCAGCACCACTGCTGCCGCCTGCCTTTCCCTCCCTGTCGTACAGTTTTATGTACGCCTTGCAACAATACTTTCGTTGCTCATGTCGTTTATATGAGAGCTTGGCCGGTGTTACCCCCTTGCCTGCCTTAATTCCGATAATCAGTATCTGCTGGAGATCAAGTCTTAATCGCCATCAGCTGTGGACGTCTAGCCCATATAATCGGACAGGACAGGGATCTAGGGGGAAGAGCAGAAAAAACAGGGATCTGTGCTATTTTTTTATTGCACTTCTCCTTGCAGCATGTCCGGCTCTTTCTGTATAGTTGGCACTCTGTTTTGCTGTTGTTAGCCTGGCTAAGACGGAGAGACAGCTGCAGTAGCTCCTGGCAGACTTCTCTTTTGGTATTTGTTGTTTTTAAGTATCTACAGTACATCTAGGTTGTTGTTTTTTTGTTGTTGTTTTAGTTACAGGCTGGTGCGTTCATGGGGGAATAGGTATTTTTGTAGCTGCCCTGCAAACGCGGATCTAAGCCAAGCTCTCTTCTGTTCTTGCCTCCAGTTGTTTCAGGTTCGGGTAAAAACACCACCAAATTGCCAAGAACTCTTCCCTCTTCCCCTGCTTTACCCACCATTCACATCTGTACTCTTTCACGGCCCAATAGCTCCTCCTCTCCCCCTATTACACTTCCCTTATTTCAAAATAGGCTATTTTCTTACAGCCAGATGGGCTCAGACCAAAAATGCTGCAATCCTTTGACAAACAGGCGAGTCGTAGGGTGCTGACCGAATAACTGTAACTCCTGAATTCAAGTAACCCAGCACATTTTGTCACTGCACAAAAGAAAGAAGAAACGTTTGAGACTTGCTTATTTACTGTATGTCGTTCTTCTTTGGAAAACTGAGCAGAATCTAGTATTTCTTACAAATTCATGAAAGGCAATCAATCCAGCACTGGTTGTTAAACAGCCTGCCTTGGACAGCTGGTTTGGAAGAGATGCTGCCATTGTACAGGCAGGCAAGGGCTAGACTTCCAGTCTCTAGACTTTTATATATAAGATTAAATTAATTCTTTTATACATAATAAGATTAAAATATTGTTATAGTGATTCAATACATTTCGTTCAAATTTTAATTTACCCAATTCAAAATAAACTATTCAGTAAGATATTTTTCTCACATTTATGAGTGGGTCGTAGCTCATCAATCTTAAATGTATATATTTTTTTTTGCCGATGCCAGGGGTCCTAAGGTAATGAGCCACACAACAAATTCTTCAGTTCTGATTTCAATATCCACTTCTCAGCAAGCTGACGGATTAAATTTGAAACTAAGATGGAAGCTTTGTATATTGTTTTTTGTTAAATAAAAAAACATCATTGACCAAACACGTTAAGTGCACCCTTCTGTTTTTGTTTTCCTGTGGTGTTTTTGTCCTGAGCCCTAAGAACTTTCTTTCATGGCTTGTGAGTCTTAACAGTTTTGATGTTTACGTCAAACCTCACACGGGTTTGAGGTTTGTAGTCATTTGGCAGGGATGCTGTTCACATTTTTCTCTGATTAAGAAAGATTCAAAAACTGTCCAGTTTTGCCTGTGTTTAGAACAATTGTAATTGGAAAATGGAAAGATTAACCAAGTGGATTTATATTCAGCTTTATATTTAGTTTTACAATATATTGTATGACATTGTAGTCAGGTGTGCTTCTGTAAAATACTGTATGTGCACTATTCTGTATACGCTGTGTACATACTGTACAAACTTGGGATGAAAGAATGCTCTATATTGTTCAACCCGTGTTCAACAGCCAAATTATAGTATTTTGTGTCAATCTGTATGTGTATATGCCGTGACATATGATGTTATTTGTCTTAAACTTTGCAATTTGCACGTTATTGTGGTCGGCTTACCTTTCATAAAGGGAAATTTATTTTTGTGAATCAGTGACAGCACACTCTTATGGATGGGTTATGTGTGTCATGCCTTAATCCAATCTACGTGACTGTGTAAAGATGTCATATAAATGTTGATATTAATATGCTATTTGCATCTTTCCTGGGCTGTTAAAATGGCTTATTTGGAAAATCCACTTTAATCAATAATCCAACTTGTGGAGTTTAATACAGAAAATAATGGAGTTGTTACATTTTTTGTAAGTCAGTACAAAGTAACATGCTCTACAGTGCAAAACATCCTAGACACAATCAGGAATTATTCTATGTATGTTATGAGCTTCAAACAATTCCTAAACATGCTCCACCTATGTTTCTTCATATTTAAGTAACTTATTGTTTACAATGTTTAAACAATTGATCATACCAACTCAAGATTACCTACAGTATACATGAACAGCCAACATCGTGAATTGTAGCTCTTAACCAATCGCATTTACCAATCAAATCTTATCAACTCATTATCAGATTTTTCTATTCATTGATGACTGTTCCTCCTTATACATTTTTGAAGCTGAAAGGACACTTTTGTATTGTTTATAAAATGAAAGATTTATCAATATTTATTATTTAAAAACCAAATGACTAAAGTTCAAGAAGTAGCATTCACACAGAATTGCTTTTCTACCTAAAGAAGACAAAACATGAGCTGAAAAGAACTGAACAATGCAAATTCTACTGTTTGTCTTTCTTTTTCCAATTATGGATCACAATCCTTCCAATTCAAGGCAGACATGCTCCACCGCTCCACAGTGCCACCCATTTTGAGGTATACTATGCTTTCTATGTTTTGATAAGTCATATTTATCCGTCTTGGTTATACATTATATGTCTTGATACAATATAAATGTCAGAACAGACCCTGTAAAGTGACTGAAAAACTGCAAGACCTTTTTTCTGCAAACTTACATATTTAATCAGTGCTTCTGTTCACCCAGAGACTGCCGACAATGATACAGAGTTTCTATTGTATTGATGCCTTGGTAATATTTTTAAATTAAATGTTTCATTTTAAGTATCTCGAACACTTAATAAACCTTTTTACATAAAGCCACATACATAACTTTTAAACACGCCAGTTTTGCCTGTACTACAACCCCTAAAACTATGAAGTAATAAATATTTGTCCTCATGACTTTTGTTTATGCTTCCAATGTGCAAACCTTTCAACTCTGCAACTCTTCAAAGAATGACTTTGAAAATGTGAATGTTGAAATTGCAGTTTAAGGAAAAGAAGATTTGCAATATTGAAAGCTTGCTTTTTTATTAAAGGAAATGAGATGGAGTCTGTTTTTTGTGAATCAAACTTTTTGACAGTTTAAACAGCCCTTTCAGACCACTGGACTATAATCAAAACACCCTTCTGGAGCAGGATATTCACAAAAACGCAATGCATTCAGTATATTGTACAAAAATGCAAGTTCCATTTAACTTTCTCTGCAATTTCTCTGCAGAAAATTGTTCCAAAAATATATATTTCTGTATTTTTGCATGATACTTTCAAGAAAACCTGTATTTGTACCAAAGAGAAAGTGCTCCTGAGATATTTTATTGTTAGAAATAATGTAAATGAATTAACTTATTTTAAATGATGAAATACAGAAAATATAAAAAGCGAACTATACATGCATGAAACACCTTGTCAGGTGTGAACATTTATAAATTTAAACCATAAGGAAAGATCAGAAACATTTTTTCCCTAAATATCACAGTTATGCAATACATGTTTTATTATTTATACTGCTTCACTTTCTGCTTATATTTTGCTTTCTACAGCTTTTTCTTCGATGTTTTGTTTGAATCAGTTATTTTTCCCCACAGCAACTTTTCCCCATATCGGAAAATATATAGACACACAGTGAGACTGTGCAATACATATATCATAACTTTGTTGTCCCTGGAGAAAATACACAAGCAATATGCAAGAAATAAGCTCCAAAGTAAAACCAGACACAGAAAGATTGCAACTATCATTCACAAGCATTGTTTGCTGCAACATCCATTATTCACAACAAAAAAGTAAAAATAAATAAAAAGAAAATGCAATTATATATAAATAAAAAATGGATAGAAGATCTTCAAATTCATTCCTGTCAATTTTTTTAAAACGTCGTAGAGAATACCTCTGTATTTTAGAATTATGCATGTCTGGGTTACTTTAAGCTTTTCTAACATTAATCGAGACAAACTGCAACCAAAATACAAAACAGCACTAAAACAAAGTGTTTTCAGGCGTAGGATCCTTTTATATAATTTTATGTTCCTTAATTAAATTCTGATTTGAACAAACCAAACAATGAAAATGCAATAAGGATGTATTAAAATTCAATGGTATGCCGTATCAGACCAAGTTTAAAACTGAAAGAACATTTAGACAGAAATAAATCATGCTACTTACATGCAGTGGGTTGTACTGTATGTTCTGCTCTGACCCCTCAAGAAGAAAAAGTGAAGCTCTGCTCAATCATATACTGTACTACAGAAAACCACTCCTCTCTCTGTAAGGTACCCCTCCCAAATATCTCAACAAACCATAGCACCATAAAATTCATAACAAAATAACTTCTTTCAGTTCATAAAGATGCGTCCAAATTCAGCTAGGGAAGGTGATCAAGTTTCATTTTGTAAGACTTTTGTATCCTTCCTGTAAACGTTTGCAAAGAACTGCAATCTTATTTTTAAAACAAATATTATGCTGAACAATGACGGGGTACAGGCCTATGCCACGGTACAAATTTAATCACAATCCTCACATTCCAACTCCCAGAATACGTCAATTCACATTTCCTGTTATCCAGTTGAATACTGAACGGTGTTGCAGGTCGCACTCCGTGTATCGCTGACGCATGACCAGGGTTAGCTGGCCAACCCCCAGCTCCATCTCCTTCCTGGTCAAGACACTCTGCCCACCCCATGCCCAGACATCTCTCTGGAGGCGCTCTGGAGGACATGGGGCCAGTCTCTCTTCTCTGGCACAGCCCTGATCCAGGACTCTGAAAGACCTTCTTCATGATTAAGGCTTCCATCCTCTGGATGGACAGTCACAGCACAGTTAGCCCCTGCGAGGTCCAGTCTGAAATACCCGCTGTGGACCAGCTGGAAACAGTCCCAGGGTATAGCCAGATTCTCTGAGCGAGGGACTGAACCTTTCAGTAAATGTCATTAGGCTTATAGGGGTCTTGCGCGCCATGTCAGCATCCGCACCACAGCTCAGACATAAAGAGCCTTGACCTAGGAATCAATATCTCCCTAATTCCCATTCTACACCCCGGTCCACAAAGAAACATAAATCCAGCTCACATTGTGCTTTGGCCCTCTGTGGAGTTCTTTCCAGTGTGCAGCAAAACGCTCATGCAGTTCCTAGCTCATTGGGTCTGCACTGAACCTCCAGGGAAGACATTTACTAGCTTTCTGACCCCCCTGATACAATGGAAGCCTAGGATAACTTCCCTTAGACAAGGGGCTCTTTTCTGCTCAAGCGGCGACTGCAGATGTTGACGGGACTGGGCAGCTGGCTTGCTCCCAGTGCGCATGATCTTGCTACACAAGCTGTACTCCCGGCATGCACATATGGAAACTAGTTTCACCATAAACCCAACGGAATAAAGACTGCAGTCATGTCTTCTGGCACTACAGGTCCACAACTGCTACAATACCTTCTTTTTTCTCATATGTTCTGGCTCACACCAATGACATTAAGCCACACACCAATTAACCCATTCATTTTCTGACATGACAAAAGCTCCTCAGGAACATACAGGTACGTATCTTGGCTCTGGATGGATGAGCGGAGTGTCCGTCTTTGATGTCACTGCAAGCTAGCAGGAACCTAGGGATTTCCCAGGGTCTCTGGCTCGTAGGGAGATGAGAGAAGCCCACAGGACAAATCTTAATTACATCACGGACATTGCTGGATATTACTAGGAGTACCTCATCTGACTTATTTTCTTCCAGACCAGAAGGTGAGGTCCAGGGCCAAAACAGTCAGTAACAATTTAAAAGAGTAGCAGTAAATTATGAGCAGTTATTCATCACCAGACATCAAGAAATAAGGCATTCGCTTTTTATTTATATATCAAATATATCATATATAATTAATAACTTAAAATACATACTTGGAAATCTGATTTGGGTAAGCTGTCCCTGCATGACAATGAGGAATTACAGTAAAAGCATTACACCGTGGGTTAACAAGAACAAGAAACTAATGGCATTTGAGTGCTATGTGAGTTTCCAAGTAAAGCCAGGCCAGCTGGCTTCCACTGGTGATATTATGTTGGCATCATAAAATCCAGATGCATACTTGGGCTCATTATAAGGTCCTTTAATAACTGGTAAGTCTCAGCTTGAAGGAAATAAAGACTCACGAAATTTAATGGACAAAGGCATGTAAATGAGCATTGTCAATATTTTTGTACTATTAAGATGTTTAAAATATATTTGGATGTTAACGGACCTCTGTATAACATCCCTTTTTTATTCTTTGTATTGTTGTCGCTGCTATTTTTGTTTGGCTTATTTTGGTTGAAGAGTTTAAAAACATGCAGCAGACAAAACCAGGAAATGACGACAGAGAAGATCAAATGGCTGGGGGCTCAAGAGAGGAACTGGACATGTGAAAGAAAAGCAGTTGATCAAGAACATCCCAATCGGCTATTCGCCATTACAAGACCCAGAAGAGATTATGCTTTGGTTCTCTGCAGGTGGCTGGAGCAAGAGGACAACAAGATTCATCATGGGAGAACGATGTCTGAGGGAGGGAAAACTAGGGCATTGCATTCAGAAGCAAGTTTATCCTCAAAGTCAAGCAAAACATGTTGTGTGAAACCTTTAGCAGCAAATAAACTCAGGTTTGTATATTCACTGCCACTGAGGGAGATGGGACTGAAAAACGAAGAGAACCAAAATGATCTTGAACTTCACCCAACCAATATCAAAGGGAAAGACAAGAACCTTAACAGGTGCACATCACGAACACAGCCAAAGGTGGTGTAGGGTATGACCAATACAAATGCCTGCTAAGCACAACAACAGTTAAATGCAACAGTAAAATGAAGCTGATTAGGTCTGGAGCCATGAGGTCTGCAGGACACGTAAGAAAGAAACAGTAAAACGTATAGGGTGACAGGCCAATGAACGTGTGGTAAAATAAAGACTTGCTTCAGAAGCAAAGGAAAATAAAGGCTGAAGGTCCTTAAGCTGCTCTGGGAGGAAGGGATGGTACCCTTTCAAAGACGTACAAAGCAGAACAAAGAAAACCTTGTGCAACAAGAGCAACCTTTTAAAACAACCCGTTTAACTTTGTAACAACTCTCGTTTTCCCACTGATACATTTCCAGTGATAAATTAACTAAACAGAGCCCGAGGTATAGAGACTCCCTGAAGAAACACTCCCAGATCCTTAAAAATATTAAACAGGTCTCCCCTCTGTTATCACGCCCATTCATCCCCCAGAACACAGATGGACTGAAACCACACCTAAGTGGAAAGAGACTGAACAAGCAGTGAAAAGGCAACAGCTCCATCAACACCTGGATGCCTCCTCTAGGATCAACACCTTTGAATTTTGTACACTCTTTTTCGTACTCCCATTTGGTCCAAGACTGCACTTGGAATTCTCAGAATCTTGCGGATGAAGGTTGTGTGGATGGTGCAAGTAATTAATGGCACCGTGGGAGCTGTGACTTTCAAAATTTGTCACTCGATTTCCTGATAAATTTGGAAAGCAAGATGTTCTTCAATATTGTTGCACAAAGTTAATGTGTCTTCTGAGGAATCGCATAATGGACACAACAGCTCAGATATCTGGCATCCCATGTGTCGCAGCATGTCAGGAGTACATATTTGTGATCAGTCATCACTCAACCAATTTAGAGCAAGAAGAAGAAGGAGAAGGAACACCATGTGGCCTTTCATGATTTAATTAATGTGTACCATGTGAAGTGATTACAAAAAAAATATTTTTTATTGTACCAGAAACCTACTTTTGGAAACTGCTGTTCTCCACTACATGTTATAGGGATATTTACCACATGGAAGTACAGTAAGTTGAAATGGTAATATTTTTAGAATGTGCTACTTATCCACTGCGTTACAGGGTCCTGTGACTTCTCTTCGGACAAAGAGGTCATGTTAATTCCTCTAGGTGCTGATGGCTATACATCCAAACTACTTGTACAACTGGGCCATTTCAGTCAGATCATAGCAGCATTTTCAATTTACAGCTGGTTCTCTCCAATGCAGCTCAAGAGATGCACTGGCAGTCTCCCAAGAAGTACTTCTTCACATGTCAGGTAAAACAATGGAATTCTTCTTTCATTAGCTCTCACTTTCTTTCAGTTTTGAGATGAATCAGCTCTAGGATTTTGGCGTTTATTTCCCCATCTGGGGAGCAGAGATTCTGTCAGCTCTGTTCTCTCTCTCTACGTCTTCTCCTTGACCTCCACAGCAGCAATGCCAGCAGCTGTAGTAAGGAAAAGTGGCTCATTAGCTCTCATTAGGGAGGTTTTTTTAAGGCTGCTGTACCAACCTCTTTTCTTCCAGGCAGTTTATGCTGCTGTGGTGCAATCTCCTGTCTCTGGTAGAAACTTGTAACAGACTGGTACAGTATCTCTCTTTGAGCTGGTCTTTCATAACCTAGAGCAAAGCACACAACTTACACCATTTAAGGTTCCCCTTGCAGCATAATGTTTTTTTTGCACTCAAAATCCCCCATTTAGAGAGTTCTTCATGACAACCCCAAAATACAGCACACACTTCTTCCATTGGCAAACAATTGAATGACATTGACTGGCCAAGAAAAAAATTCCTATGACCCTTATGTTCTCAGCCATGATGAAGCATATTCTTACAGGTATTCAAACACTGAGTCAAGGACAATTCACTTAGCATCACAATCACATCTTGCAAAATTTAGCAATTCACTAATAGACAAATATGAGGTCAACAACTCCATACCGATGCAGGTAACATCTGATGACTGGATCATGTCTTGTGATCAAGCTAAGCACACTGTCTCCCTGGTAGAGTCAACAGCAACTCGGGTGAATGCTTTGGATGAGATGACTTAACACCAGAGGCAGAGCAAGAAGGGTGGCTAATTCAAGGGTATTCAAGGGGGGGTGGGCTTGTGACTTTCTACACATACTCTTTGAATGAGGACGTCCGTAACATTGGATTCCATACACAATTTTAACAGTCACCTTCTCAAGCTGAAAAGGAGGTGGAAGGAAGTTGTGCGGAGACTACAAAGGGAGAAGAAGAAAGTAGACAAAAAGTTGTCCTGGGCTCGTTTGGGAACGACAGTGACCCACGTAATGCACTCCCTGGAGTCGGCATTCCAAGTCACCTCTCCACATGGGGCCAGTGGAAGGGTCTTAAAAGAAAGCACCGAGGGAATATCTAACAGCAAGTCGCCATTTTGGTTCCATTTCTTCATTGGAACTGCTGCTGGCAAGAGCCAAGTATTATTTAAGCCTAATGCGGGGATGTGTTTGCCAGTTTTTCCAAATTAAGTACATTTTGGACTGCATTCCCCGTGACCAAAATTGATGTTAAAACATTAAATACCAATCTTTCTATTCAAAATTAAGCTACACCATCACAAAAATTCAAAGCCTGTTAATTTTTGTTATGGCTTCATGTTATATTGCATAGACTACTATACCATACTTTCATGAATCATTATACTGTAAAACCTTAAGTGTTCAGAAATACCTGCTACCTCCTGGTGTGCTGCTTACAGAGTCTACTACAGTACTGTTTTTTTTTGTTACTTGTGAATTATTAATAATTGCATAAATCTAAAAATACATGCGCACATTGTTACAATGACTCCATAACCAAGCTAAGTTTCATTTCTGATTCAAACTGCATGCCTGTTTGCGAGTTTGTCAAATGTCATGTAAGGAATTGTGCCAGATTACTATAGCAATAGCTGACAAAAGCATACAAGCCTTGTTAAACTGTTTTTTTTTTCATTAAAGGCAGACTAACAGACAACATAGACCCAGATGCGTCTCTCTATTTTAATAGTTTCAAAGAGAAATTCTTCAATACAAACAGATATTGGAAAAATAAGATCTTTCTTGCCATACATACTATATGTGATCAGCCTTCGCTCATTACAGCTCCTTGGTACATCTAACTGTAAATGAGGTGCACACAAACATACAGAATACATATTCAGTGAACGCCATGCTACAAACAAGAGACTATTTGGTCCACATAGAGTAGCTCTAAGTATAAACTACTAACTTCATGCTGTTTAGCCATTTTTTGTTTAACTGATGCATGATGGAAAAGAAAATAAAGAAATATATACAGTATACTGTATGCAAAGTAAACATACAGCCAGCTGAAGTTTGCATAAAGGTTGCATTTCTTCTCTTTTGAGCATGCAATAAACCCGTACTGTTCTCATACAGCCAATTGTCCAAACTAAGCAGGTTAATAGTTGTGGGAATGAAAGATGTCCTAGCTGAACCTAGGCAGTCTTAATCGATGCCCAGGTGGAAGGAGGTCAAATTCATTGTGCAAGGGGTGATCAGTGATTATACAGTATTGGCCTTCCACACTATCTTCTTCACATAGATGTCTAAAAGATGTTGTTGTTATGTATTAATTTTGTTATCTTCACACTTATGCTCTGTCTGTGCTTATTACATTTACCTATACATTTTAATATCCTGTTTGCCATTGCTTTCCCACAATATCTAGAGAACACCGTATGCTAACATATACATTTAAGTCTCTCAAAAGCATCTCGTCAAAATCCATGTTGACCACCTTACATTTATAATTCTTGTTTGTGCTAAACTACCTTTCTCTGCTGACTGCATAACCCCAATGTAAGCATTCACCCCTTAACAAATTGCAGATTTCCACCCTTTAACGAGTTTTATAATCAAACTACAAGCATTTCTTCGAATACCTGCGACAAACTCAATGACGACGTAAGATGGCTCAAGGGATCTGCACACACGGGGGTGAAAAAAACCTTCACAAGCACTGCTACTTTTATAACAAACAAACAAACAAAAATAACTAACACTTACTCTTCAAGAGCGCCACTATCGTGAGGCGCTTTACATACATCGCAAAAGTCCACTCACGAACCCCCACGTGTGAATGTGGAATGAACCGCCACTCACAATCTCATTCATTCACGAAACTCCTCTCCGGTGTGCCTGCGGTACTTCCTTACAATGGAGGCCTTGAGTGACCTCTAGTGGCAGGCCCTGTTATTACATCCCCTCTCTGAAACCAGCCAGCCTCAACACCACAGTAACTGTCTTTAGATACAGTAGATACTTTATTGATCCCGTGAGGGAAATTGCTGTGCAACAGCAGCTTAACACACACAACACAGCCACAGTGTAACGAATTATATAATAATAGTACAATACATGCAATACAATACAAGAGTTACTCACAGTCCGGACACACAAAGAACAAACTAGAACAGAACAGTACACAGAAAAATCGTATCACACGTATGAATATAAATATAGATGTAAATATAGATATGGATGTAAATATAGATATAAATGTATTTAACGTAAGAATTAAATCTGCTGAAGCTCTTCCTTTCTAAATATCCCATATCACACTCTCTGTTTATTTCTGTTGCTGCTTGCTCTAATAGGAAATTACTAGAGCAAGACATAGCTCTTAGAAATTCACTTCGATTATCCCCTTGAATGCCATTACCAAACACATGATCATCTACAGTATGTTCTAATCATCATTTTCATAGTCTTAAGTCTAGTAGAATTAAGACTTAGAGGCTAATAATTATTTAGCTCGATTTTCTCACTTTTTTATGGATGGGTGTTAAAGCACATGTCCAGTGCGTGAATGTTAACTCTCACTGGAATGCCTGTTGGGAGAAACTGAATGAGTCATCTGAATGTTGGAAGACAAATCCCATATGTCTCTATCAGGTCAGCAGGAGTTTTAAAATCACACAAAATTAGCTCTGAAAGTTAAAAAAAAGTTATTGTTATGCCAACCATGCTTGCCCAGAAAGGTTTCTAACAATACGCTCGCACCACTCAAAAAGGACGAGTTTGTCTTATTTCTCCTAGAGATTCAAACCCATGTAATTAAATATGTGCCACCTGTACAGAAAATGAGCATTTTTTGGTACAGGAAAATGGTCAGATCTCTCTTGAGTGATATGCTATATAATTTGCAATCCCTTGCACAAGCATTTATCCAAAAGCCACAAACTTTCAATATAATCCTAATAATATTGATGATAATAATTATTTTTACTGTATAAGACATATACATAATGAAATTGTACAACAAGTATTTATGTGTTAAGAGGCTTGGGTTTAGTACAAATTGTGAAAATTAATTGCGGTGTATAGATCACCGAGATCACAAAAAACACCTGGACTCACTGACTTGCCTGCAATTACCTTTCTTACTAAAACAAACAAAAACAGAGAAAAAAAAGATAATTGCCACAAATAGCTCAGTTTAAGATTTTCGCTGAGCTGCACCCAATCCAGAAAATACGAGAACTGTGAACCAACTTAATGCTCAACGTACATGTTAAAAATATTTTGTGGACTATATATTTAGTATGCATACTTTTTTGCTTGTACATATAATAAAAAAAGAAAATGTACTTTAGAGGTCATACATGGGACTGAAAACATGTGGTCACTGTACATAGTTTCAAGTAGAGGTCAGAGTAATTAATCACTCTTGTCATTTAGGAAAAAAGAAATCTGAATATGCAACTTTAATACTCCCTTGTGTGTTTCTGTGAAATTGGAATCTTTCCCTTGTGATTCTCCTAATTTTCCTCGAACAAAATGTTCACAGCGTCTGACTGATGAAACTCCCTATTTTTGTATTGGTCTTCTTATATTTTCTAAGTACTGCCATGTCTTTCACTGCACAAGATTGATCACTTTGGGGAATCTGGTACTAAAGTCCAGGGAACTTGATGTCTTCATTTGTTAAAATGCTGACACACAAACAACAGAAAGCATGCTTTAAAATAATAGCTGGTTATATCCATAGTCCTATATGCATTTAGGTTTTACTCTATGAGGGACTACTGTGGAATAACAGTCTGGGTTCTGGACTTGCAACTGGAAGGTTGTGGGTTCAGGTCCAGTGAGGTGTGTGGCAGTTGTGCTCTTGCACAAGGTGCTCCAACCAAATCGCTCCAGTGAAAAGCCTACCTGCATAGGTGGGTGCAAATGTAAGGTGATTTGGATTAAACTGTAAGCCACATAAATTTGGTAAAAATAAAATAAAGTCTACAATGGGCTCCTGTCGGGGGTGTATCCTGCCTTGTGCCTGTTGCTCGCTGGGACAGTCTCCAGTTCCCCTGCGACCCTGAATTGGAAGAAGCAGTTAGACAATGGATGGATGGAAAACACATACATTTTATTACATCTTCGAAAGGAAGATGCAGATACATTTGCTCATTGTAGCTGACAAAAAGTATTCAACCAAGCATTCCACCAAAGGGACTTTCAAAAAAACTCATGAACAAAAGTGTAAAAAGACAAAGATCAGGAGAAGGATATAAAAACAATTCAATGACATTTGAACACAGTTGGATTATTAAGGAGTAGAAAATGTATCATACCACCCAACCACCTAACATTGCATGAAAGCACACAATAAATCAATCTTGCTCACCCACAAATCTTTATGTGCCTCGCTAAGATGGCATTTTTGAGAAACGTGCTCTGGAAGTAGTGTCCATCAAAACTTGAGTTGTTTAATAGTTTGAGAAACATATGTTTTATTATTCGAGTGCTAAGAAATATCCGATCAAATTATTACTGATGATAAGAATGAAAGAAATGCTTTGAAATTCAGTGCAGGGTAAAGATACATTATAACTGAAGGGTGAGTGTACATTAAATCATGGGAGAATATACCCAGGGGATGATAAAACGGATTGCTGTCAGACCCATTACGAAAGACACAAAAGTGAATGTCATATGCAGGTGGCATGCTTGAACACTAGAGAAACATGTAAATGGGGAGTGGCTAAAATGTTTTTCGTTGCTATGAGATATTATCTAATCCAATTACAGTACAATACCACGATACCTTTCCTTTGGACCAGAACAGGTGCATATATAACACACGTTACGTCTGAATACAAACATGTTCCCATTTCATTTGTAAAAGGGCAGAAAACACATTTACACAAAAAGAAGAGCAGCTCTGTATTTTTGTACTAAACTTCAGAAGAATGTTGGATTTAGGAATGCTTCAAGAATAAGGCCCCAGTTTCTTTACATATAATTCACCTCCCGCGAAGTCTGACAATTCCCTCCATCTCCGTCTCCTTTTCCTCACTGTAGCTGTATGCCTGTTTGCTTCCATGAAGGTCTACAAACTCTGTAACGTACTGTTCTTGCTCCCCGGTTTCTTCGTCGAGGTGATGGTATAGTCCGTGTAAATCTCTTCCACCAGATCCTGTAAAATAGTCAAGTATGTGCAACTGTTTCGAAAAAGAGAAAAACTTTCAACAGAAAGTGAAGCCAAAGTCCATTGTGCAAAAAAACACAAAGTATTAGATAATACAAGGATAGTATTGTAAAAGATAATACCATGTGAAGGTTTCTTCCATCAGACACCTTCAGTTTTTACATCTTAACTTCAGCATGAAACCTGATTTACAGTATATGGTGACATACTGTACCTGGTTAGTTGCTGAAGTTGAGATTTATGCTTGATCAACAGTCTTGCTCCTTTACAGACATTCTAAATACATTATTTTTCTTTTACTGGGTTCATGAATACAGGTTAAAAAAAAGGAATATCCTTGATGAAGTAAGTCAGAAACCTACTGTACCTCCTTCCAAATATTCTCCAGGGATACCTTTAGAGTGAAACCATTTCTGGAGACTTTCACATTTTCTTTGAACATCAGGTGGAGGATATGTGTTGATTCCACCTGCGGGAGTATGGATTTCGTTTAAAAGCTAGCATGGACAACGTTGTGCTCAAATGAACTGTCCAAAATACATTAAACAAATACAGTTACAGTACCATCTACTTCTCCTATGCAGCATCACAGTATGTGTCTGATATACTGTAACACACCTCCTTACCAGTATTCTCACTGAATAACTATGAGGGGATGTGGAAGTTACAGTCAACATCTGTTCATGTTTCCTTTTTTAATCAATAATATGCTACTCATTATAAAGTTACTCATGAACCCTTTGTCAACATGCTGAAAAAAAAACACAGTCCATAGTGTTCTTCCCCTTTAACAGTCATAACAGCTCTATGATGTTTTTATTGTGATCTGTGTGAAAGTTGCTGGGAACCAGTGATGTGAGGGATTCGTTCTGAAAAAAGGAAACAAGATAGCTCTGTAATTGCTGCAGGTCTGAAGCGAAAAAGTGTGATGCCACAGAACTGCAGAAATGTCAAATTGTAATGTGTCTAAGATGGCTTCCCTATCAACACCATTACATGAAATGGGCCTAAGAAACACAGTGCGCTTATAAAAGAATAAACTTGAAATTGGAGTGAAAAAATTAAAAGTATAAAGAATTCAAGAGTGAGGTAGGGCCTTTTTTACAAAGTGTAGCAATTCATTGTGTCTACTGGTTTTCGGTACTTTTAATTACTTGTCCTAACAATTACTTGTCCAAAAATATCTCAGTTAAAGAATAATATTTCCAACAACTTCAGCATACAGAAATATACAGTATACTGTCTCTCCTCAGCCTGCTAATCCTCCTCAGCCTCCTGTGAAGTATTTCATTCTTTATTCCTGACTAAAAATATTTGAGTAATCAACTTACATATGGCACAAGTTTAAATGATAATATATCAAACACTCCCACAGTGTTTGTCTTTACCTCCTGCTTAAGTCTAATTGGTTGAACATCTCACCTGAATGAGAGGAACTCATGTGCATGGGGGCAATACTGATTACTGATTACAACCCCCATAAAACCTTTTAATTCATTCAGATGCTGTTCTGAATGAATCCTACAAAATACACCTAAAAAAGAAAATTGAAATGAATTCTCCTGGGATTAGGAACTTGGCTCAAACTAAAGGAAGCCAGCAGAAGGCAAAATCAGAAGTGGTCACCCAGGACCCAAGACTGAGAATCCCAGTGATATGGGAATCCCTAACAGGATGGACCAGATGAGATTAGAGTCCAGGAAATATCAAGGGTGTTGAGAATCTTTGCAACGTCCATCAAAGACAAATGAAGTGACGCAAAGTAAATAGCAAACCTGTCACAATGCCTTTGCAATTGACACAGGACTGGGGGTAACATTAAAGACCAGCAGAAGAACCTGGTCATTAAAGACCAGTACGGACCAGAAGGGAAATGAAATCAACGTCTCCTTACTGTTTAGAATGCGAATGAAGCCTTGAGTAAACCTTTGAGCGTATTCTATCCCACCATGCTTCGCTTCACCCAGACACAGCAGATGCTGTTCCAGTGGGACGCTCGCCAGTTTTTCCACTGCTGTGACATTGGATTGACGCCCCAGTGAAAGGGTGAACAAAGTCACGCCCTCACACTGAGCTAGCAGGGCAATGTGATCCAGCTTGGCTTGGTCCCACACGTTTGTCTCTTCTCCGATAACTGTAAAAATGACCTTCGTTGGTCTGGGCCTGGAGGACTTGAGCATGATATTGTGGATCACCCACTCCACAGCATGCTCAGTACAGGACAAGCCACCGGTCTGCCGCATGTTCTTGTGAATGTGCCTTTTCATTAAGTCCCTGTTTCTATACCGCAGGAGGTCAAACTCGATCTTGACAGGCTCTTCTCCTCGCCGTGGGGGGTAGTTCAGTGTGCTGTGCTGCACCAGAGCCACCCTGGCTCCCCTGTCGGAGGTCCCTGGCTGGCTGCTAACGTCGAGCTGGTCCAGAATGGAGCTCAGAAGCTCCTTGACACCATCATACTGATCCGTCGGCACGTTCCGGGAGCTGTCCACTACCAGAGCCAGGTCCAAGTCCATGCGCAGAGGAATGGGAATAGATTTGAAGCTTTGGCATACCACTGAGGGACTGCATGGATCTGAAACAAGGAATAAACACAAAAAAAAAAGCCCGTGCATATTACATGCTATCTACACACACTTATACATTGCATTAATAATGGGGAACCCTCCCCATGAAGTTTTTGTTATTGTTTGTCACAGGCTTACCGTAGCACAGCGCACACTGCCGAACTCTGTAGAGCTCCGGGCTCTGATCCTGTGCTTCTTCCAACACAGACACCATGAAACTCCCACTTTCATCGGCCTGATAATGAAGCAGAGAAACAGAATAAGCCTTGTTTGGGGATTTTTGGACTAAGGAGGTAGATCATGTTGATCAAAGAAAATGTTTACATGTGTTAATATGTAGAATTGGGCTCATTTTACAAACCCATTAAAATAGAGATGCTTTGTTTTTTTTTGCTTTCATTCATTTGACGTTCTACAACAAATCATACAAAACAACAATATCATCTACTTTTGCTTTACTTTTCTAAATTAATCCAGAGCATCAGTGGGGAGCAATTTCTAAAAAAGAATGTTTCTAAAAAGAAATCTAGCAACGTCATACCATCCAGCCCCACTTCAGAGCGTTGGTAGGGCTAAGTATAACGTGGTAGGAATTGGGCACTACTAATGCTTATTTACATGGTTACGAACAAGATTCTGAATGTTCTCATGTACAGATGGTCTAATAATGGATGTACTGTAACAGTATTATTAACTTTAGACCAAACACAAAGCTCAACTACACTAAAGCTCTGTCACCTTCATACTGATGCAGAGCCATGATGATAATGATGCTCCCTCTGATGATGATACTAGAGCATCAGGATTTACTGAATTATACTGTATGATACTAAAAACAAATGAACAAACTGCTGAATAAAAGCCAATGTTAAAACATGCAGCGGGTTTTTGTAACATCCATGTTACAATGCAGACTCATAAGAGTACAAAGTTAAAAATAATTACAGAAAAAAGGAAATACCTTATCAGCTACAATCATACTGACTTGTTTATACAAAAAGCAATTTATTTTACAGATCAAAAGAAGGCAAGTGAAAAAAAAAGAATCAGAACCCATATTCTGTTTAAGGTAAATGTATTAATATGCAACACGAACAACATATTACAGTTCCGAACTACTTCAAAAATAAGGGTAGGACACTAAACTCAGCTTCTGGGTATATTTTTACTGTCATCACCAACAGGACAGCACTAATTCTTAAGCAGAGGTATTCACAGATTCTGTACCTTTCACTCGTGTTTCAATAACAATTTGTTTTTTCCCCCCTCACCTCGAAAGCCCGTCTGACGTTGGGCACGTTCCTGAAGGCGATGACCACGGGGGTGATGTCCAGAGCCTTGAACTCCAGTGCTGCTGTCACAATAGGAGTGGCCTCCTGCGATGCTCCATTGCTGATGAAGATGGCCACCTTCCTCATGAGCACACCCTGGCGGACTCGCTTGAACACGTTCCTGGCTACGAATCTCATAGCCGCCCCGATGTTGCGGCGGCTGGTTGTTCTCATGGGTGGTATCTTGTTTATAGCTTCGATCAGTTGTTTTTTCCTGTGGTAGTCCGAGAAGCGAATGAGATACTTTGTGGTGGAGCTGTAGGAGACAACAGCCACGCGGGCCCCGGTGGGGCAGTTGCTTTCTGAGATGGTCAGATCCTGGAGGAGGTTCACGGCGATGTTCCGCATTCTCTCAAAGACCTGCGGAGTAACATCCTCGGACATGTCAAGGGCAACGACCAGCTCTGTTGGGTACACAGGGCAATCCGTCCTGCCTGGGAAGAAATCGACACATTCCAACAACTTCAACACACTGCAAGACGGATATTGCAAAACAACAAAAGAAATGGTGCAATACTAAAATAATTTCATGCTGCAAATGAAAGCGACCCTTTTATTTCCACAGGTGTTCAGGTCCTTTGGCTCACCAAGGGCTGAGTATCAAGTAACCAGCCAGAAAAAATAAAATAAAAACCTCTTCTGAAGGGAATTTATATAAATGCTGAATTGATACACATTTTATAACAGTAAGAGATAGAAAAAATATTACTATGTCTCATTACAATTCCAAATTCCAAATGAGTCCCCCCCACAGACACACACAAAATCAAACTATGCAAAAATAGGTTTTTACATTAAATGAATTAAAGAATATACTGTGTACTATTTTTAATATAATATGGTAGAATGCTATTTAGACCTAAAATTGATATTTGGGCAGTTTTTATTTAATTTATAAACAGTCTGATCCCTACAGGAGGAGTTCTGAGAAGGTTTAGAAACATGCTGTATGCATGTTTGCACTGTACAACCTTTTTTATAGGCTGGATGAATCTGGCAAGTTAGGCCTGATATAACTCTATAACTAAATCAACAGACAACCCCTGTGGATGCAGTGGGTGCCTGAGTACAGCCAAAAAAGATGGAAAAGAAATAAAAAAGAATTCCAAATAGTACATAAACTTTGAAGTAGTGCAACTTGAAGTGTAGTTATACACACACCACATACTTTTAACTCTGGGTTTTAAAAAGTCAAGTTTGAAGTCTTGACCTCACTCGTTCATTACAGTTGGTGCCAAGTGCTAAAATAAATATTACCAATAAAAGAGAAGACACCAAAGAATAAATTAATTATGTAGAAGAATTCCAACAAATTACCTTCACAGCATGCTGTTAAAGAGAAAATGAGACAAAATGTTAAATTTGCCCAGCAGCATTTGTCGAACAAAGTTCATATTTAAATTTCAAACGTCCACAAAGAAAAAAATGAAATCTTTCATTACAAAGCCATTAATGATTAATCTTTATTATTTCTATTAAAAAAACAACAGCAGTTTGGTACATAGCTATTACAGTACAGTTTTATTTTGATTTTGAAATCAGAGACGAGTGTTTTAGATTTCAGAAAATATTTTTAAAAAAGAAAAAAAAAAGCCTTCCACATTCCCACATTGCTCTGCAACAATCAAGCATTTTTACTGGTAAATTAAATTCTAACCGCACTTATTACTTTTAAAAAGTAAAAATGTTGATTTTCATGTTGCCTGCTGTCGAATTGTCAGGTTTGATACAACAGCTGTTAGCGTTTCTTATATCATCTTTTGTTTCCTCGGTAGCATGCTGTTGGATGTGCTCTTTATGTTTCATTTAATACAGTATGAAAATCTCTGGAGGAAAAAAAAACTTACGGCATAGCTTCTTGATGTGGGAAACAAGCTCACAGATCTAGATGGATAAACGAAATAGAGATACAGTATGTTGAATTTTCATTAAATCAAACAAGAACATTACAAAGGTTACAAACAAGTGGGAGTCATTTGGTAGCTCATGGCTGAGTGATCCAAAGATCTCATCCAGCTGTTCTCCGAAAAGGGCTCCAAGAACTTGACTGATTAGCTACAGTAGGTTCATATTTTTAAATCTGGAAATAAAATGCAGCTACAATACATACATTGTCTGATTTGCGTCTGCTCGGTCCTTTAGCACCCTGAAAAAGAATACAGTTTTGAAAATTATAAGAAAGTGACATGAAAATGAGATCGACACAATCACAAAAGGTCGATTTCAGATTTGACACTGTATATTATTTACTGTGCCTTTTTTCTCACGCCAAGACACATCCTGGAAGAGATGCCGGCCTGTTGCAGGCCAGCCACATGGGCACAGAATTTCCCCTGCCACCCTAGTTTGCTTGTTTATGCGGTCCTATATTTACAGAAAAACAAAAGACCCCAGGAAATCTCAAGATCAGAGCACAGTCAGACACGGATCAGCTGTAATTGTAGTTCCCGTAACAGAGGGACGATCAGATTCAAAGCTGACCCCATGGCCCTGGAGACCAGGGTTTCCAGGCTGTCCGGGGGCGCCAGGCCTGCCGGTGGAACCCTGAAACAAACACACAGCACAATTAACGGGGTCCCGCTAGACATCAGATACACACAAAAATTTAACTCTGTGGAGAAAGTAGCTTTTTGTTAGCACCGACGCATGCTATGGCTCAGCCCGTGTTATTAAAAAAAGAATTAAAAAAGTGGACTTTTTCTGCCCAGGTGCTTTTAAGTTGGAACCGAAACGACTAATTCATGATGCAGCCAGCTGAATTTGCCTTTGCCCTTGGTTTTGCAAAAACTCCTGTGTAACAAGGCAGCAAACTCTTGTGTAATGGTAGACATAAGTCCACCACAGGGCACACACGCACTCCTGAGATAGAGATACAACATAACCTGGCCACCGTGTTTTTCTTTGGAAACCCGAAGGACAGCATTGCATCCAGGCAGATCACACAAACTCCAAGCCGGAGACCCACGCGTCCGCACTCAAACCAGGGACCCAACAAAAGTGAGGCAGTATTTCTAACTCCTGCACCGTTCCATCGGTTAGTACTTTCCATCTGCACATTTCTGGCAAGAAGGAATCCGAGATGTTATTCCGAGGAGCTCGACACAGCTGCAGAGATAAAGCACATCAACGGCCCTCACCCGGCGTCCGCGGACCCCTGTGGGACCGATGCTTCCTTTCCTTCCTGGATCCCCCGGTGGTCCCTTAAAGCCAAGAGGAGAAGAGACACTGAGCTTTGCTTTCTCCTACAGTACTGGATACATATCCTGCTCCAAACACAGTAGGAGCCCAGTGCTCTTCCACTGCAGTTACTGTATGAGCCAGTGTAACATTCTTTCAACGCTGACCAACATAATTAAAGAAGCAATTCTCAAAAGCTGAAGCTACTGATGTGACTGTGTACATCACTGTGCCGCATTAACACCCTGCAGATGGCAGCAGCTAAGCAGGCCTCAGCCTGGTCTGAACAGCAATGGCCTTCACTACTTAGTCATTACACAGCCCGCTGGACTTCCCGAAACAGTAGGGGTGATGAACCAGGTTTATTGGTTACATTCCACTCTGGGATGACAGAGAGGGCTTGTGAGCATTCCTAATACCCAAATCTAAATGTGTTGGCACTGATAAATGATTTTGACACCATTTTGGCTAATTTTAGATAGAAACTTGGCTCATTTCAAGATGGATTTATTCCTTCCAAAAAAGTACATAGGATAATTTTGTAATGAGCTGTGTGTTTCTTTTGGAACTAAATATACAGTACATTTACCACTTTTCCCTGAGCAGTGTGCAGCCACTCAAAACAGTTACAGTATATGCTGGTGTTACTTATGTCAATAATGTCACGTTGATTATTATAATATGACATAATACCGTATATATAGAAAACATAATCTGAATGATTTGTTATTTTGCTGTCCTGTTTTATATCCCTTCTAGTAGCTCAAAAATCGTTTTGCTTTTCAAACTATGTTCAATTTTTTACAAGTGTTATGCAGGGACAGCAACTCTGAATTCACATGAGTGGTTCTCATTGTGTATTTTAACAAATGAGATTATCGGTTTTGCCAGACTCAGGAAGAAAATATGAATTGTCTGTCCTGAGTCCAGTTCAGGCATGACAGGGTTGGTTATTATTATATTGCAGAAGTACTTGGCCAATAAGTGACCTTTACATTTATGTCTCACGCTGAGATTTTTATGAATTGAGTCCATGAATTGTTGGACAGATTTGAGGATGGATAAGTGACAGGAGACCTGGATCACCTGGAGGCTGTCACCATCTCACCACTCCAGGTGATTCAGGGATATTTAAGGGCTGCTCAGACTCTTCTCGAGGGCTCTGTTATACAATAGTGTTTGTTCTCTGAGCTTCTCAAGTCTTTAGTTACCCAGGTCTCCTCTCCTGTCCTTTGTTTATTTCACTTTCCTGACCTTGCTTGGTTCTTGTCTACATTTCTCGGGCCTCCGGTGTGCTCGTTATTTTCTAAAGTGTTGATCTCAGCTTGGAACCTGCTTTGCTTGACCTCATCTCCCAGACATCTCTGTGCCTGGCTGAGGAGCCAATGGTGCAAACCTACCACCTGTGGAATTATGACAGAATGCCTCCAAGTCAGACTCCCCCTGCACAGGCCCTGGACTACATTTGCCTGAACTGCGTTCTGTTTCCCCAGTCTGCTACAGCACCACTCCAATTGTGCGCACAGCTCAGTCACTGCCTTTCGTCCAGGAGGTGGATTCAACTTGCGACTCCTGATCCGCTGCTGGTTCCCGTCAGAGGGATATGATAGCATGCAATAAAATCAAACATTTGAATACAATAAAGCATTTACACAGCCTACCTGAGGCCCTGGGTAGCCCGGAAAACCTACTTCACCCTGAAACAAAACAAATGTCAGCAAAGATCCTTAAGTACAAGAGAGGAGTTGCAGAAGATTCCCCAACTCAAACACTTACAATGGATATTACATATTTCATATGCAAAAGCTGCATACTGTGTAAACTGGGATGTTATGCCTAGTTCCACGTGTTTATCATCATCTGTTGATGACTAATGTTGCTCTTTTCTTCCAAGGTCTTATTATGGGCTTTAACACGTGGTCTTTAGATTTGTATGCAGACGGCATGACAGGCGAGTGAAAAGACATATGACCACAACATCTCATTATTCTACACAATGGAAGAAGCAGTTTAATCATGGCAGGGAATCAAAGATATTTTGGATGTGGCCAATCCAGAGGAAAGCTCTGCTGAGGAATACTTAATAAGATCCGATTTCCCCAACACGTTTGGGGAAAGCACCTGCGAAGCACAATGGAGTTTCTTTTGGAAACCATTAGCCTTAAACAGATTGGAGTGTCAAATGTTTTTTCCAGATGCTGGATGCTGGCAAGACCTCAGCCCCAAGATCAACGCGAGGCACTGCAACCTAGTAAAGAGCTCTGCTGGAGCTCTTCAAGACTGTTCTGGATTTACAAAGCATTCGGAATACCCTTTAGATAGCAGGGGACACTTGCACATACTGTAAGTAAAAAGCTGAAAATGGGTGGTCGTTTCTATAATACAAATAGTAAGAAAAAAATTCAGACAATTCTTTAAATTCTTTACTGGTGTGCCTGGTATCTACCTTTCTTCCTTTCTGTCCAGGGGGTCCAAAACCATGTCTGCCATTGCTCCCCTGTTTGTCAAATGAGATAATAAATACTCTTCCATGACTCAATCACACTTACTAGGACCATATTCAATTAATCAGAATATCAGATTCAACTCTTGGAAACTACAGCCCTTCTTTCATTGCGTTCACATAGGAAATAACATTTCTAGAAAAAAGGTTTGGTCAATGAAACCAGATACTGTATATGTTTGACTTATTATTATTATAGATAGAAATAATACTTATAAGTTACATTTATTGTATGCACGATGTTGCATGTATTATTTCATTTAAGGTGTTATGTGGTATCAAAACATAATGAAAGGGAAGTAACTCTAAATCACATTATCATTAAACGCGACAAAGATGGCAGTCCACAGAAATCCACCATTTTTATGTTTTGACAAAATCACACCGGTAAACCTGCTGGTCCTCTTGGTCCTCCAGCTCCTCCATCTCCAGAGTCTCCAGGCTGACCCTGAAGCGCATTATTAAAAGGGAGGTGAAAAGTCAGTGACAAACATACAGGCCCATACTCTGTTACAGTGATTAAAACAGTCTTTTAATTCATTTGGATTACCGGTGAAGCGGCAAGACCTATTACTAAACTTAGAATTTAGTTTTGTCAAAGATCTCTAATCATCTTGGTGTTGCTTTGAACAAGCATTTTGGTGCCTCTTTGTAAACGCAGAGGAGTGCATTTACCAGGGCCCTCCGATAAGAGACATGGCCTGGTGGCTCAGCCCCTCAGGCCCTGCAGGCTGGATCACAGTCCTGATGCCTCTTCCCACCCTCACCTCAGCCCTTCAGCCCTGCACCCAGAGCACTCCAGCCCCGTTACCTGCCAGCCTGTTCCCCACCTGGATATTGCCCAATTGACAGCAATGCACAGCTCAGCCTGGTTCTCGGCATGCCCCCTGCAGACCACCCTGATGATGGGGGCCCAGTTCTGCCCGTCTCGAGGTGCAGACCCTCCAACCCAGCCCTGTCCCCGACTCTCCTCCCTGCGCTCCTTCCCACAATGCAGAGTCCATACTGGAGCCACTGCTGCTGGGCCCTTGCTCTTGGGGTCATGACTGCTCCATGCCCACCCTTGCCCACCAGGTGAGCGGAGCGGCATATTTGTATGAATGGAAGATCTCAGAAATGAAAAAAATAAATTGATTCTGCCTGAAAAATGAATTTGTTTTTAGTAAATAAACGCAATTGTAAATAAAACACATAGCATAAAAATCTACACGCGTGCAGTAGTTCAGTGTTGTGAATGGTACATGGCCTATTCTGTCACAGCACAACAAAGCAAAAGCAGATGCTTTTTATAAATCTATATATATATATCGGTTATTACAAATGATTTTAACATCAGTACGACTGTATGCTCTAGCTGGTGTTATGCTTTCAAAAACCAAATGCAGTGTGAAATGTTGGATATCCTAGATATGGCTTTTCAAACACCACTGAAAGTTAAATAAAGGCAAACGTATTGTAATACATCCATATTTGAGCCACAATACAGCCAGGTGGTTGACCTTTACCAAGCAGGTTAAGACAGACGACTAACTTATTATTCCTTGTGTTGTTCCTTGTGAAAAATGTAATGGAGTGTCTAGGGGATTTAATTTATCTGCAGAAATACATAAACCTCTCTGGCCTTTGTAGATGGTGCCTGGCAGTTCTTCTATTTCTTTTGTAACTTGGCACTGGGACTGCTGTTCACTTTGTCTCAATTAACACAAAAATGGCATTCCTACAGTATGTAGACAAAAATGCTGCCTGAATAACATTTCCTGCTCAGTTTCAGTTGTTGAAAAATGGTTTAGGTGATTGACTCGAAAAATGGCAGACATTACGCTTAAAATAAAAGGATTCACATTTTTGAAAAATAGCATTTCTTCATAAGTAAGTCAGGGTGTCATCTTGGTTTTTTCTTCTTAAATGTAAAAACCACAGCTCTTGAGAAATAATCTGTGCAATCAGATCCAGAGAGGACAAATCCCAGTGAAGATCCCTGGGCTAATTAATATCTGGTGCTTGTGCATAAAGTAAACAAACTGGGTATCTGATCTAGCCTTTCCAAAATTTACTCACTGTACTTATTTTCTAAAATTTAGATCCACTCGAAATGCACGGGACTACATTGGATTCAGTTTTTGAATAATGGCCTTATGTCATGAAGAAATATGACTGCCTGACCGGCTCTTTAGCTTCTGTTTCTGCTACTGTCAAAGTGCCTCTGTTGAATAATGGTTTAGCTTAACAATTCCAAGCTTTTTTCCTATTCTAGCAGTTAACTACAAATACTTGCTGAGCAGAGCCACCATTATAGTGCTGAGGGCAGTTACAGTTACTGAAGAGGTTACTTCTTAGAATGTAAGCTGGAGTGTGAACTTTTACAATTCACACTCCAGGTGCAGCACTGAAGAAAGACAGCATCTACAGTATGTAATACTTTTTTTCTAATACCATAAGGACAGATCAGCACTCTGTAAGTGTCAGTGTGGAAAGCTGTCTTTCTTCCGATCTTAGGATCTACACAAAATGGAAAACCACTTTCACCGGGAGAAAATACTTCAGACAAATGCCCCCATGAGGTGAAAGAGCACTGAATTTAAGAATGTGCCTTGATTTTGGCGCAATGCTAAGATGAAGTACTGTCCAGAGAATGGGTATAAAAATCCCAATGCATTTGATAACAGGAAGTGGTGTTAAACAGGTGTCTTTGTAAACATAAATAATAAAAACAGGCAAATTAATCAGATTTTCAAAATACAACTTGCCTTAACAGGAGTTAAAGTCATTTAGCTCCCTCACTCACAGATTAAAGGAAAATTTAAACTCAGAGGAACCCCTGGTCAAATAATTTGCTTGTTTTTGTAATCAAATCTTTGTTTATTCGAAGGTTGTTGGGCACATTACATAGCTAAACCTTTTAAACACTTACTGTCCTGTCTCTGTGTTTCTAAAATAAAAAACATCAACAGCACAAGTAAAAAACTTTTCTTTTCAACAATATATGGGCGTACTGTACTTTTACGTACTGCAATTCTGAGAATGTGTCTGCAAATATGTTAAGATTTTCCAACCTTCTGTCCATCTGGTCCCGGCTTCCCAACAGATCCTTCTGGGCCTTCTCGTCCTGTTTGACCCTGCAAGCGTACCAGCAGATTACTGATGATGAAGATTCAAGTCATTAATTGAACATCGTCTAAACTTTTATTTCCAGAACAATCCTGAAAACGCAATACTATAGAGGGAGAAACCAAATTAGTTCTATGCACAATGACCCACATCACAGCTCGTCCTTCCAGGGACTGTAGTGGAATATGACTACAGAACGTTACGGAATACATCCCCCAGCAGGGGTAATGCTTTGGCCAGTGTGAGTGATTTGTCAGGTTATCTGGTGGCTGTTGTAACTCCCTCATGGGAGTGTCCTTCTATTAAACCGTATTAACAGTATTTATACATTTTGTCCTGTTCTGTTTATTATTTTGATTTCAATGCCTAAGCCATGTGCAAACAAATGATAGTCTGCAAAGACACCCTGAAGAGAAACCTTCGTGCAGTAGAGCATTTAATAGAGCAATTTCTCTGAAACACTGTACCTAGTCAAGAGTTCAACTGGAATATTCCACCGGGGATTAGAGTTTTGAGGTCTTCCAGTCAGCAGTTCGGAGACCTAACCAGTACTGTACACTATCAAAAAACAGTCAACAATCAAATTTCTGATATTCTTGCAATAGTTTTGGACTATTTTATATCATTTCATTTGAAAAAACAAGCAAGAAACCTTGCTGAGCCCATACGGTATGTGCGTGTGGTGTCTAGAAACCTACCTGAGGCCCAGGTAGACCTGGAGGGCCCTGAGACCCCGGGAACCCAGATGATCCTTTCTCCCCCTGTTGTGTGAAAGGAAGAAACAAAGGTGCACCGGTATTCACAGTGAAATTCTTGGAATCTGATTTTCCCATCAGTAATCTGTGTAATTTCTGTGTGTACTTGGCTCAGTGCTGATATTGCTTAACAGCTGGCCAGATGAATCCTCATCTTACTGTGCAGCACCAGACACCTGTGACTTCCTAGCCCCTGTGTGCTCGCCGCTTGATCGATAGGAACACTCTCGGTTCTGGTCTCATCCTAGACAGTCTCATGTCTCTTGTTTACTACTCCCTCAGTCAGATCACTCACTCTAATTGTGTAGTCTTCTGTGATTCCTAAGAAAAAGGCTGCAGATTATAACTGGCAGTGTAGTGTTGGTTTCACAAAAATGCATTGTCTGTTTTTCTGCAGCTGTAGTTGAGCGTTTGATCTTAAATGCAAATGTCTATTTGTCCAGCTTCGGTTGTGTTTAAATATAGTGCCCAGATGACAAGGTCGGAACATTTCCAGCCCACAACAGCATGATTCCGGAAAGACATTCTTTAAAAATTAAAGGCAGATAAGGATAACGAGGATAATTTAAAAATACCAGCACAGTCCATTTAGTTTTCTGGAAAGACTGTACTGTGGTTCATTTGGAAACTTATCAGATTAATACATATGAAATTGTTTGGAAATTGTTTGCTCTGTTTTGGCAGTCAAGGTAAATAACCTCTTTCTTCTCATTGATTTTATTCTGGTTTAGCTTTGCATAGGCTTCAAAGGAACACACAGACGTCTTTGCACAGGTATGCTCAATTCCATGCCCTCCCATTCACATGATGAATATACAGCCATTGCCTTGTCCAGGCCTCTGCCAAGGCTTTTTTCAGACAGTTCTATTTATAGGAGCAAGTAATAGGTTTATTTCCTGCTGAAAAGAGAAGAAAGAAAATGCAATATTTCGGCTGTGGAGCCTTCTTTAGGTGTCTTCTTCACCTAAATAAGGCTCCAAGGCCGAAACGTGTTTCCTTTCTTCTCTTTTCAGATCAGAATAAATCTATGACTTGTTCCTTTGCAGCCTACGCATGCTGACGCAGCTCCCCACCTGAACTATTTATATTTATAGGCATTTATAAAACATGGTCATCAAAACTGAAAATAGCAAATGTTGTCCAGTAAGGAAATGTTATGCCTCTTCAGACTTTCATCCCAAAATAATAAACCAAAAATCATATTTAACCTTTTTAATAGTTTCTTCATAATTGCGGATAACACAAAGCAAATCAATGTATAGACATTTTTTTAAGTCTCAGTCACCTAATAAACCAAATCAGAATTCTCTTCCCTGTGTCTGATGGTTACACTGCTACTCTCTTATATACAATACCAAACTACAGTACTTTACATTTACTCACATTCATTGCCTTTTGATTTATTTTGTCGCCTTACCTTGTTTGTATCAATACATCCAATTTTTAACCACTTTATTCAATCCCGGGTTGCAGGGGAGCTGGAGCCTATCCCAGCAAACATTGAGAGCATGGCAGGAGGCAGGATACACCTTGGATGGCACACCAGTCCACCACAGGGCACACACACCCCCTGGATGGGACACCAGTCCACCACAGGCGCACACACGCCCCCTGGACGGGACACCAGTCCACCACAGGGCACACACACACCCTGGACGGGACACCAGTCCACCACAGGGCGCACACACCCCCCGGACAGGACACCAGTCCACCACAGGGCACACACACACCCCGGACAGGACACCAGTCCACCACAGGCGCACACACACCCCCTGGACGGGATATCAGTCCACCACAGGGCACACATACCCCCTGGACGGGACACCAGTCCATCACAGGGCACACACACCCCCTGGACAGGACACCAGTCCACCACAGGGCACACACACCCCCTGGACGGGACACCAGTCCACCACAGGGCACACACACCCCCTGGATGGTATATCAGTCCACCACAGGGCACACACACCCCCTGGACGGGATATCAGTCCACCACAGGGCACACACACCCCCTGGACGGGATATCAGTCCACCACAGGGCACACACACCCCCTGGATGGGACACCAGTCCACCACAGGCGCACACACGCCCCCCGGACAGGACACCAGTCCACCACAGGCGCACACACGCCCCCCGGACAGGACACCAGTCCACCACAGGCGCACACACGCCCCCCGGACAGGACACCAGTCCACCACAGGCGCACACACGCCCCCCTGGACAGGACACCAGTCCACCACAGGGCACACACACCCCCTGGATGGGACACCAGTCCACCACAGGCGCACACACGCCCCCCGGACGGGACACCAGTCCACCACAGGGCACACACACCCCCTGGATGGGACACCAGTCCACCACAGGGCACACACACCCCCTGGAAGGGACACCAGTCCACCACAGGGCACACACGCCCCCCGGACAGGACACCAGTCCACCACAGGGCACACACACCCCCTGGACGGGACACCAGTCCACCACAGGGCACACACGCCCCCCGGACAGGACATCAGTCCACCACAGGCACACACAGACATCTACCAAATTAAAATGAACTGATTTATAGATTGAGAGTAAAGAGGAAAACCAACCAGCATGAAAAGGAAATACCCCCCCCCACCTGAGGTCCGGTGGCTCCGGGCTGTCCTGTCAGTCCCCGCAAACCTGGAACGCCTCGCTCTCCCTGGAAGAGAAACCCAGCAAACACAGCCAGGCCAACCCTGAAAGCAGCATGGCCTCCAGAGAACGGCCACTGCGGTGCACAGTGAGGGTCTGACCAGCACATACTGTAGCAAACTACAAACAAACACATCAAGCGCCCAGTTTAACTGTGCGGAGATCTGTGAAAACACCAGATACTGTACATTTGCTGTCCGGTATTTGCATAAGGGAAGATATACCTCCATCAGCCCTTGTCCAATCAAGGGAAGTAAGAATTATCAATCATTTGGCTTATTTTGTACTGGAAATGACTGCAGATTTGTAACCATTTATACGACTGGACATTGCACCAGAGCATGTCTAGTGAAGTACGATGTACAGGGGTACAACAGACATGCCACCACAAGGTCTTTTCTCACAACCTTCCCATTGGAGTTCAAGAGCTCTGGCCACATCGTCCCCTTAAGGAATTAAATTACTGTGATGCTGTGACACAACATAATGATCCTGTTAAATCGTATTTGCAGTATACAGTACCGCAATGTAATTTTGTGGATATATTACACTGGTTTGTGCCCTGTGCTCTTGATAAACAATATTGGGGGGCAGTGGCATTTTAAATAAAGTTCATTAGACATTGTATTCAGCATTACTCAGAGTAAGGAAAGTCTATTGCCATTATTTGATCAAAATCAAGCGAGTGACTGCGCCTGCCAATCCCAGCCTCATTCCCTGGAATTTCTAGAGAAACTTGCCTGGAAGCCAGATGTTCCGAGAACAGCCTTGGCTCAAAGTATTGTCAGGGGGCATTTTTCATATATGGAATTTGGGTCATTTCGTATGCACACAAGAACAATATTAGCTCAGCAGAAATTATTCAGAACTTATTTCTATCATACAAATTTCCTCAAAGTGTTCCCAGAGGATCGCAGCAGATGTGACCTGAGGTTTCACCCTCTCCCTTGACAGCATGGCTGTGGGTCTCCTCTGTTCAAACTCAGCATCAGGAGTAAGTTGTACTGCTGCAGGCCCTTAGCAGAACTGATGCACTTCTGTATTTCATGTGCAAAGCATGGTTTGTCGATCTCAACTGTTATAAGACAGATTCCAGACTCCTATATGAACCCTGAAACTTCTGAACAGTTTGCTTTTCTAACCTTAAGGTCTTAACACGAACATACACTGCTGTATCACAGTACTGACAAATGATTTTAAACTGTAACATAACGTCACTGAACGGCAAGGGAAATGCTGGTGACAAATGGCTGTTAACAAATTAGCCCCATTCAGGTACATTCTGGGAAAAGTATGCTGTATATGCTGATCAAATACTGTAGTAAAAGAGATATCACTTTTTTGTGCGTGTTTTTAGAAAGATAAAGTATACAGTTTTTGGAGACTGGTGAAAGGATTTGGCTTCACTTTGATTAATTGAACATTACTGAGACGCCAACGTACACTGGAGTGATTTTGACTAAATCACCTCATTAGTCACTTTGTTAGCAGGGATTTTACACATTGAATGTCGTGCTTGATGAAACTCAAGAAAGGAAAACACAGAAAATGAAACAACATTCTCTGCAGATCAAAAGAGAAAAAACGCCTTCCCGCTGTTGGTATGTACTGTAGGAGTCTAGATTAAGTCAGTACACTGTTGCTTGTCATCCAGGGTTTTAAACCAGCAAATTATAATCTAACAAGATGTTACAAACAGGCAGTATATCAATGTCTATAAGGCATGATGCATTGCCTGACTGCCGAGGGGGCCCAGTGCGATGTTCTGCGCAGGAGTGTGTAGCTGTTACAGACTTCCAGCTGTAGAGATTGATGGGAGTCTGGTTGCAGAGTGCTGTGCAAAACAGGTCCTGGAACCTCACTTGCTGCAATTTCCGCAAGCTTGTCCTGATGTAACTATGTTCTTGTAACAGCTGTTCTGCATGATAGGAAGGCGACAGATCTGTCACTGGTGCTCTGCTCACCAGTCATCAACGCCATTAAACATTTGCTTGTTGAGCTGGGAAGATGTGTGGGTGTCACGATCGCAAACCCCTCCTCTTAAGGGCGCTCCGGCCCTTCCTCGTTTTCTCCCATTACCTGCACCTGTTCCCTATTTCCGTTCCCCCTTAAAAGCCAGACGCAGACTTCACTCGAGGTTCCTCATTGAATTCTGCTTCGTGAGAGCCCGGGCCCTGCTGCGTCTGGCTCCGTTACGCTTTTAACCTTCCGTTCCTGATCCCCCCCCCCCGCCGGTCCCGACCCGGTTCATGGTTTTGATTCCCTGGATGGATCCCCTGGCCTTGGACTCTACCTTCTGTCTTGGAGACCTGTTTTGAATTTTCTCATGGATTGTTCACCCCGGATTCACTCTCCCTGGACACCTGCACCCCTTGGGCACGCCCCCTGTCTCCATACCCTCTCCTGCGTGGCTTTTTCCCTACTGTTTCCTCACCAACCGGATCGTGTCGTCTGCATAGGGCCCGGAGAGAACTGTTCGTGACAGAGGGGCTCAGAGAAAAATAATCGCACTCTTTTAATACCTTGCCAAGGCTTGTTTTTTTAATTTAGCTCAATAGAGCCCTAGGGCCATTTTGTGGTCTTTCTAAAGTGAAATATTTTATTGTTGAACTTTACCATTATGCTTACAATAGCTCTATACGTTTCTTTGTAGCATTAAAAAGTATTTCATTTAAAAAGTAAGTTTAATTTATTTACTGGGATATATTTACATCTCATAAGTTTATATTTCTTTAAAACTGAAAATGGGATGCCTTTGTTTGCACAAATAGTTGGACTAAGATGCTAAAAACCAAACAAGCTTAATAATCTTTAATGATCTCCCCTCATTTACAAAATAGCTTAAATCTTCTGGGAAAGATTTAAATATGCAATGCAACAAAACAAGACCGCAGCCAAAGACAAATTAAATAATAAAAAGTACAAACGTGTGGTACCTAACTGCCTGAAGATGTTTCCTCTTTTACTGTTACATTATTTGCCTCAAACATATAAAGCAATTACAACAAAATATAGCTTTATCAAAAGTCACAGCTGACTGGCCGACACAAGACTGTTTTCTCAAAATCTTTAGGACCTCAAATAAGTAGAAGAAGGAACAGGTAATGGGTTTATTCCATGCTGAAAAGAGAAGATGAGAAACACAAGGTTTCAGCTGTGGAGCCTTTTTCACAGACAAACACACAGTGCTTGATCCACCCACCCACACTCACTGGTCCTCACACTGAATCCATTCTCATTCAATAACCTGTTTTACCAGGAGGTTGGTGGAGTTGCCATGGGCACCAGGATGGGACCCAGCTATGCCTGGGTAGAAGAACGCTTTGTCCCTGACCTCTACAGGCAATACATCGATGACTGCGTCGGTGCCGCCACATGTTCTAATGACCAGCTAGAGCACTTCCTGCATCACTTCACCAACTTCCACCCATCCCTCAAATATACAGTTAACAAATCTTCCATTACTGTTCCGTTCTTAGGCATAAACCTATCCATTAACCATCCACGACTCTCTACTCCTGTCTATTACAAACCCACAGATTCGCACAGCTATCTCCTCTACAGCTCATTTCACCCCACACCCGAAAAAGGCTCCACAGCCGAAAAGTTGTGTTCATCTTCTCTTTTCAGCCTGGATACACCTCTACTTGTCCCTTTGCTGACGCAGCTCCCTACTTGAACTAAGAAGAAAAAGTACTTAAGAAATAGCTGTTCAGCTGCGTCCAGGAGCTTTTGTTTTAAATATCATGTACAATACATCCATTTCAGGCTTGGCATCTGATAGTATAACTGATGGCTCAACTTAAACAAAAACAGATTGGTACGTTTATCCCCAAGACAATGATTGTGAACCACTGCCTTAAAGTATAAAGTTAACGTAAGGAAATCTCTGATTCTCTGAAATGTAGATTCAAAGTATTCAAATTTAGTGCAAGGACTAAAAAAGGGAAATTTCACATCTCCTAGACATAATAATCGAAGAATAAGAATCTCTAATTAGGCAATGTAACCATCACACTAAGACATCCATGTTTCTTAAGTGTGAACACATGTAAAAATTAGGTCCAGTTCCCTAAAGGATTAAAATTCTTCCAGAACTCTTCCTTCATGTTGACTATTTCAAGTAGAGACGTGTAGTGTTTGTTATTTTAAGACCAAAGTATACGCAGTTAAACAATTAAACATTCCCATTGGACTCTAAAGAAATCCCTTACCTTCTCTCCCAGTAGCCCACGTTGTCCCTTAGGACCCTGAAAATAAAACACACCTCCTTAACCTTCATTTTCAGTTCTTCTCAGTAGAAGGAACCATCTGCACTTAGTAATACAATAAAAATCCAGTTTGCAGCCATTATTATGAAATGATGAGCGAATAAGAATCTAAACTGCAGCCATGTCTGCATTTTCTCATGAGTCCTGAACTTTATCCAGAACAATGTCACTTTCTATTTCTGAACTAATTAAAAAGTCAACAGTTCTTAAAAGGTACAGATATGATAAGAATAAGCCCACTCAGCCCACTTTTACTGCATTATTCAATATTAATAGTTTCTGGAATTTAGATTCTCAAATGTATTGATGGAGAACTTTTCCCCCATACTACACATTTTCAGTATATGGAATGTTATCTGCTGGTTTCAAAGCCTCCTGTGATGTAAGGAAGTCAGGCCATGTGTCAGTCTGCTGCAGCTGTGTAGTTAAGATGCAATGTGACTCAGATGTGACAACGGAATATCGGTCAGCTCAGTACAGGAGCTCTCTCAGGTGTCTGGTTCAGTAGCTGAAACAAATACTTTTTGAGAGGTTGAGAGTGAGCAGTTTCTAGAAAAGGACAGAGACACTCTGCAGAGCTAATAAAGAACATTATGTGCTCCATATTAACATAATATAGTATTTCAGCAGTTCTAAAAATGGAACAAGCCGGCAATTATGAAGGGACAGCGTACTCAATACTCTGTCTTTAACTGGCTTTAACTGAGAGAAAGACACTGCTGGCTGGAGATCAGCGCTGACACGTCACTGTCGCTTATAAAGCAGAGTCAGTGAAAATGCTGCAATGGGGGATCTGGGGAGGAGGGAGGGGGCTGGAAAGATGCTCACAGTGCCATCAACAACCGTCATTAATTAATTTTGTCATTGAATGTGCAGATTGATGTACAGCACATATATGTGCAGAGAAGTTGAAGTGTGAGATTGATGGTGTGACTAAACAACAATATAATGTTAATAATTATATTTAATGGCACAATTATTAGGTCAATGTCCTTCAAGGGACTAGAGTGTGATCATGGTGTATCTCTCCTTGCGCCCATAATCTGGTCAATGAACATGGATGACGTATTAGAGAATCAGCAAGAGTTCCCATGGCATTGGCCAGCATTTAACACATGAAAGCTATCTCCTTACGCATGATATAAAACTGCTCATCTTCCACAGGAACAGTGTGCCAATATGTTTAAGTGACTTGGAGTCTCTATAGCTATAGATAACATTCATCAGGGTCATCAGAGTGTCTTAAGCAGCAATTTTTTGGTTGATGACAGACTATGACACCACATCCAGGACAGAAGAATAAGCCAGCCAACTTTTCCACAAGGAAATTCTCTAAGTAAATATTATCAGGGAAAGAGTCCCATAAGAAAGCGTTCCACATGTTGATTGATGTTCACTGGAAAGGAGATTGCTATGTTTCTCACCTTTGCAGTGATAGAGCTGTGGTGGAAAGACTGGAAATACAAAAAAGGTTTTCTTTTCATCCTACCGGTGGTTGAAAACGTCTTTAAACTCCCTCCCCAGATTACCGGCTTTGGGCTCTTTACATCTGTGAACCACTTCTTCACATTCACCCATGTGCTGTCCATGCCCAGCTAATTTGGTCAATATTTTGTGCACCTGTGGTGGAAGAAGTTCCACTAGGAAGCTTGTGGTGAGGTATTAATATGTTACAGGATTTACAAGATGGTATAACTAACATTAACTTACTTCATGTCCTTTACTGCCGGCGGCTCCAGGAGAACCATCTAGACCTGCATCACCCTGTGGAATAAAGGAGGAAATGGCAAAAGAATGATGTGAAAGGACTGCACTGATCCTAGAGAATTCTATAGTATGTGTTTAAAATAGTCACCCCCAGTCATATCATCTTTTCCAACAGAGAGTCTGAGTGCTGAGTCTCTGCAGTACTGGAGTTCTATTACAAAACATGTTCTGGCACCAAGACCTGTGAAGTATTAAGCACAATCCCTGGTTCTCCTACTGTAGTTTGTGTAGCATGACCTCAGCACCTAAGAGGTACCAAGCAGCAGGTTTAGACCTGTAATAAGGTCAAATTTAAAGTCACCAGGAAAACAGATTATCTGTTTCTAGGTCCACAGCCACAAAGTGAAATCACAGTGTGGTGTTAATGCAACTTGAACTCCATTTAAACGTCAAAAGAAACCCCATTTTAGCTGATATCTCCAGACCATGAAACAGGATGTTTCTGTGATCTAGCTGCTTTTGTATCCTGCAAATTGTATCAGTGGATTTTGCCTACTGTGTCTTCTGATGGCCATTGGGCTGATTTCAACATGTGTGGTTTATAAGTCAGTAAATGCATCCTGCCTTTACAATGTTTGATGCTGAGGAACTTGTCCATTTTCTATTATCCCATTTTTCCCTGGAGATAATCATTGCAATGTTTTCACAATCAACAGAATTGTGCAAATCAGTGCTGTTCATGTCCTCACAAAACCTGTCAGTTTCACATGCCACACTCCTGTTGCAATCACTCTGCTGCACTGTTACCTGTCAAATGTATAGTAGAGTGGATTTAAAGATCTATTTCGTTACAATGCTTTGTATTAGCTTAATTGACTGTAGTTGAAGAGCCTTTTGCAATCTTGATGCCTTATATTTAGCAGATGTTTGTCTGTTATTTGGCTCACATACAAGAATGAAAATCAAGTGCAACATCTCTCTGATGCAGAATTATATGCCCATGTCCCTGTCTTTCTCATTATAGTCTATTTTATTTGTGTGTGAATTTTTATTTTTCTTAGATGCTTCTGTAAATGTCTGTCCTCAGCTCATTAAGCAAAAATGAAATTGTTTTGTTTCTGTTTCTACCAGATGTAATTATCTGAAATTATTTGGAAAGCAAAGAGGAGAACCTTTTTAACTGAGTTTAATGATTTATTTTACATGAGATGAGTCCTTAGGCCTTCCAATGCTGCTGTTGCTTTTAAAGCTGTTGAACTTTTTCCAGGAATATATCTCTGGCAAGTGTAAAGAGTCCTCAATCAAAACAACCACACTTTTCTTGAGAAAGACAGATCAGTTTGAAACTGTTTTTCCGAAGAATAACATGTTCCCAGAGCCCTCCCCAGTCAATGAATCACTTGCAGCAATGAGACATCAGAATAGATTTCAAAGGTGAAAATCAAGCTCCACCCACCGGTATTCCAAGGCTTCCTTTCTCCCCCTTGAAACCACGGACAGTATTGTCTGTGCCAGAATCGCCCTGGAACACAAAACCTCAAAGAAGTTAATTCAAAGCTGTTCTAGAACAGAAAACACTAAACTCTTGCTCCTGCACGGAAACGTCATAAATACTGATGCCACCTCTCTTACAGTAAACGTTTCAGGGGACTTCAGATATAACAAAGTTTTGTTTGTTTTTGGTATGTTGTAGTCATTTAAAAAAAACTAATTTAAAAAATGTACTAAAATTGTAACAATGCGTAAAAAAGCTCTGTAAATGCACAATTAGTAAAATAAGGTAAAAAAAATACTAAACAGGTTTACCATTTAAGAATTAATGATGCCCTTAAAGGGGTAGGTCAGTTGCTTATGATGTGTTTTTTGTGTTTTGTAAGCTTTAGTTAATTTCAGTATTTTTACGACATGAAGTATACTTCTGATTTAAAAGGTACAGGAGCAACTTTCATTGACTATGTTGAGTGCAACTGTTAAAAAATAAACAAAGATCCAAAAGGATATGTACAGTATAGTGAATATATTGTACACATTTTGTTTTCTCGTATAATAGTGCATTTTGTGGCTGATCATCAAAAATCAATAGTCCTTTAGTCCAATAGTGTGATTTAATGGACTTTAGGAACAAGTAATAGATTTATTCCATGCTGAAAAAAAGAAGAGAGAAAACATTTCGGCCGTGGAGCCTTCTTCACACCTGAAGAAGGCTTCACGGCCGAAACGTTGTTTTCTCTCTTCTTTTTTTTCAGCATGGAATAAACCTATTACTTGTTCCTTTGCAACCTATGCATGCTGACGCAGCTACCCACCTGAACTACTACAGCCTTTAAGCAATTAAGCAATCACAGACATCCCTTCCCTCCTCTTAGACTGTTAAACCAAGTCTCTACAAGAAACATTCTTCCAGCCACCTACAGCTGAATGTTTTATTGCTTATTGCTATATTATGAATATTGGCATATGAGATATGGATGAGTTTAAATTCTGATAATTAAATCATCAGCTGCTCTCAATTTTATATTTTCTTTTCTTCAGGTTTCAAGGGCTTTTTTACATACTAATGTTGGATCAAATACACTCAGAGAAATAAGGTTTTTTCCTTTTGGAAATCCTGAGGAGGACTGCTGCAATGTTCCAAGAGGTAATTCTCTATGTGCTCATTCAATGGATAAGAAGGCAGCTCACAGAAAATTCAGGTCACCTAAAGACTTGCAGAACAGATCTGTGGCCCAGAGAGTGGGTGTACTTAGGAAAACACTGGCTAGAACAAAACCTGACATAAGATCTGCACCCGTCTGAAGACTGAAAGTGTCTACATTGTGGTGCTAAACTCTAGTTTTGTTGTAACAAAACGATCCTAAATTGCTTTAAATCAGTAAAGGTAACTGTTGAGAGGAAACTGGAATGAAAGAGAATCCAAAGAGAATCTGGATGAAGACAGCGGTGCTTGTTAATTATAGCTATCTCTAACAACCCTTTTCATGAGGCTCCAGAGTAAGTCAACAATATTTCTGGCAAGACCTTATCCTCTTAGGCACACAGATATGTAATGGGAATCCTTCCCAACTGCTTGGACACAAAGTCACTGACATCATTTACGGTAAGCGCGCGTCTGTGCTCAGTGCTCACTCGGGCAAAGTACTGCCTTAAAATATTTTACTTTGTGAATGGAGGATGGGCAAACTTTCCGTTTTCCATTGTTACCGAAGACCGTTTTGTCTACACAAGCGCTGTCTACACGAACGTGACTTGTCGCCATTTAGGTACAGTAGAAAGAGAGAATTTAAAAGAGTGGTGCTGTCAGAGGCTTGGAGAGGGAGAGACAGGGTGACTACTTACACAGTCTCCTCTCAAGCCCCGATGCCCCGGCTCTCCCACTTCCCCTTGGTCTCCCTTTTCACCCTGCGAGCAAGACACTTACTTCATCACCTTTCTCTCAGATGGGAAATTCGCTTTGCAGGCAGGTAAAAGACATACAGTATGTTCACACGAGACACAACAAGAACCTATTACAGTATCTATTAAGAGACATACAGTACGTGTGTGATCAGAAAGAAAATACGTTATGTACTGGAAAAAAGACAGCCAATTGTGCAAATTAAGCAGGTTAACAGCTATGGGATCAAAAGGCCAAAATATCACCACCCTTGGTGCACTCGGTCATGATTAATAATTCATTGAAAATAATTCAATTTTATTGCACTGAGGCAATTGACATTTTCTAAGATCACTTTTACTATAGAAATACAATTACACTAATGTACATGCACATTTTTAGTATTTTAGGTACTTTCTAAATATTGTATGCTTTAATACTGACAATTTATGAGTTTCAACAAAAACTTATTTTAATATGTTGCTCGAATTACGATATATAGTATAGGACAGGTGTGACACACCCTACTCTAACTAGGGATGCAAACACAAAAACTCAAATAGGATCATGAGAGAGTCCAGGAGAATTTATCATTTGCCTTTTCAAGTCACAGCAACAGCAACAGCAACAGCAACACTTACAAAAAACAAAAAGCAACAGCAACAGCAACAGCAACAGCAACAGCAACAGCAACAGCAACAGCAACAGCAACACTTACAAAAAACAAAAAGCAACAGCAACAGCAACAGCAACAGCAACAGCAACAGCAACACTTACAAAAAACAAAAAGCAACAGCAACAGCAACAGCAACAGCAACAGCAACAGCAACAGCAACAGCAACACTTACAAAAAACAAAAAGCAACAGCAACACTTACAAAAAACAAAAAGCCCCACCCCCAGTACTGTGCACACTCTTTATATACCAAAGCCTAATTACATCCATGTGAGAATGTGTTGAAACATCCTTCAATACTTATCCAATTAATTACAAATCACCACCCATGTTAATGTTGCTGTTTACATGAACTGGGGACCCTATACTGGGTTTCTGAAGCTGGCTTGCCACCGGTGGGTCAGTCGGATGAACGGTCATGTACTCAGACAGACCAACATCTCAGACTTAACAAGACCGGGCTGTCTGAAGGGCTGTCTCTCGCTAGAGATGGATTTGTGAGAATGTCACCATCTTGGCTCAGAGCTCAGTGCTGTGGCCTTGAGCCAAGATGGTGGCTTTCTCACAAAGCTACCTCCCACCGACCCAGAGATAGGCCTTCAGACAGGCTGGACTGTCTGAAGGCCTATCACACTGATAGGCTGGTAGTGAGCCATACAAAAGAGGTCTGTGAAAGTCTGGTGTGTGGTACTGTACAGCTGGATCATGTCTGAGATGCTTAACATGAAAGAAAGAAACATGAAGACATATTACCGGGTTTCCAGGGCTGCCTCTCTCTCCAGGCTCTCCAGGGGCTCCAGGAATCCCCTGTTGTGACAACAGACCGACATCAACACACAAGAAACCCTTTAGTTATGACAATATAAAGTTCCATTATAATGAATTTCCGTCTGCATGTCATTTCCTTACTCCCTCATACCATACACTATGGAAGAGTGGGCACTTCATTTAAAATAAGGCTCTCAAATATTTCTCTTTACATTAATTCAATAATAAAGCAACGAGAATTGCAATTTAAAGTATATTTTGCAAGCTGAATGCTGAAACGGTCTGATCATATTCGCTGTATACAAATCCCTGAGTGGAGATAATAAACACCCCCTAATATTTTGCACACTAATTAGGCTAATTAGAGTAAAAAGCTATTTAAACCTCTTAGAGAAATGTATGTGACAAGTCAAAAACAGATGGATGCTTCACAATATCGCTCTGCTCTAAGAACATTTAGGATTCTTTGCACAGTAACTATGTCTGCAGGAAGCAAAATGCCTAGCCGCATGTTTTTTGAACGTCTGTTTTAAAACATTGTTAAACTCTGGCATGAAAATAAACTTTTAGACCCTTTAAAAAATATAAGTGATATGAAAATGCCAAAAACAACAAAGCACAAATGTTAAGCTACGCCACCTCTCTCTCCCTTGGCGTCTTCCACATTACAAAGAACAGATGTGTACTGTCAAACACCCTGAAACTGATTTAAAGTCACTCAGCCCAACATTGTAATGGTGGAAAAGGGCTGATAGAACTTTATGAACAGAGCAATTTATAAACCCTCTCTTTAAGAGCAAGAAAAAAATATTTAAAGCTCTCCAGTGAGTTAGTTAGGTTGATCCCAGATTAATTTCTAAACAAAAGACAAGCCCTGGCAAGGAGAGAATAAGACTAGAAAAACTCTGCCAAGTCAGGTCACTACAATATAAGTTCTTTAAAGAGTCACTGAGCTTATTAGATTCCATGTTGTGTTGGGTAAAAAACAAACACCCACGTGTACTGTATGTAATGTTTGGTCCAGGCCTTTTGCCTTATATAGCAAGATGATTTGTAAGAAGCAATGTAACTCTTCTCCACCAGCCTCTCCCTTCCCTTAAACTCAATGTACAGTAGCAAAGCACATGAGTAACTACTGGTAAATGAAAGTATCAGGAAATTAAGTGCCTTTCAAAGGGAGAAGTACAAAGTACAGATCAGGAAAAAGTAAAGGTTTATTCCATGCAGAAAAGAGAAGAAAGAAAACACAACATTTTGGCCGTGGAGCCTTCTTCAAGTACAGATCAGCTGAATTTAAAGCATTTAAAACTCAAACACAATACTAAACTTTTAATGTTGTGTAAAACATTTATAAAATGAAAAAAAACAGTATAGACTGGTTACTTTAAGAGGTATGCACTTCAGTTTGTTTGCCAGAACTGGATATAATCAAAACGCCTTCTCTATGCACTCATCAACATCTAAGCATTTGAAAGTCATCTAAAAGGCATTAAAAAAAAGAGGATATTAAATTCTGCATTAACATTCTCACTGTTCTGAGTAGGTATGATTTGTTTTTGTTTAGCTTTGTAATAAAGGAACAAGAACAGCATTTGCAGAAGAGCAAATCTAAAACGCTGAAGTACGAAGTTTAAGAAAAGATAGTTCTAAATTAATCTGCTTCACATGACGTACAAACCGAAGATCATTACTATTGAACCTTGTGAGGCTAGGAGTGGGTGCGGCTCTGGATTTATAACTTATAATGTTGTTTTTTACCTACATTTATCATTTTAGAACAAAACATTGCCTGTGAATATCATCACAAAGACATAAATGTTTTTTTACAGTAGAATGATATAACATAAAAGTAAACATCTAGAGTAGTTTTTACTCATAACGTAACCAAATCTTAGGGAATGTTTATGCATTTGTATCTTATAACAAGAGGTTGCAGGTTCAAACCCTTGGGTGGTACAGCTATTTAACCCTCAATTAAGGTCACCTAAAAGACCCGTGTAAATGGGGATGAATGTAAAACTACGTTGTCATGCCATTAATTAATCAGCCACGTGGGAAGACTCACCATTTCGCCATCCAGCCCAGGTGATCCAGGATCGCCACTGTCCCCCTGGCAGAACACAGAGAGCCTGAGCAATGCGTCAGGGACAACAGTACAGCAGGCGTGTATTACAGCACACCTGCGGGACACACCTGGAGGAGTGGGACACACCCACTCATGCTCTCCGTCACACACCTGAACTGAATTCAGAGTCTAACTACCCAGAATATGAGGTAGCACTGTAATTATGAATAGCGCTGCTTTTGAAACCAGAAAGTAATGTCATACTCACCCTGTCTCCCCTGAAGCCAGCTAGACCCTGTCAGAAAAGCACAAATAAGGAAAATGTGATTCAGAGCATCATTATACAGAAATATCAAATGTGTCCAGAATTTATTCGATTGCAATAGCCACCACAGTGATTGTCATGTTTTGTTTTTAATTTTCAAAAATAATAACTGAGTAATGCTCCAGGTCTGATGAAGAACTAGAGAGGCGAGATCTCAAGTTCAAGGAAAGGTCTCGAAAGGCTCTGGGAGTGGGAGAGTTTCTCAGTTTCAATGAGAAAAGAATGCCTTTAAACAATTTGTACTTTTTTTGCTGCTTTGTTGTCCTTACTAAGCTGCTTAGGCTGCCTGAGAGTAGAGATTTAATAGAGTCAGAATGGATGGGGCTGCAGGGAGACATACAGTACAGTATCAGTAAGGATAAACCAAATCGTACTGTGTAAATGAACACTTATTGTGAATGTAAGACTTAATTTAACAGCATGTTGCATTACAGTCCATGTCAGGTCATTGCTTCCGAGGCATTGCGGTAAGGCAGGATTGTTGGACAGTAGTTGGACAGTACTAATTATGCTTGACCTTACCTGTGTGCCTCTTTCCCCAGGACATCCTGATATTCCATGAGTGCCATTGGAGCCATGAGGGCCTCTCCGGCCCTAGAGAAAAGGAACGAGACAAATATTGCTGAAACTTTGCAAATCAGCATAGCTTTGAGGTACACAGAGATGTTACTTAAAGGCAGATTTCGCACATAGAATTAATTAATTACCTAAAAATGTAATCATGTACATGTTACCTTCTGTTTCTGAGACAGCTGAAAATCCACTGGCATATGGAAAGAGGAACACTCAACTGTAACAATTCATGAACATAATAATTGCTTACACTTATATAGCGCTTTTCTGGACACTCCACTCAGAGCTCTTTACAGGTAATGCGGATCCCCTCCACCACCAGCAGTGTGCAGCAGAGTGATGGAACCAGTTCAGAGATGGGGATCATTAGGAGGCCATGATGGGTAAAGGCCAGGACACCGGGGTTACACCCCTACTCTTTTCAAGGAACACCCTGAGATTTTTAATGAACACAGAGAGTAATGAACTCGGATTTACGTCTCATCTGAAGGACAGTGCCTTTTTATAGAGTATAGTGTCCCCGTCACTATACTGGGGCATTAGGACCCACACAGACTGCAGGGTGAGCTCCCCCTACTGGCCCCTCATGTTTAAAGAGTTAAGCAATGTGTGCCATCTTAGCACAGGAATGCACTAAACTCTTTAAAATGGAAACTACGCACCATTCCTCCTTCATCTCCAGGATGTCCCCAAACTCCTTTTGTACCTGGTGTTCCCTGTAACAAACATGTTAAGTAGTTCAAAATAAACATGAAAAAAGGATATACTTCACTACTTATGAAAAATCCCTGAAGGTCTTATACAGTGCTGCATTTTCAATGGCTAATAATTGTAGAGATGCCTCCAAACCGCATTATAGCGAAAGGCTTTAGTGAAACACTGGGCATCGCTTCTGCTCTGGTTTTCCCTGTGTGAAGAAACCCTGGAATTTTGCCAGAATTAAATCCCAGTTACTCACTGCTCCGCTCCCTAAACAGCGGATATCTCCGCAGCAGCAGGATAACCAGATCCTCAACCATCCACATGATTTACTTAATCCAGTGGTGGAGAACCAACGGTAATCCCTTATTAGTTGTTATAATTATCTGAAATGCGTATCTCTTTATTATACTTCAGTTTAATCGAAGTAAATTGGTTTCCATGGCAGAAACCAGGCACGAGGCTGAATTCACATGAGACCTGCACAAGGCCTTTTTCTATTAGCCGTAAAATTCTTCCCCACTCTCGGTAGCTTAGTGGAGTCTTACCTTTGGCCCTGGGGGTCCCCTGGCGCCCCGAGACCCCTCATGCCCGGTACATTTGCATATGACGTTGCAGCACTCTCTCTCTGCAATTGTGTCCTGCAGCACAGGGCAGATGAGACGCTTGCAAGAGATTTTGCAGAGATTATCACAGTACCTGCTGTCACACAAGGCGTTAGTATGAACCCAGACATGTCACCTGAGGGAAGAGATGTGCTGTTTCCTCTGTATAATATGAGCTAGCAGGATATTAAACACAAAGACAGCAGGTAAGCATCCAATGATCAGGTTCTGAGAGGTTTGTTCTGCTCTAGCTACCTCCTCAAATCCCCAGCTCAAGAGCATAGATCTTATAGCCTTATAGCCTTAGACTAACGAGGGGGAAAACCAATAAAGGTTGTTTGCAAATAGAACCAGGTTATTTTAAATTAATATCAACTGATGTTTAGCGATTTTCAATGCGGATGGCTGGCACTACATGTGACCACCTCACCACATTGTCAAGTGGTGGTGGAAGTCTGGCACGCTAATCACATGCATTCTCTGATCATCATCGAGGGGAAGCGCATACTGTACAACGTGTTGTACCACGGACAGCTGACAGGAGGCTCCAGCGTTCACTCAGACACCAGTCGTGAAGGCAGCGGCTTCCTCTGCAGCATGCTTGTCACTACTGAAACACGAGCTTGTTCTGACCACCTGGACCACACCGACAGCTGAACAGCTGTTTCCAGTTTAGCCATTGGCACCAATCTAATGGGGGTTTTAACCATGGTTGGGGAAGTCCATGCTCTTGGTCAACGAACTCCGTCCAACACCTCAAAGGAGCCCTATCCTCACCACATAAAAGTCACCCTTGGTTTCAAAGCTCTTTTCTACCTATTGTGCAACTTTGAACTCTGCCACAACACGTTTTACACGAATAATAAAGGAGAGGAAGAAATAGAATATAATGTAAGAGATCAAATATCTGTTCAGGTTACAGAGAGTATCTATTACAGACCAGACTTATTGCACTTCTTAATGTGCCCTCTGTACTGTAACTCTCTGTGACTTCTCCCATTTAAACTGTGCAATTCAAAAAGTTCATAAAAGTAGTAACTACATTCCCCATCTATAGAGATCATGGCCACATTGTTTGTTCTATGTTAGAACATTTTTCAGGTTATTTCCAAATCTATTTCTATTTTCAAATCTATGTGGCTCACAGGCCACAATTCACCAGGCTGATCCTTACTTAAAAAAAAGAAAGTATAAGCAAAGTTCAAAGGGAATAGAAATCACATTATTATTAATAATAATAATATGATTATTATTAGATCATAAACCAGGAAATATAATTCAGTTCTAGAAGCAGTACCACGATGATGCAAAACCTTGGCACATGCAGAAAATTACAGTATTTGTTCAGAAAATCAAAAAGCATACTCACAAGTTCTGTAAACAATGAACTAGCAATATTCTTCATTTCAATGGTCAGGATCTCTTTATAGCCAAAACCTCTTCCAAATTCCACCATCTGAAGTTCATTTATAACTCCTTCTAATGCAACAGTTACTAATGCATGAATTCCTGTTTCAAATAATGGAAAAGGGAAGAATAAAAGCAGCCAGATGCAAAAAGATCACAATGGATCTAACATCCGTTTTGGCTCCTTTTAACTCTGGGAAAAAGGCATGAAGTTACAGTATGTATAAATTATTTAAAAAGATTAAACATAGCTCTGTGTATAATTAATTCAGATGCCATAACAAGTGCATTCAATTTCATGTACAATATCTGCGGACGTTTCTGATTAGTCATCTTTTCACAGTTTGAAATAATGTAGACACATGCAACATGCACCTGACCAATGCAAGATCCTGTAACATGCACTAAGCGCTTTTAACGTGTATAATCTTTGTCCATGAGAGCACACCTCCTTATCGAATCAATCCCAAAGCAAGGTCTGATGCTTGCTGGATAACAAAATTCAATACTTAAACTTAAAGGGTTTTGTATTAGTTATCAAATATTGTGAAACAGCTGAAGTTTGGAGCGCCATAAAACACAATCTTTTAATTAGATGGGTCTCAGTAAAATGGGCAAATGCAGCCACAAGGTATACAAACAATGCTTTTTGTTCACAGTGCTCATACACAAACCCAAGCTACTAACTACACTACATCTTCTGTTCCCCTCTCTAATAAAAACAATGAAGCTAAAAGGCATTCCAAAAACGCTGTCTCTCTCTCAAACTTTTTTCTGAAAACTCTCTTCTCAAAAACTCACACAATTCCCTGTCCACTGGCCCGATTTCACAGTTCCATAGTACATAATCGTTCCCTTCTTCTCTGGTGAGATCCTACAACAGAGGATCTGTCTCTAGATGGCTGATCAGACTAACTGCTGGAAACCACTTGATTTTAATCATCGCCTGTCCTACTGAGTTCTCTAGTCACCTGGCTGAGGGTGGCAGCTCTATTACTAATATTATTTAAATACATTTCAATTCATGTACATGGATTCTGCAAGATTACCTACTGTATGTGTAAATTTTTGTTACTTGTTATCAACCCTATTTACCCCTTTGAAAATGCTAAGTCCTCTCTAAATTATTCCTGAGACTGAGATCTTCGTTTACAGAACATATGTAAATTCACAATTCACATATACTGTTGTACTTCAGAAAAGCACTCTGGAATGCTTTGGGTTATAAATGGTGCTACTGGTACTTGATTTGTTAGCATTGATTGACAAATTTGTACTTGATTTATTAGCATCAATGATAATTTATTGTGAAAGGCCTCCACTTGCAAGCACAGGTGTTGTGCCAAATTAATTACCTTCTTTTCTGAGATTGTCAGATTCATTCTCAAGCTTCTCAACATTGTCATCTAGCCCATCAGAAAATACAAGCAGCACCTGTAACATAACCACATTAACATAAAACAGCATGAATTGTTTTGTCATATACAGTATACTCGAATATAATATTGTACTGAACAGTGTTGTCGTACTGTATATGTCAATTTGGTTAAATGGTATATAAGTGGTATAAATTATTTTTACTGAAGAACTTCAACAATGCCAAGCTATAAACAATGTGTATTAGTGCAAACTAGCTTGGAATTGCCCATAAAGGGGTAGCAGAGAACAACAGTACAAAGATTACATTACTCTACATAATAACCATACATACATTACACTACTGTACATAGGTAACTGGTATCCTTTTGAACTTTTTAATTATGTTGCTTCAGTTAAACGTGTTTAAACAAGTAATTTGCATCTTTAATAGTAGCTTTTTCCTGGCACATCCACGATGCTCTACTCAACAGTGTAGACAGAATAGCCTTTACCTTAACATTGGCTCGTGATTCCTTTTTAAATTTAGTCAGAAAAGACTTTAAAAACTCAGCATTCAGGTGCGTTGCTTTTGTTGTGTGTAGCTGCATCAGTTTTAGTATGATGTCATCACTGTATTTCCCAAACGGAGCATCAAACAATATGTGTCCCTCTTCATCACTCATCAGGAAACCTATCTGGATATAAATTTCAGACCCAGAAACACAGCAGAGATCTCCCAGGTGAGACATTTGTTGAATTATTTCTCCGAGTTTCTGTTTTCTGTTAAATAGTTCTTGAAATCTGCCTCTTCTGGAGATGTCAAATCCAACAGCTATATCAATGGTGCAGCCTAAAAAAGTCATTAAAGACAATTCATTTTATCACATCAACAATACTGTATATACATACTATTTATAATATTTGTTTTTACTTTTTGTTCTAATAAAAAGTAACATCATTTTTTGCACACAGACACTAGATATTAAGAAAGAATGTCTTTTCTTCTGTCTCGGGCACCTGCTCTCAAATAGTGATCTTCAGTAAGCGGGATAAATAGACTCCTGTAATGTTGCCTGTTTACGTTCACATTGTAATACTGTATTTCTAATGAAAATGTGCGATGAAAGGGGAACAATTGAAGATTTCTTTCAATTAAGAGGACAAATTAATTATAATTCCTGAACATCTAAACACCTACTGAAGATAGAGCGGAAAAGCTAATTCTCTCAACACATGGGCCTCTTAGACTATTTGAACAGGTGCTGTGTGGCATTCGTAGGCTGCTCAGAGTTGTTTCCTTTTTACCCTTTTTCCCTAAATGGAACAGATGACAGAATTTCTTGTGATTAGAAGAATTAAACAATTTGATTGATTCATGCCCCCTTACAATAAACCGTAGCCTTTGGAAGAATTATGCCTCCATATCCTTCACAAAGATGACCCATGTTTCAGAATTTCAGAAAACAGATTTCATAATATCAGCCTGTTACTGAAATCAACACATGTCCTAAAATGAAGACGAATGTGCTGGAATCAACAAGAGGAGCTGACATACAAAAAGCCCCTCTGTGTGTGCCTTGTAAATTGCTGCCACATGCAATGGATTAAGTTTTGTACAGTAGAATTTGAACAAGGACGTCAATCGTGTTTTATTTGTGTGTGCATACATGACCATTACATATTTATCCTTTCCAGGGTATTCCCAATTGCTGTGAATGCAATTTTGTTGGCATTTATTGCCCAGTTATATTGTGCACAGCTTCTCTCTGGTTAAATGTTCCAGGATGGGGAACTGTAAAGATTTCTGATAGACATGTGGTTTTTAAATCTGAGAAAGAGCTGCAATAAGCAAATCTATTCATCTGGAATTTTTTCACACCTCAAAGATGCAGCATCCAACAAGAAACTTCATGTAAGGGTGGGTTGCTCATGTTTTTTCACAACTAAAATTACTCTTGATCAGCATATTAAAAGTATTATCAATTTGGTCTGGCCGTTCTGATAAGGGTACCACAAGGTTGATGAGCCCCTTGATGAATGTGTATATACTGGGAATTAACCATATTCATTACATTATGAAACTGGATATTTTTATTGGATAGTATAAGACTGTTTTATTCAAACCTCTTTATTTTCTGGGGGGGAGTTTAAGCCATTTTGCAAACCACTAATACGTTTTACAGCAGCTGAAACAACAGGAAATTTCTATTTAGATCCAAAGTAATTTCAAGAACATGGGAAACAGGCTAGTTAGCACAGCAGCTATGAAGAGCACAACAGACTGGGGACTAGAGATGTTTTGAAGGAAAATTGAATATTTTTGCATTTCATGTTACTGGAAGACTTAAACCATTATTTAAAGTGAAAGTGTAGCAAATTGACATGTTTTGATTCCTCCCTTTGCAGTGAAATCTCACTCTACAAGAGTAGATATTATAGTAGTATTATTGCAGTGACCGTATTTTTGGTTTATTGTATTATTTTGTCAATTGGTATCATTTACTTTTATATCTCAGAAGGAAAGAGCTTCAATACTGAATTAAAATATGTCTTCCAGTCAATAACACAGTCTTTGGAAATTTGTAATATAAAATCAACATCATTTCCTGATTATAAAGGGTTCGATTATGTCCTGTGTAAACTCACACCTACTGATATACTGTTCCCTAGCTTTTGTTTTTTTTATTTTTGCCTTTATGTTATTGATAGAATCAACTGTGGCCCTCAAATAATTTACTTCTGCCAGCCTTCTATTTTGCTTTGCGTTTTCTTATTTTTCTGGAAAGAGTGTAAGAGTTAGAAATAAAAAAAAAAAAGATTTTCAGTTCTGCTATTCTGGCTTGTTATCCTCAGCACAGACTGTTTCTACTGACTTGACCCCTTATTTCTACTTTGAACAAACGTGTAATTTTAGTTTGATGATGATCCATTTGTAAGAATTATTGATCAGAATGTGAGCATCAAATTCATTGTTTCAGATTTATCACCATACATTTCACTAGGCACCACAACAAAGGGTTGAATGCTTTGTCAATGCTTGGACTACTTGGTGAGATAAGTTTGGCTTAACCTGCTTGGTTAACGAGCATCCCCCTGGACACAGGACAAGGGGGCTCAAACCCGTTTCAGAGAGAGTGAACCAGTGGGCAGTTGCAAGGTGGAGACGGGGCAGCAGTGAGATTCTGGAGATAAACGCGCACAGGGGCGTTTCAGTTCAGTTAATGTAGCTACTTTTGCAATGATGGTGAGAAGGTACAGCTGTGTGAGATTGACTTGTCCTTGTTATCCCTTCCCAGCGTCAGTTAATGACTTCAATTTGTTAGCAGACAAACCTTTACAGCCTGAGCCCTGGCTGTACTGAGCATGCTTTGCAGCAGGAAAAGAGGAAAAGAAAGCTGGGAAGATACTTGCCTATACTGGGGTCATTAGGTTCACATACTGCAGTGAAAACTCTCCCCTCTATGTTCTCAAGCGCTTCAAAGCTCTGCACCTGTAAAAGTCTTTCTGGTGAGCCCGCGACCTGCAGAAGCTGTAGCGCGTCAACATATCCGATGCTGATGACAAAGATGTGAATGTTTAAGGCCCTGAGCTCTGCTGCTGCTTCCTCCACTGGATCAATCGATTTTCCGTCAGTGATCACAATGAGGTTCTGAGGCACGAACTGCTGGATCCTGCTGCCCGCGGAGGGCTCAAAGAACGAACGAATGAACCTCAGCGCTTTGCCGATGTAAGTCGATTGCTTCATCTGCTTCATCTGTAATATCCTCTCCTTGATGGCGTCTTCGCTGTCAAATTCACTCAGATAGAATTCCTTCTGAGGCTCTGTGCTGAATTGTGCAACGCCAACTCGGACACTGGTTTGGTCAATGTGGAAGTTGCCAACTAGGTCATTCATGAAATTCTGCATCCTTCTGAAATCTTCTCTTCTGATGCTTTCTGATCCGTCAATCAACATGACAATGTCTGCTTTCTCAGTTTCACATGCTGAGGGAACACACCCAAAAATGTTGGTAAGGCCTTGTGTAAATAGGCATTTATAATTGCAGACTAAGACTTTTGTCTTCAAACTGAACATGTCAAAAATGTTATCCTTTTTCGTACAAGAATACAGTACATCTTGACAACTTATAAAATGAACAAGTTAAAGTTAATTTTATGCTGAAAGTACAAGGAAGAAACACAACTCTTCAGCTGTTGTACGATACCCTCCCAAGAAGAAGGCTCAATAGCCAAATCATTGTGTTTCTTCATTTTCTTAAAGAATTAATGTAGAATTAATGTCATCCTCATTCCAGATTTTAAACATTGTACGCTCACCAAAATCAAATACTAACCATCAGAATCTCTTTAGCACACAAAATACATTAACTCCTGTACATACATTTACACCATCTAAAAGAGATACTGTAACATTCAACAATTTCATGATCTCACGTACCTGGTTTGGTTTCAGAGCAGAGCACTTTAGAAACATTTTTATGAAGCTCTTCGAGAACATTGAAATTGTCCACATAGAAAACTTTATTTTCATCCCTTGTCATCATATTCAGTTCATCTCTGTTTGCATTTGCCACCCCAATACCATAAATGCTGATTCCTTCCTCTCTTACACTCCCTGACAAAGCAGAAAGGTCAATTCGATCTGTAGCTTCACCGTCAGTGATGACCAGCAGTATCTGGGGAACTCCAGCAGATTTACGGCCACCGTAGGCCTCAGTGAAGAACGTCTGAGAGAACTGAAGGGCCTTGGCCGTGTATGTGTCCCCACCATCTGCTGTCATAGCAGCAATGGCGTCTCTCACCTGCTGTTTGGAGTCGAACTGGTTCAATCTGAACATTTCAGTAGGCATGGTGGAGTACATAATTGCTCCAAACCTGACTCTTCTCTCACCAACGTCCGAGTTGTTTACCATGGCCATCATGAACTTCTGCATGCTCACAAACTCGCTGGAATCAATGCTGCTGGAACCATCCACCAGAAAGATCATGTCGGCAACTTTTGTCCTCTTACAATCTGTGGACGATTAATTGAAAAGAAATCAGGTTTAACAGGAAGCAACGTAAACATTTAACAAAATTAATTAAAATCAACAAATTCTCTGGCTTAGATTAATACTTTTGTCAAAGTGCTGACCAAACGTGTTAAAAAGTCATGCTGACATTCTTTCATCAAACAGTAGGTGCAATATCAAAATACAAAATTGCAAAAGTAAAATGAAAAGACCTCTCCGAAAATATTTGTAATCAGAAATTTTCATAAATATGTGTAATAATTTCAAAAGGCTCCTGATCTGGGGATTTCTAAAACAAAAACACGTACAAGGGAAACATTTACACTCTGACTCTACAAAATGAAAAATACTCACCTGTTTCTGCCTTGCAAATCTGAAACAGAATATTCTGTTCCAAGTACTGCAGTTCCTCAAAGTTCTCTGCAGTATGCACTCGGTCCAGGAAACCACTAATTTCCACATGTTTAGGATTATTGGCATTAATTACCCTAATAGTATGGATGATTATTCCCTTGTTTCTCAAGTTCTCGGCTGGCTTGGCAACCTCATCCTGGGCCTCTCCATCCGTAATAACAATCAAGAACTGTTTAACAGTCGACCGCCCACCTCTTGCAGCATCAAAATACTGGGATGTCAATTTCAGAGCTTCTCCAGTTAGTGTTCCACCACCTAATTGCTGCATATTATAGATTGCTTGCTTTATTCTGCTCTTGTCGGTGTGTCGGTTGAGAGGAAACTCTTCCTTTAGGGAATAACTAAACTGCAGTACCCCGACCTGCACATTACCAGCACCGATATCAAATTTGTTGACCATAGATTCAGTGAAAATTTTTATCTTGGAATAATCATAAGCATTAATACTCCTTGAGCTGTCAATCAGGAAAATGATATCTGCTTTCATTTGCTTACAGGCTGCAAAACAAAATAAAGATATTTACTAGCACATGGAGTGAAATAACTTCATATACAGCTGTCTGTAAATATGCGCAAGAAAACTAAGGGAAACGGGACACAAATCGATAAAAATCATTGCCACTCTTGCTTCAAAGAGCTGGTGCCTCTAATGCCTTTAAAGTCTTGCCTGTTATCTAATCTCTGGCTCCCATAAAAGCTCAAAGGTTTGTAACCCACTGACTTTGTTCTATTCTCCTCAACAATTAATATTTCACCTCAGCTGTTCATCTTTTAGACAATTTTCCACAATACAACCTCTATCATCCCCTGTCTTTGTGGTCAGGTTGCCATTTCTTAACCGAGGTGAGCTGAGACTTCGGAGAATAACTCAATCTAAATCCTTGTCTTTGCTCCATCTTCATTCCTTCAAGTTTGGCTGAAGTAAATAAGAATAGTTGGGAATTTTATTACCATGAGAGCTAACATGAAAATTTCACCCACTTTACTGCTCATTTTTAATTGTTATTCCCCAGTAGATTATCCTTAAACCACAGCACCATCTCCTTAATCTTTACTAACCTTCACTGGAGCAGATTTCTTGGGCTACTTCATTTTTAATAAGCCTCAAAGAGTCGAAATTGTAGATGTAAAACTTCTTCTCTAGTGATCCTGACATCTCCAAGAGCTCATCTTCATCTGCATCCCCAACTCCTATAGCGTAGATCGTGATGCCTTGTGCCCTGAGCTCCTTGGCAACATCCACCACTGTGTCTTGGGACTTCCCATCTGTGATGACGATGAGAAACTGGGGAGTCTTTCTGTTGCGGCTGCTGGCTGCCTTTTGGAAGAGGGCGCTCATCGATCTCAGTGCGTCTCCTGTCTGGGTTCCCCCTCCCAGCTGTTGGACCCTCTCTACAGCTCTTTCCAAATCTTTCTTGTTGATGTGCTCTGTTACAGTGAACTCTACTGTAGGCGTGCCGGCATATTTCACCACCCCAATCCTAACACTCTGCGGTCCAATTCTGAACATGCAAATCATCTCCTTGATGAATTTTTTCACATCCAAGAAGTCCTGGGGATCAATACTTCCAGGGTGATCAATTAAAAAGTAGATGTCTGCCTCTTCTGTCTTCATGCATTCTGTGTAGCCAGAGAGAAACAGGTGTCAGTGCAGTAACAGTGCTGTTTATAAAGAGAAATCAAGTTAAAATCAAGTCTTTCAAAAAAGCGCCATGAGATCTTTGGAGATCAGGTAGTAGGGACCTCAATTAAACATCTTGTCTGAAGGTTAGCAAGTCTTTTAACATAGTGTTGCCATGCAGGAGATTCGTTTTAGAAACTGTGGTCCAAAGGGAGAAGCGACACCTGCTGATCCAATATACAACAGTAGCAATAGCCTGGATTTCCCTGGAGGTTTTCTATTCCAGCACTGACTTTGCCACATCCTTAGATTCTGAGATTTGATCAGGCTATTGTATGGTAATGCTAAAATAGGAGTGATTGCTTTTGTAAATAGACATCACAGGCTGTGAAAAACCCTTAATAATGTTATCTTTCCCCAAACTGCCATAAACATTTTATTACCTCCCTGTGCAAACACACTAGGTTGTATTTCCTGTCCATATACCAGACCTGCACAGGCAAAGCCTATGAATTCAGTCATTATAAGACTTTGAATCTTTAGAATTATGTTTAAAATTATGGCATGCTTAGGGCAAAAAATTTTTCATTCAAATAAGTTCAAACCTACACCCTTTACACACTTCATTTCATTGCACTTGAATAAATAAACTGAACTGGACTTCTCTTTGTACTGAACCAAGACTCTTCTTACCAGTTTAAAACAATGCTATAAGACAATGCACTGACCATGTTAAATCGATCATTTCAAATAACAGATTTCCTTTAAAAAATATTATAGTTTACATGATAATACATTATCATGAACGATTGTTACCTTCTTTAAGAGCGTATGTCTGTTTAGGAACAGAAAACACTCTTTCCACAATGTCATGACACAGGAGCGTTTGAAGTCTCTTTTCCAGTGAGGCTAGATTCGCAAAACTGTCAACGCTGAAAACAAATTTCCTGGCAGGGTGAGAGGCGATTTGGTGAAGCTCCTTCATGTTTGCTTTCTCGACCCCCAGAGCGAAGACGGTCACACCAGCACGTTGGAGACTGACCGCCGGGCCGCTCACGCTGTCTTGAGATTCGCCATCGGTGATCACGATGGCGATCTGCTGCACGCCTTGGGACCGGCGACTTCCCCGACCTTGGACAAACATGTTCTGTCTCGCAAAGTCTAAGGCTGCACCTGTATTTGTGCCACCGCCTCTGTAGGGCAGGGTTTTGATGTATCGCAAAACCTCGGCCTTTTCTCTAAAGCTGTTCAGATACACCTCAGCTCTTGGGGCGTCGCTGTACATGACGACACCAGTCCTCACTTTATTAAGGCCAACATCCAAACCTTCAATTATCTTGGAGACGAAGCTCTGGACCAGCTGAACGTTTTGTGTCCCGATGCTGGTAGACTCGTCCACAACAAATACAATGTCGGCCACAGTGGCAGACTTGCAAGCTGTGAAAAACAAAAGAAGTGTCCTCAAAATGAAGTTAAAAGTTTAACAAAAGGATGAGTGTGGATTCAGGAAACATGTGCTGATAGTTTTGAGGAACCCGAACTATAACCTTGTCTTAGTTTTAACCGTATCCTGGCCAGAACCCTGTTAAAACCACTTCTCGAGGCAGAACTTGCTGAGTACTGGACGAAAGTGAACATGCTCGCCAATTCTCAAGGCACATTGGCATCACAAAATCAACCCAGCAGGCATTTTCAGAATCAACAGTGAAACATGTACCAGAGGACAGCAAGTGGAAACTACGCAGACGTGTATTTAAAAACAGGAGAAGGATTGACAGGTTACTCAGCCATTTTGTTGAAACCCAAACTGGATTCCTTCAAGAACTGGATGGAAGAGATTGCCAAATGGGCTAGATGGTCCTGTAGCACTTAAAAATAATAAGTTATTGTTAAGATTGTGCTTAGAAATACTATAATAATTTTTCTCTTGCCTTGAATGAAATCCCACCCTTCCAGTGGTGGCCAGTTTGTTAAGAATGGTTGATGGACTGTGGTTCGTTAACAGCAAGAGAACAAGTAAAGTTTAATGTGGTGGCATCATGGACTCATCTTCCAGAAAATGAACACCATATTGAAAGTGTATTTTCATTTAGCAATTAATAATCTTACGTGACTGAGTCTAGAAAGTTAAAAAAAACAATAATAAATCTGGTTTAAAGGAAAGAAAAATACCTACCAGTATCCTGTGTGTTAAACAGGTGAAGGCAAGATGCAAAAAAGAAAACCTGCAGAAAATGTCTCATCATGTTGAAAATTGGTCTCTCCTCCGGGAAAACAAAGCATGGGTAAACGTGAAATAAACATTGTGAAATATCAACTATCAGAATGACCATGTACAGAAGATTTACAGTGTGAGAACTGTGAAATGCATGACCATTCACAGTAACACAACATTGTGCTAATTGGCAGTTCTAAGAACTGCTCTTAATTCACATTTCTTACATTTGAGACCTCTACGCCAAGCAGAAGCATCACTGTACAATTCCCAGCAAGTATGACTATGAAGCGTGTCTGAGTTTGAGGTACCCCAAGAAGCCACCCTTACAAGGCCAGTGAAAGCGTGAAGCAATTCCCTAATGAAATTCCTTAATACTACCACCATTCCCTACTGAGTCTAAAGTCCATCACATGGAATAGGGCACTGCTCCAGAATGTAACAGTGTCAGTGTTGCTACTAAAGAAGCCCTAGCTAAATAGAATTATACAATCAGCCAAAGGAACAGTAAAATAAAAAGGTGAACACTCACTCAGTGCCCTCTAAAATATCTCTATATATTATTCCTGCTTGCACTGCCTCATCACAGCCACAAATCAAGTGTCTCCAAAACATCCACTGTTCTCTTCTCCTGGTTACTCTTTCTTGGTTATGTCTCCCTCTTCCCTCTCTCGCTCTCCTGAAACATGCATTTCGTTCAGCCTTCTAGCCAGTTATCTTACCATTCGCAATAATTAAATTAATTGGGCTGCTCTGGGTGGGGTGGTTGATAACGTCCTAGGAAAACTCAGTTTATCTCTGGATTCCGTTTGCCATCTAAATTGATGTGTTAATGTTCTTAATGTTGATAAGCCTTAATTGCTTCCTTGTTTATTTTTAACTGGATAAAAGGGAAAGTAATTTACTTGATTCGATTTCCAGGAGAGAAGAAAATGTTTTAGCCAGAGAGAGAGAAGCTTTGTAACTTGTTCATTCGTTTGCTTAAGTCTTGAAAACAGTGTTAGAGTTCTGGAGTGATTCAGCCATCGAAGGCACCTGTTGACCACAGACTGGGGCTGTCAGCAGGATTCAGCGTGGCATCCCCAGCCCAGCCCAGCCAAGCACAGCACAGCCCAGCCCAGCCCAGCCCAGAACATCACAGCCCAGCACAGCCAAGCCAAGCACAGCACAGCACAGTCAACAGTCAAGCATAGCCCAGCACAGCACAGCCCAGCACAGCCCAGCCCAGCCCAGCACAGCACAGCACAGCCCAGCACAGCCCAGTCCAGCACAGCACAGCACAGAAAAGCCCAGCACAGCCCAACCCAGCCCAGCCCAGCTCAGCACAGCACAGCGAAGTCCAGTCCAGCCCATCACAGCCCAGTCCAGTCCAGCCCAGCCCAAACCAGCACAGCACAGCCCAACACAGCCATGTCCCAGCAGTGCCATGAGAAAGAACTCCTTCAGCTCTTCTTCTGAACACCTGAATAAAGGGGTTTTCATTCTGTTTTCAAGGACAGGAAAGGTCATCACTGATCTTATCAGGCAGAAATTTAGGGGGTCATAAGGTTGGTGCTTCATACATGAAAAAGATAACCTAACACCGGCACAATCATGGGTTTTGAAATTCAGGCCAGACTCAAAAATCCAAAACATATCTGTCCCCTAGAACATCAGCATTGATTATCTTCCTAGCATAGTGAAGACATTCATGAAACACATAAAATCTATTTCTGTGTATTTGAAAATGCCACTATATCACAATGAGAATCTCATTGAGGTACGTGCCTTCCTGCACAGGACTGGAGATTGAGATATACTGTACATTATATATTTCTAAATTATCAAGAACAGACCTCAACAAAGGTAGAAAAGAGTAATGATTCTGGAAACATACTCTATATCTTCGGTTTTAAAACTTTTATATATATAACTTTTAAATTTATATAAATTTGAAAACTTATTTTGATTAAATCTTGCATAATGTATATAGAGTATTTTGTATTGTCCTGGGACATTCCAAGCACAGTGCAGAGGCTCTGTGTTGTGAACAGAAATGATTTTCCAGTGGATACTTTAACGCAGAGAAGTTTACAGTAAAAATTACAACTTCCATAAATCTAAAAATTTCATGACAAGGCAATGAACATCAGGATAAGAATTCTAACAGATCACTTTATTTTATCTCTTTTATGATACAGACCTGGGGGAAGTGTATTTTTTTAAACCAGGGGTGTGGAAATGTTTACAGTACTGTACTGTACATCCCAAGTCCGTTCTGTCTGAACCTCCTGCTTGTCTGTGGTCATTGCTTTGTTAAATTAAAAAAACATGCTTGCATACTTTACCTTCTGATGATTAAATCAGCTCATTGCATTTTAATTTTCCATAATGTTACTTAATCTTAAGGAATTTCTCAAAAGCACGACACAATTTTACAAGCTCTCATAAAAAGTTAAGACATCGAACAGAAAAACGTCACAGAGAACAACCAAAAGATCACGCATTTTAATTTCTACCATGTTTTTTGCATTTCTTCACATCTTTGTGAAAAAAAACTTCAGAAGTTGATCATTAAAATGGGATTTTTAACTTGATTGAAAATGATTGTGGTTATGGCAAAGAAGACACCCTGGCTCTGGCTGAAATAATACTTCATTTTTCCTTCAGGAAAAATACTTTTAATTTTAGATGTGTGATTGATAGTCTTACATACTGTATGTGTCGTTTCTATGATTAGATTGCAGAGAAAAGGGCATACCATCATTTACTGTTCCCATAGAAACAAAAAATGCTTTTAAATCAATTTGTCATTTTATGGTAAGCATTCAAAGAGCTACTTTTATTATTTGTCATTGATTACTATAGCTGCTTATAAACATCTTCTGTGTTTTAGTGTCTTTTTCTTAAGTGAGTTTAATGCAGCCCACATTATTGCAAATATGACCAATTATTCAAGCTCCTTCACATTGGTTCTGCAGTGAATTATGCAAAACAACACCAAAGACCTTTGGTCTGCAAGCTGTACTGGATAATACACAGCATCCTGAACACCAGTCCTGATAAAAGCAGGATACTTTACTGTTTTTACATTATTGACTGATATTTTTTGAGTGATAAAAGTGCTACAATTCTATTAAGATGCATATCACTGGTGATACTTTCATCTCCAATATAAACGGATTGCACTGGACTCAGCACAACATTAAGCACATGTGATGGATGCTGGGATTCAGTCCTCTAGTCTGGTGGAGCTCTGCACTGACCAGGTTTCAGAGGGAGGTGGCATCGCTCCTGTAACAGCCATGACACAGGCATCCCTGACATTTGTTTGCATTCATGATTGGCTGGCACATATCTTTTATTCGATGTATGTTTGCTGCTTGCAAGCCTTTCAGGGTAGGGTCCTAGGGAGGCAGCCCACAAAGAGCCATACTCAGGCAAGAGCAGCTTGAGTTTCAAGTGCAGCACTGACTTCCTTAAATATGTTTGTTTATAGGATTGGCACGTAACTACAGTGAACAGGCAAGGAACTTATCAACAGGTTGCTGCTGATTAAGGGAACCTTCCGTGTTTTAATGAAGTGATCGTTTAGCGGCTAATGGTTCATAGAATATACGTCTACACTTGTGCCACAAATACAAGGCCATTTTGACAGTCTCACCGAAATATGACAAAGAAATAATCCCTGTACATATCGTTTTTGTTATCTTTCTGCACATGTTTCTAACCAGATTGATTTTCCCCCCTTCTTGGGTCTTGTGATTGTGTTCTCAAGGCTTTCCCTAGCGGATTACTTTCGACTGATGATGTCAGGTCCATCTCAGCTTCCAGGTTATAATTGTGCTTCTTTCCATTTCACACAACTGGAAAACATTTCCAATGAAGGCAAACAAATATTGTTTATTCAGGCACTCGTTTTTAATCATTGCCTCATGTACAAATAACAAACACTGTAGTTGACAGAGATACTTTCACGACTTTGCTTTGGAACGTTGGATGATCCACAATGATGAAATTAATAAGAAATACAAACACAGTTCTGTGGGTCAAGTACTGTACATGTACTGTATCTTCTAATCATGTTTTGTACTCGGTAGATGTTGCCAGTATTCTAAGAAACAATGTAAACATTTTTTATTTTTTAGTAAAAAGCACAGTTTTGATAATATTTTATTTACTAGCACCAGGGATAACGATTCTCTGCAGCAAACAACATTTAGTGAAACACCACTGTCTTTCAACATTACATGACATTAATATTATAAGTATTTAGTACCTACTCATTTAGCCATTCATTTTTAAAACTTGGGTTCATGCAGAACTTGCCCTGGACAATTTTATTTTCTTTTTCCTTTCTAACGCTCTTTTCACACAATTGCTCTCTGCTGATACTTTCTGTACAGAGTGGATTTAGGAGTGCGGTAGGCATGTTGCCAACTTTTAAAAGCCAAACAAGCAATTCAGATTTACAGTATACTAACGAAAATCTTTGATAATTCTTTTACAACGTAATGGATCTAATGCTGAAGTAAAAATGATTGCTGGGCTAAGCCAGCAAACTAATCTGTGTTACCCAGTAACACACATATCCTACTGCACTTCCATAAAAAAAAATCCAGGCATATCTACAGTATACAATATTTGATATATGCAACAACTTGCATTTATTGTTTCTCAATAAGTTTGTTGTATTAAAAAGCAAATAAATTCTTAATTTATTACACATGTAATCAGCCTAACGAGACTGAAGACAGACGGCTTCGCATTCCTCTTGAGTTTCAAATTTGTTTCGGTTTCCTCCACATCCCCCGTACCAAAAGCGAGAACACTCGTTTTGCTGTCCGTCAAAGAACCACTTAAGGGTGAAGTTCCGACAGTCCCCTTCATCTTTTGGAAGAGTGCAAGCGTCTGTGGAAAAGAATTGAGGCAAGAATTGAAGGAATTCTAAAAACACACCTGCTCAGAAATAGCTGAAAGGTGGGTTAATATAATCAGGAATAACCACTGGACCATAAGGGGAATGATCACTTTTTAACCCCCATTCAAGGCAATAACATGGCTTCAATCAGACTATAAAACTCTTGCAATGTGGGGCACTATAGGAGTACAACCTGTGTGTGTTTCTTTAGTGTTCTCCGGAAGTGGCCATTTTCACTGCAATTAAACTCATCTGGACTGCACAGTGATTCCTTGTATCCTACACCAGTTTCTGTGCTGAGTTAAAAAGTGCTGGAACTCTTTACACTGTGGGTATAGAGATGATTTGAATGGGAAATCTCAACCCCAGTGCTCATAGAGTCATCTTGATTTTGATCCAGATGGATATCTCATCTGCTCATCTTATCATTCGCTTAATCTATAGTAGCATAATGTTAGAACTACTCTAGGTGATCCGTGACAATGGGTAACACCTGGTCTGTGCCAACATTTCCAGTTTTCAGAGCTTCAAAGCAAGGAGATGTTTGCTGAGATGTAGGGGTGATTCAGGGACCAAAGCAGTCATAAAGTTTACCCTAGTTAATTAAGTTCTTCCGTAAATGATTAAGTGTCACCTGAGAGTCCAGGAGCATGAGATAAAACAGGCAGGGAGGACACAAGAGGGATCAGGACGATGGGGCAAGAGACAGAAAGCAGAAGGCAAAAACTCCTCGTTCTGATGCTCCAGAAAGACCAGGTTGGATTTCAGTATTTGAACCTTGCTAAGAGAGCTTGCCATACTATGGTTTTACGGAACTCTGATTTCCTGTTTAAAGAATTTCTCGGTTAAAATAGGTCTCGCCTGGTTTGTGGGTGCATTTTTAGGATAGGGAGATAGGCTCCCTTACATTTTGTAGCATCCGGGTTTGCAGTGAGAGAGATTTAACTGAAGGTCATGTTCTGTTTAGTTTAGAATGCAGAATTTCTTCTTTTGGCCTTTGCAGGCACTATGTAACAGTCAAATACTTGGTAGCAGCCTGGGGTTTTTCTGGGTGGTCAGAACATTGACCTCTTGAAAAGCCTTGCTAGGAAGCCTGTACAGTACATAGAGTAACTTTGTGTTGTATCTTTATGTTGTGTGTTGTTTAGTGTGTGTAATGTCTTTGTTAAGAAATATTTGTTTAATCAAAGATGCCTGAATTATTACTTTTTTCACCTACGCTGCGCCAGAAAACAAAGAGCACACGTGTTTCTAACTATACACACCAACCGTTCGAGTACACTCTTGGCAAAATCATTTACAAGTCAGGTTTTGTGATTATTTATTTTGAATTATTGATTCATCGCCTCAGCCATCTCTGATTTTGTCTATTTTTGCCACCCCCACTTGTAACAATAAATAGTTTTTAATTCTGTGCTTTGAATACAGAAGTAGCTTTGTGACAGAAGTAAATCTTCAAACACAATCGCAGATCTTGTCTGTACAGTGGGAGGTCACCTGACAGACTGGAAGAAGACAACTGTTCAAGTGACGGTTTAAGACACAAGGAAGCTGACACCTGTAGGTTGGTCATTATCTGCTGTCAGGAGGAGAGCAGAGCCTCCGTTAGTGCCCTGCCTCAGAGGGAGAAGAGAGTGACCAAGCAAGCGTGGATCACGGTTCGAACTGGTAAACTTGGAACTTGGGGTTTAGAGAAGTGTCGGATGTTTTTGCACTGAAGAGTCTCAGCAAGAGTCTGAATTGTGTGCGACTTGTTGATTTTGATTCCTTTCACTGTAAATAAACAACATTGGATTTTACATCTGCATTTATATGCGTGTGTATTTCACTAGGGAGCCACCTATTAAAATTAAAATCCCTGCTATGACACATTACTCCCAGGAAGTTTTGACATATTTCTGTCCAATGAAAGGATTAGATCTAATGTGCAGAATTTAGGATTCAGGTGGTAAGAAGACCAGAAGGTTGTGGTCTTGGAGGAACTGAGATTCACTCTACTACAACAGAGACAGGAGACACTGTGAGTCATCCGGGGCAAAAAGAACAAAGGAGATAACAAGCTCCTGAACAGCACCTTTGTTCTGAAGGTCCTCTTCTTCAGTGTTCTCAACCGCAGCTGCACAAAAATCAGAATCACATCAGATGTAGAAAAGGTAAAGCTACACGAGAAGCTGGTGTTGACACAAAACAATCAATACTTCAGGATTCGTGCCCGATTTTGTTTAAAGGCAAACCGAGGAATTAGTTTGTAATTAGTTTGTAATACTAATTTGAAAATACATTGCTTGTTTAACAGTGTTGATTGTTTCAGTAGACTAATCTATTATGGGATGTTCAAACCAGTATTTAAAAAAGATCAAGTTAAATCAAGAAGAGATCTGTTAGAATATTAAGTATAGTTAAACATATGAACTACAGTAGCTTTATTTTATGGAACATTTAGGTTACTTTACAGATTTGATTCATGTCTAATCTGCAACTAGAACATCTTAAAAAATGACATATTACATTTTTTGCAATGCATAATCATTCTAAATTTTAATCAGACTAATAATTTAATAATTGCAGAACTGCACAATTTCTAGGTGATGCTTTTTTGGGTAAATTCTTGCACATGAACTTTTGGAATTATCATGCCTTGATTTATTTTCATTTTATATTTTTGTCGATTTGTAGAGTGATTGAGATGAACAACATGAAAGGCTGCTTATAAAAGAATAATAGTGGTAAAAAGATCATTAAAAGGTTAATTTCAATTTTAGTTTTCTACCCATATATATATTTTCATGTACTGTATATTCTGTATATACAGTGACACACAGATTGACACTCATGTAAAGGATTTAATACATTTAAAATATTTATATAATAAGCACTTAAAACTCCAAAGATAACAATAAATGCTTCAATAGTATTTATTGTATTTTTATATTACTATTATATTTTAATTAGTATCATGAATTTACAGGTCAAACATTATCGTGCTGCCTTTTATAACTTTTAGTAGTTATAGTGACACCAACATTTTGACCGCAATGTGCCTTGTGGTTTTACTGTATTTACCACAGTAGGGAACCGCGTGAATCTTTAGGGTAGGCATTTTTTAAAACCATATCTAAGCAAGTGTTCATACCGACATGTTTATTAACTTACATTTTAGGACGCATGTCTGAAGGCACTCGTTTTCCGTATTAAATCGATTCTCATTACCGCCACAACCGCCATACCAGAAAGGGGAGCATGCACCGACTGCCCGATTATAATACCATCTTTGCAAATAGTTCCCACAAAGGCTACCGAGATCCACATCCAACAGGCATTGGTCTGCAACCAAAACAAGCTCATTTATAGTGAAATTTACTAAGTCATTCCCTAAGTTATTCTTTAAAGGCTAGTGAGAAACAACAAATAATATTTCACGCAAGAGTTTTTAAATAGCACTGGACGATTATTTGGACATGCAATATATTTGAGTATGCAATCCTAATGTGTTTTATTTTTCATTAAAACCTGGGACCCACGTGTTTTTGGATCATGTAGAACAAGAGAACTATGCCTTGAAAAATAAACTCACCATTTATTTCCTTGAGAGTTAACATGTAACACCACACTGGAAAACTATAGCAGTAACATATTTCCATAAGACATTGACGCAGTCACTGATATTTTGCCGTTGTGACACTGTATTACAAAGGTAATTCTGGCTCTAACCAGAAGCAGAAGTTGCAATTGCATCATACAGTATCTCAGTGAGATGCACCCTCTCAGTCTACACATCGCATGAGCATGTCTGTGCCAATTCCACGGGCCGGACTACTCCTGCTTCATACAGGTGAGGAAGCAATAAAATTGAATTCAAAATATTCTGCTTCAAACAGATCTAACAGACCTTATAAATAACAACAAATCTGTATTATATTTTAAAAGGTATCATATTTAACTAGTGTCATGTCAACAATCTTACCTGTGTTTTGGTTATGTGGGACTTTTTTATTTTACTACAGTAGGTACACAGCCCGAAATGGTGTGAACGAAGCTTCTTAGATAAGATGTTTGCATGATACCCATTGCTATCTCTCAATTAAAACAGCCATTCAGTATCTACCCTTTAAAGAATGCAGGCATCTTTTACAGGATATGAAAATTATTAGAAATTGTCGGTGTCCTGTCGTATTCTTACCTGTATCTTCCCTACCTGTACTTTCTTCGCCTCCAAAGAGGATTTCTTCCACAGCTCTTCCTGTCTCCTCATACTGGGGGACCGTTTCCTCTTGGGACAGCTCTGGGCCTGCTGTGATCTCTTCCTCTGGCTCCGATTCTTCTTCTACTATGGATTCAGACTCCTCTGTGTATTCATAATATTCTTCCGCAGGAGGAGGTGTTTTTGGTTTGATTCTGTAAAATCAATTATTAATTAAAGTTCCTTGATTTCAAACCACAAACCACACATTTGTTTTGTGTTTTTTTTACGTGAGGCATGATTTTGTGTTCATCCGTGATGTGAAAAGTATCAGGCCGGTCAGGAGAAAGTCAGAAACGTACCTGTCTATGGGAGGTGTCTCCAGGATCTCAGCCTGCTGCACAGGCTCCTGGATATTTGCACATTCCCTTCGAAGAGCAGGTGGGGGGTAGCTATTGACTCCAGCTGAGATGATAGAAGAACAGTCAAAGACCTGGTAAACATGCTGACATTTTTCATTGCGCCCTTAAACATACACCCAGAACACACTGATGCTGCTTCGTATGAATTCCACAGTATGTATTAATTTTAGTATTTGGTAAAGAACAAATGTAAGCTATTTTTATAAAAAATGCAAAATATTTTTTTATGAATAAAATTATAACAAGTTATAACATGTAATATTTATCTCTATATTAGGGCTCTGATCAGAACAGCAGTAGTGTTTATGTTTTCTTTACAAAACCTGTGCATGCGAAATAGGAACTTTCTGTTTTGCACGACCTCTGGATGGAATGAGGCGACAAATTGAGTGAGGAAAAAGGCTTCAGTCCCGTCAGAGCCTTTGGTTATAGACTTGTGTCAGCAGAAATACCCATTAGCGCCATTAAGAGTTTAATCTCTGGGAATCCATAATAACAAAATAGATAAGGTATTAAAGAATAGTAAAAACTGGATAAACTACGAATTGAAGCTGATTTTAAACTAAGCGTGTTTTCTAAAACTGTATAATATCCTAGTTTGACACAGTTTTAAATACCTTAAAATAAATTGATACGATACACAAAAGCCATTACTGCTGTGCAAATAAACCTGACTGAGACTGAGATTTAAGCAATCCCAATAATTAAATACTTGTCATAAATAGCAAGTGTAGAGGACACATGTTTTAAAATGTTGGAGGATACTGTCCATGTGACTTTTTTGTGACTGTCAATAACATTTAAGACTCTGGGATCTGCTAACAAAGTCAACCAATAGCAGTCCTGCGCAAAAAATAATGAAATGAAATAATAAAATTAAGCTACTGTAAGTGCAAATCCGTTCAGGGCTGACAGGAGGGATGTGAGCTTACAAAACAAACTACCCTGGGATACAGCAAGACACATTATTTCAGCTGGTTTGGAACCTTGATGCCATCCAATATGCAAGTTGATTGGCAGCAACAAAACGAACAAAACCTTCCTATGTTGTGACATGAGAATGTGCTGCCTGAGGAGACATAACTTACTGCTCAGGACGCGGAAGAAGGCTCTGGCGAACCGCTGGGCGAATTCTATTTCGCCGAGCTTCGCCTGGCCCAGGTGCACCATGTGTTGCTCCAGGGGGATGCTCGCAAGGTCTTCCACCTGCGTGTCGTTATAGTCGCTGCCCACCGAAAACGCGAGCACGGCAACGCCCTGACACATCGCTCGCCGGGCCACGTAGCCCAGTCTGGCCCGGTCCCAGTAGCTCGTCTCGCCTCCGACAAACGCAAACACCGCCTTCGCCTTCCTCGGCCGCACGGCTTTGAGCAAGAGGTTGTTGATCGCCCATTCAACCGCGTGGCCCGTGCTAGAGGAGCCCCCGAGCTGCTGCATACTCTCAGAAATGTGTCGTTTCATCAAGTTCCTGCTTTTAAACTTCAGCAGGTCGAATTCCGTCCTCACCGGCGCTTGGCCTCGCCGTGGGGGGTAGTTCAGTGTGCTGTGCTGCACCAGAGCCACCCTGGCTCCCCTGTCGGAGGTCCCTGGCTGGCTGCTAACGTCAAGCTGGTCCAGAATGGAGCTCAGAAGCTCCTTGACACCATCATACTGATCCGTCCGCATGTTCCGGGAGCTGTCAACTACCAGAGCGACGTCCACGTCAGCTTGCAGGGGAGCAGGAATGAGGTTGATCCGGCATGCTTCTGAGGGATTGCATACGTCTGAAAAAAAGAAAAAAAAACTCTGTAAATATGCATTCCTTTATTCTTGTAACACTTTCCAAATTTAACTTGTTATTTGTGTCCGATAGGCTTACCTAAGCACAGAGCACACTGCTGAATTCTCTGGACCTCCGTTCTTTGATTCTGTGGTCTATCCACAACAGACACTAAGAAACTGCCCGTTTCATCGACCTGTGTAACAGCACATGTTGCCAAAGGACAAAGAATCTGAATTAAGTTGTGCTTCTACAAAGAAAGGATGTTTTGCCGAGCCCGACAAAAAAGTCAAGCTAGTCTATACATGTGGTCTAGGCTTCAAATATTAAATATTACATATTAAATATTCAATTGAAATTGATTATTTAAATTGAAATTACTTAGCTTATCATACTGAGGGTGTGGGATGCATAGGCAAGTTTTAATTGTACCACACATTTTGATGAAGTGTAAAACCTGCACTGCCTTCTGGTGCAAAACAGAATATCAAAGTTACTGGCACACAAGTAAGCACACCTCCATGTCGGGTACTGTTACTTTAATGAAATGTACCTAAACATCCGCAGTGCTACCACTGGTTTTGTTATAATGACTCATTGTAAGACATGGAAAGTCTTCGTCTCAGGAATGGAAAACATTTGACAAACAGCTTAATAAGAATGATGTTTGTGTACCTGAAAAGCCCGTCTGACGTTGGGCACGTTCCTGAAGGCGATGACCACGGGGGTGATGTCCAGAGCCTTGAACTCCAGTGCTGCTGTCACAATAGGAGTGGCCTCCTGCGATGCTCCGTTGCTGATGAAGATGGCCACCTTCCTCATGAGCACACCCTGGCGGACTCGCTTGAACACGTTCCTGGCTACAAATCTCATAGCCGCCCCGATGTTGCGGCGGCTGGCGGTTCTCTCTAGCGGTATGTTTCTTATAGCTTCGATCAGTTGTTTTTTCCTGTGGTAGTCCGAGAAGCGAATGAGATACTTTGTGGTGGAGCTGTAGGAGACAACAGCCACGCGGGCCCCGGTGGGGCAGTTGCTTTCTGAGATGGTCAGATCCTGGAGGAGGTTCACGGCGATGTTCCGCATTCTCTCAAAGACCTGCGGAGTAACATCCTCGGACATGTCAAGGGCAACGACCAGCTCTGTTGGGTACACAGGGCAATCCGTCCTGCCTGGGAATCGAAACCAAAAATCAATTCCTGCAGGAGCCACGTTTGAAAACATCTCTGAGGCAGATCAGATACAGAGAAGAATAAACTCACAGCTGTTCTGCCACTAGAGTCAGCAACACAGCCTCAAGTTTTTGTAAATAGTCTCACACGGGGTGTTAATAACTTAATTGATTAGATGAGTAGTGAAGGCTGTTTTGACACATGCCCACATGGGTGTAATGAAGTTTATGTCTGGTATTTAAAGGACATGGACTGCAAAAGGAATAAAATAAAGCCTCCAGGACTGACGTCTCGTAGGCACTGTGTTATAAAATACAACGATCAAATGACTTTAGTCCTTATATTGGGAAAACATATGAATGGGATTTTACTGTGTAACTGTGCTTTAATCAATATCTTGTAAATGGCTTGTCTGCTTAGTTTACCTAAATGTGTATCCGATAAAAGCAATTACTTTTATGCCAGTACTTATCACCCACAAACTAACCACTAGGAAAGGCGAAAGGCAGATGAAAGAAAGGGGTTACCTTGGGAGCACGCTGTGGACAGAAGAGAGAGATGATGTAAGTCAAGCACAGAGATACAACTTCGAACTCGGTATGTTCTGTTGTTTTAATGAATCAAGAAAGATGAATAACTTTTATTGTGTTCCCTCACAACAAGAGCATGACCACAATATAAGGGTTAGCTGTTTTGGTTTTATGTGTATGCATAATCATGTTTATTTTCATTATAGCTACAGTATATATGTACTTTAGAGTATATTATTGCGTCTACTGCTACATGAAAACTTTCCTAACCAAAAATAAATCATTTCGAAGGTGCCACTTGAAAGATTTCTTTTTACAAACACCTCTTGCCTCTGCCTCCCTTGGTTCTGCCAAATGCAGACTCACTATCTGTGAGGATGCTGGAATTTGTGATTGGTAGAGTGGGTTGAGGTCTTGATACAGTCTGCACCTAGGTCTGCCTGGCATCTCCTGTTACTGCTGGAAATTAAGTCCCTATTTTCTTTCTTAAATCTGTGTGCAATTCTATGAGTTGCCCACATAGCCAGTTGTTTCTGTGCACTGCTTCTGTTTGGTATCTCAAACAACATGCATAAAAACAGATACTCACGACAGTTGTTTCGGATATAGCCGACAAGCTCACAGGGCTGGAATGACAAAATAAAAAAAATATATGAATAGTGAGTCTCACTCAAAATGGCTGTTAAATCTTTTATATTGGCAAGTGAAAATCAGGCACCTACAGTCATTGATCTGGTTCCACTTGGTCCTTTTGGACCCTGCAAAAGAAAAAGATTTTGCAACTTAAAAATGCACAAGTAATTCTCTAGAGACTCTCTTCCAGGATCTACTTTCACATAAAAGTTCTAGACTTCATCAAAAACGATGATGAACAAAAAACCCCATCCAATGAATACTATATGAAGAAGCAGGATCCTCCAGGTTATGTTTGTCCGATATTTATAGTCAAATCAGGACGCTGCAGAAAAGGCAAGAACAGGTCTGTTAAAATTGTACACAACATTATACACTTTCATAATGGAAAAGAGAGAATTGTGGTACCACAGTTACCTTATGTCCAGAAGCCCCAGGGATTCCAGGATCTCCTGGAACTCCAGAACTGCCACTATTACCCTGGAATAAACGCACAGCATGATTAACAGGGTCACCTTCCATATTAAATGCATGCAAGACATTCCTCTGAGTAATTCCTTTAGAAAATGTGCGGTATATTTTTGGAAGCTTTAGCCTAACTTTCAAAAGCTGTGTATTGCTTGTTTTCTCAGGTAGCATTATACAAATATGTTTAAATTTAATTTCAGTTCTTATTATTTCAATTATTTAAATTCTATGAATTAAGAACATAAGAAATATAACAACAAAAGGAGGATATTTGGTCAATCCAGGTCATTTAGTCGGTAGATCTTAAGAACGCAGGCATTGGTGCATGAAGGATCTCAACTTCTTTAAATTTCTCCTTTTACTGGGTCCAGGCTTCACCAGCGGCTCTGTAGAGGTCCATTCTGTTAAATGCTCATCAAAGTCCCTCACCCTTCTTCCACGACTCCCTTTGGGACCTCTACTGCCAGGGGTCCCAAGGTCTCCTTCTTCTCCCTTAAAGCGAAATGAGGGCACATTTATGAAACACACGTTGTTTCAGACTGAATGTACACTTATTAGTTACCCTCCCTTCTACTGTACTTTGACATTTAAAAATATATTCCTACGTAAACTCGTTTTTTAATTTCAGTAGGGCGGTTAGAATCCAATGAATGAGATAGGCGGTCCATGTACAGTATAAGAGGCTATTTTGCAGAACAGCAAACTGGCGTTAAGTTCGAGGCTGATGACGCCTCCCTCACTTTCGTGAGGAATGAGCCAGGGATATGATGATAAAATGTGGTTCAAGGTATAAAAGCTACTTACCTGAGGCCCAGGGTAACCTGGAAAACCTGATTCTCCCTGAAAAAAAAGTAAGCAAAGATCTGTGAAGATGTTGTCTTCTCTGATTCTGTCCATTCTCATGTATACATTTGTATAGGCCTATTGGTGTTGTTAGAGATTCTTTTATTAGTAGTTTATTTTATTGCCATTTCAAGATTTTCTGTAGGAAGAGCATCACTCAGAGTTTTGCCATATTAGTCTCAAATTGCTAAGGCTGGTCAGATGTGTTTTACATTTTTAAAATCACTATATTTAGGTAGGAAATAAAAATAGCCTGTCCTATACTGAAGCAGCTAAGAGGGACAGACCTTCTCTCAACAAAAAGTGGTCAGTGCATGACTTGATATGGAACAAATACATGTCAATGCTTTTAGTCCTTTATAGGTCTGGTAGGTTTTTCATAACATCTATACTGTGTATAGCATTTCATGCAAAATCAATAGGAAAATCTTCACCTTTTCTCCTTTCTGTCCAGGTGATCCATACCCATCTCTGCCATCGATTCCCTGTTTTACAAACAAAAAATATTACATCTTCTAAAAAAACGTTCTGTGTTTTATTATAATAATAATAATTGTCTGTAGTGGACCACAATTAAAACACAGCATCACAGCAGACTTCTGTTATCTCTGTGTATATGAGATACAGTACATCATGTTTTAGCACTTTTTTTCATTGCTAATATACTGTATATAGAGAAATGAGTGGGTAAAAAATGTTATATATTTTTTTAATTTAAATATATTTCCATATATTTTCAACAATGAAAGAAATGGCATACTTCATGAAAAACTGAATATTTTCATGTAAACAAAATGGAGGTAAAAAGAGCAGAGAAAACAAATTTAGATAAAAATAAGAAATTGCTTGCTTATAAATTTTAAGGCACATTGTCCATGCTTAATATTTTAAACATTTACTCTGTTACCAACACTGTGCATTGATATTTGTATTGGTTATGATAACTGTGTGATGTTTATGTTTGGAGCAAATGCTTCCAACGCAAATATAATTTTTTTAAATGCACACTTGATATGGAAATCTAGGTTCGCAGTAGTCCACATCTTCCTGTGCTGAATGAAGATGCCAATGCAAAACAGAAACACATAAATAGGGTTTTGTTTTTGACCAAGACTTCTAAGTTCAAGGGAGCAAAAAGGATCTTACTGGCAGTCCCCTGGGTCCATTTGGTCCAACTGACCCTTTGACTCCAGGGTCTCCCGGCTGACCCTGAAACACAACGACAAACATGAGCAGGAGTCGGATTCTGTGTCCTGCTCATCATACTCTCCAGAATCAACAATCAGAGACGTATACACACATTTTATCACACGCCTGGTGGAATGCAAGTGTTGTGTCAATAAACGAGCTCGAAATAACTCATGTTGAGCACAGGTCACTCCGATGAGCTCAACCTAGAGAATGTCCAATGATGTACTTTACAGATATTATTACGTGTTTTTTTTCAAGCAGCTTACTTTTCTTTCAACTTTGAGATTACATTTTGCTCTTTGATGAAGGGACATACATTGGTCTCGTAAAAAAACAGTCTAAATCTAGTGCTTGATTGTGGTGTTGTAACTGCGCATTGCCACCTGCTGACAGGTTCCTCCTCAACTTCAGATTTTGTAAAACAGTGCAGGTCGATTGACCATTTTCAATCTCATTAGACACTATTTCAGCACCATTTCACCAGAATGTTATATCTTCTTGATCGATTCTTAAGTGATTGAGGAGATCTAGAACTTCAGAAAAACTCCCTGGACATCCTAGGATTAATGCTGTTGCTGTTGTGGAGCATCTCCAGTGGAGCATCAAAGAATAATTCATGATTGCTATCCGGTTAACCAACCAAGTTTGTTTTTAAATGCAACCTTCATTGTCAGTGGGCAAATCAACGCATCCACTGGGTATCAATGAGCTTCCATGCTTTTTTGCCAGGAAAATGCCAGTGATGTGCTTTTCAAAGGCAAATCTCGACCCTAGTATTAAGTGAGCAGAAGATCAACAGAGCACTCCTCAGAAAGGTTTCATGTTGTAGATAAGGCCACCAAGGTCTTGGAGGAGACTGAACTTTCATGTACATCGAAGATCTATAATCCCACAGAGTAAGGGTCTCAACCCAGGGTCATGTTCAAAAGCAGATAAAATTCTAATCATTACCCATTTCTATTTTCTTAAAGTTAAAAGTTCTTCTTTTGTAACTTTTCAGCTGATCCTAATCTCAATGGAACTTCTGCCTCAATACAACCAATTCCTAAATATCTCTTAATTCAGCGGCCAGCTAGGAAAATTACATTCATGTCCTGCAAACTTTATTAGGGTTTGGTGGGTTAAGTCTGCATAAATAGTGAATGTTCTTGTGAATATGTTCAGATTTTCTTACCTTCTGTCCCTTTGGACCTTCATTTCCAACAGATCCTTTCGGACCCTGGAGGCCCAGTTCCCCCTGAAAAAAATTAGAGTTTAATATTAAATCCACGGTTTTAACATCTCCATATTAAACATGGAGGGAATTGCATCCTAAAATCTAGAACTATCAAACAAACAAAACTAGAATTTTAGAAATAGAATATTTGTGATTGTTACTTCATCCATTGCACTCTCTTTCAGAGCCCTGTTCGTGGGTGTTTCTTGTCAGACTATAAGCACAGTTGTACATCGACTGACTAATGCGCAGGAAAGTGATGAATATGGGCAAAAACCTAAATCTGATTTAGGTACAGTCAATGTCTTGACTGATACATTAGTGATTGATTCAAATACCCTCTAATACGGACCCAGTTATAAAAATGTTATTGAAAATGACTACAAGATCCAGCAGATGGAAATGCCTGTTGTAAAACATTACCTGGGCAATGTAGAAATTCTGAATACTTTAAGTGAGTCCGAATGATTCCGGTTCCCATAAGAAAGAGTGAGAGCTGAGCACCAGGTGTGGGTGTGGTGTCAGATCGGACAGTTACCTGACGCCCAGGTAGACCAAGAGTGCCAGGAGGCCCTGGAAGTCCACGTGTTCCCCTCTCTCCCTACATTAAGAACATACATGAATAAAGTCACACGAAAACCTGCACAACTGTAAACTTAGTACATCATTCCTAGCAGACATCCCAGTGCGGTGCTCATTTCAAGAAGAATAAAATTAAGAAGATTTTTGTTGTCTAATAAATCAATATTTTATTATCCTTAATGTTGACCTGTAGCCTTAATTTTCTTCTGACCAGAAAACAGACATTTATTTTCCTTCATTGCAAATTAAAAGTCATAACCATGTGTCAGGCCTGGCTAGCCTGAACAACTGCATTAGGAATAATATTGTAAATTCAATACAGTTTTAACAGTTATATTCACCACTTTACTTTCTATAGAGCATCAAAACATCACAGCAGAGGAGTGCTTTTAGAAATGTAGTTTTTATTACTAATGTAGGTTTAGTAATTTTGTAGGTTTAAGTGTTTTTTGGAGTTGTCTCAGTTGGAAATTAAGCACATTCTCAGCTCATTTATCTGCAGAAGACTTAGAGCAAAGGAACCTTTTATTCAGAGGAGACTCTTCACAGATCTTTAGGAGGAGTTCAGGATATTTTTTTTTGCTTGCCACATAGTTACTGATGAAACAGCTGGCAAAGAGTGACCCCTCACCTGAGGGCCGCTCGCTCCGGGATCTCCACGCAGCCCCGGTGTGCCCGGCTCCCCTCGTTCTCCCTGAAAGAGACGCAGAGAGAAGCCTTGATCTTCCTCTGGGTAAGTGCCAAAGTGCAAAGGAAGCACTATTGTTCACTGCGTCACCGGAGCTGACATATAGTGACTGTTTCTGGGCTGCTTTCTAACAAGAGACACTGCCTATGAGTTATGAAGTCAATAATAAGGTAAGGTCTTTTAAAGACAGGTTCAGTACCTGCCCTGCCACACTGAAAAACATTGCAGCTGATGTTGACAAACGGCTGCATTCGATCCTCAGGACACATTCAACTCCTTGACTATTGACTTTATATCACGGCTATGCCTCTAATCCACCTTTAATCATAGTACCCAACAGCAGGGCAGTCGAGTGGTCATAAAATGACCGTTTTTTTTTCATGACAAGGCCCACCTATTGAAATGCTGAGTCAGATCTTTCTAAACACTTTCGAGTTTTCAATTTTCGTGTCAGCAATCGCAAACAAAACAGGTAAAAATCCATTGCCAGGGATATGGCATTCTGTAAGAACTGCCAACAGGCCAAGAAAAGAATTACTCTACCTTCGACCCAGGGGCACCCCGTCGGCCTTGAGGACCCTACAGCAAAAATGATGAATAGAGTTACTTATCATCATGGTCACTGTCATTATTATGGTCATCATCATCATTATGGTCATTATCATCGTCATCATGGTCACTGTCATCATCATCATCATGGTCATCATCATCATTACGGTCATTATCATCATGGTCATTGTCATCATCATGGTCATTGACATCATCATCGTTTTCATTATGGTCATTATCATCGTCATCATGGTCACTGTCATCGTCATCATGGTCATCGTCATCATTATGGTCATTGTCATTGTTGTTATTGTCATCAATGTCACCCTCATTGTTGTCATCGTCATTGTCTTCATCATCAGCAGCAGCATCAGTATTATTATCATAATCATCATGGTCATCATCATCATCATCATCATCTTTGTCATCATGGTCAAAGGTCAATGGTCTCAGCTGCCCAAACACACATGCTGTACAGTATATAAAAGTCTGCCTTCAATGCTAGTAAAATGTCCAATAACGACATTAAACCTAGAATAAATAAGAACTTTATTACCCTATTAAATTAACCTTTAAACAATCCAGAAACAATGCACATTTGCTGGGTTTACAGTCCAGGTCAGTATTGCAAGACAATGGAAGAGTTAATTAGCAAACAAGACCCCTCACTCTTTTTCCATCCACACCAGCATCGCCGGGTGTGCCATCTTCTCCCGCATCGCCCTGTGGAGCACAGAAAAGAAGAACAGGGGCACCTCTTGAGGGAGCTGGAGGTCACTTGGGAAAACGTTAAAACGTTCTCACTCAAGTCACCACCCCCACCAAAAAAAAACACAGCTATTGGTTGATTTTAATTGAATAATTGGATCTGCGTTCTTCAGCTCTGGTCGTTAATATTCACCTAACATTGATGAACCACGATCTCTGATAGTGTTTCCTCAGAACTGCAGTCTTGTTCTCAATGGGCTCCACAATTGATAAAATAGACTGTTTTGTGGAAGTACCACTTGTATGCAATGTCTTCTAACCCATAACAGTATATACAGTACCTATTTTTCTTTCCCCAAATTAAATGCCATAATCCACGTTAAATCCAGATGGAACCTCATTTCAATTTTCTACCCATGAGCAAAAAGCACCGACTGGCCTCTTTTTCGCCATGTAAGCTACTGCATGTCAGAGGTGTTCACTTGCCATTGAGGTTCACTGGGCTGATTACAGGAAACCTGAGAGCTTCCTGTGAGGTAGATATCAGTAATTGTATCTGTATCCAAATTCAACAAAGAAGCCCAGACCTGCCCAGTGTACTTTTTTACTGTTCCAGACAAGGTACTGGAGGTCAATGAGTTCATTGAAAATGAGTCTAAATTCCAAAGCAATTTGGTTCGTGACACATTTTAAGAGCTTACTTCATACCTGTACACTTGGAAAACAATTCCTGTTTCTCTTTCTGCCTGGAAAATATGTAATAGGGTTTGTCTACCTCTTTATATTAGAACACACCCCAATAGTCACCCAAGGGCAATTTCTGCCTGGAAAGGATGTACCCTTAATAAACTTGTACAGGCCTAGTAGGGTCTTGAATTAAAGAGAACCCCTTGGGCATCAAGTGTGAACCTTCAGAGTTTTTTAAATGTCTTACTCAGTACACATATTAGAATAAAACAGCCTAAACAAAAACAGAAAAAGACAATGAATGCTTCTTATTGGGAGGAGGTTGCAGGCGTAAAACAAAATGAAAACCTTGCTTTTGCTCTTTAATATTCTTTTCAGACTTCTTCTCCTTCGTCCAATGTTTTGCATTTGCCTTGTAAAATTATCGGTCACATGTCGACACATATGGTGGCATTTCTTTTTCTTAATTTAGACTTATTTTTTAGCTACACACGCCATCATTATCGTGGGGTTTCTGCTTTAAACTGACTAACTGAGACTTTCAATATGATGTCCTTTGAAGCTGTGGTTTTTCCAGAAACTGTTTTCATCTGTGGAACAAACACAGATAAACCGCACTCCAGCCATCTGATGGGCTGAAGTTCTGTACACACACCTGTATGCCAGGGTTTCCTTTCTCTCCCTTCGGTCCACGGATGTTATTGTCTGTACCTGAGTCTCCCTGAAACACAGACAAAGCACTTCAGAAATCTGGTGTGAAGAGCCAGGAAGCACACAAACGCACAAACAGTTACACAGACAATAAATAATTAATACAGTAAAAGCATTCCAGACAGAATAGCTACAGTATGAGTCCATGAGTTACAGTAAAGGTTATTCTTCTTACAAGCAGTTTTACTCAGACATGTTTGTGATAATAAGAGGAGTAATGCCTGAAGGAGCTATCTCACAAAAATAACACTGTGATGAAAATATTGCTAGCAATAAAAGTTATCATATTCAGAATTTTTTATTCTAAAACATATTTTCAAAGTTTGTTAGACATTTTATTTTCACTGGTTTAGACAGTACTAATATCTCCTTTGTTCTATCTGCAGTTCAATGTACAATTGGACTGTGAGTACAGTATCTGGCAAAGACAGAAGCAAAGTTTGTGGCATAACTAACAAACATCTGGCATTTGTTTAGAGGAAGGTTAATCTATGGGTGTAAAAGCATCTTAAAAAAACTTCTTGAAAATTGAGAAATGTCATTATTTCTGTGGGTTACTTTTTCGAAGTATTTTTGACTGCGTGTGTCTACAATTCACAAAATTCAACAACGGAAGACTTGAGTCGCTTACAGGGTCTCCTCTAAGGCCAGGCTGCCCTCTCTCTCCGGGTTCCCCTCTCACTCCACTTCTACCCTAAAAACAACAGACAATAAAACCATCACAGCTTTGAGCCATTCCCAGAGTACTGAAGAGATGTGATCTAGACATGAGCACATACCGTATGCTTAATGGACTCTCTTCATACAGTCCCACCTAGGGTACTTTATGACCCTCTATTTATTTAATTAATTATATACAGCAGTACTTCACAAAAAATATTCCACTCTATCCATTTCACAATGCTATAAAGCAGAACCATCTAAACAGACATCTCAGTGACAGCACAATCTTAAAATTCAGCACAATCTTGAAGGTTTTCCTTGCAAGATACACATTTTAACTACATACTGTATGAACTGTATATGCCCCTTTCATTTTTTCAAACTTATTTGTCATGCTGATGAGCCTACTGTAAGTAAGGCCAAAACAGCTGTCGGTGGTTGCTTACTCTGACTTTCTGTATACAAAACCATAATCAGAAATGTGTTTAAACGGTCCTGCTTCCAGCAATTGTGAAAATATACCAGCAAATCAATATCCATTCTCATACTTTCTAGCAGCTGCTTGCTTTACAAAACATATCCCTGAAAGGTGTAAAATAGGGTATACAGTAAATACACAAATGCACAAACATAATGACGATAACATAATTAACATATGAATATACCTTCTTCTTGTTTCTGCAATATAGTAGAGAACCACAGAAAGATGAGTGTACATAGAAAGACAAAACCACCTCTGTATCAGCTTAATAACTTAAATTAATCTTCACTTGTTTCTTTGTAACATACAGTGAGTTATGCACTTTACTTCAAAGTAACTCTCTTCTCTGTTTTGCTCATTTAAGTTTAACATTAATTCCTAAAAAACAAAAGGTAAATTCTGTGGCTTCTCTGTTTGTCACAATACCTCTTATATTTTGGTCTTATTTATTAAAACTGTGTAAATCAGAAATCATACCACTGCTGGTTGTAGCCAAATCACAGCAGAGGCAGACTTTGATCTTCATGGGGATTTGCTGAAAGAGTCACAGTATAATTCATTCCCACTGTCTCCCAAACAAATATAAACATGTTGATAAGGCTGGAGAGCCTGCGTCTCCACCGGGGATTTTTTTGTTTGTGAACCCTTTCTTACGGAAAGTTTATATTTCTCCCACACAGAATAAAACAAGAACTAGACAGTACAAGCCAACAGCATGCCCCACTCCTCTCCACACTTGCACCCAAAGGACTCCTACTGTACAGTACAGCTGCATCAGACAGAGGCACAGCGCTGCAGGAACCAGCAGCACTCCAAGCTTCCATCGCTCAACCAAACCCACGGATCTGAGCAGATCAACGCCACAGTAGATACCGTATGTAACGTATTCCGAGGGAAAAGGGGAGGGAAAAGACCCTGTGCAGAGTCTGGGAGAGAAAACTGAATTCCAAGGCGAACGGAATCCAAATCGTGAGGCTAGAGCGAGGTCGGAGATCAGAAGCGGTAGGTCAGAAATCCAGGGGGGTCACAAGAACAGACGAGGAGTCGGAGTACGTAGGAACCGGAGACGTAGCTCGGGCTGAGGAAACCTCAACAGTGAGAGAGGAGGAGTTGCAGGGTGGGAGTTTAGATAGACAGGGTGAGTGAAGTTAATCAGTGAGTGACACAGCTTGCAGATGACATATATGCACGCTATTCTGATGGTGGGAAGATCTAGCGATGGGGATGGAAGACAGGGGGTGCATGCACAGCACCAAGGTGTTTTTTTTCTACAGCCAACCAAATCTATTTCCGCCGCTGTGAGAGGCCGAGGTCGTCAGTTTAGTAGAAGCCCTCGGGGAAGAGAGGGGGCATATTTTGTTTTCTTAGAGCAGTGGATGAAGTAGGAGAAAGCTGTTTCTGAAACATAATCACAGCTGGACATTCTAAAAACGTGTGTTTGAAGGTGCCTACAAGGCCTCCTGGATGAGAAGGGACCAGGGCCAGCCTCATTAGATGGTGAATACTGGGTCAGAGTTAAGCATGGTCCTTGAAGAAAACTCAACTGAATCGTTCGATGGTTAGGATTTTTGGAAGCTAAACTTATTATAGATGTATCGTACTGTGAAATTCAGCATCTGTAACATTAAGATCCCCATTCCAAATACTGACATTGGCTGAAAGTTTGTAAGTCTTTAGCAAAAAAACATTAAGAAAGGAAGCATGTCCCTTTCTTTTCCCCCAGAAATCCCACGGATTCTGCATTAGCTGTGCAGCTCTCTATGGCCCCTGGGGATAACCTGAGCACACATTCCAAAACGTTGACAAAAGTAAAAAGAGTGCCTTGTACTTTATGGATGCAAGCCTTGGAACGAGCAAATAAGATCCTAAATAGTATTGGCTAGAATGTGAATCCCTTTGTCTCTCCAAAATGTGGAAGAGGGAAGGGAAATACCTGTAAGGCGTTGATCATTGCAGAAAATGAGAGAATGGAAAAGCCGTGTTTTACAGTATGAGTCTTTCAACAAAATTCCAAATCATAATTAAGGATGTAATTATAGGTCTGAAATGCAATATGCAGTGTCTAAGCAGAACATCAGTATAAATCTATATTTGAGAAATTAGGTTTTGTTTAACTGGATGCCAAAATACATTTAGAAATGCCAGTACGGAATCTGTCCCAATACCCTTAAAGGATGAGAAACAGGAATCGCAGAACTGAAAAAAATCAGGCGCATTCATTTTTACTATGGAGACAAGAGCCTTGGAATTTCGAAAGTGTTTACCCGATGGCACAACTGAAGAAAAGCCAGATTTTTTCCATTACAAAATTTAAGGGCAGTAAGGATGACTTGGACAAGTGTATTGGATACCATGATGGAGCACCAAAGTCATTATAAATAGTTAAAAGCTGAAGCAGGCAGGAACTGGGAGGTACTGTTGATGCAAATCATGAGCACAGAGACCTCTTCCACAGTAAAGTCTTGCTGTGCTGGACATGAAATCCACATACTAATTCTTTTCTCAGGAATATGGTAGGAGTTTTCAGTTCCCTTTGGACAGCCCACTGTGAAGACATATGGGAGATTTTCCAGCTCGACCACCACAGTAGTCACTATGCAAACACACTGCGGTATATATATTGCTTTGATCCAGTTTCAAGATTAATAGTTTCCCACTGGAACATATTTAAGTCTGCAGCCATTAAAGCAATCTGTTCAATTAACAGTTTTCACATCCTAGCTGCCTTGGATAGATTATAAGTTTGTGTCTCTGAAAAGCTGTTCTGAGGTTCTCTTCAGAAACCTGACCTACAGCTTCACCTACTAATTTGAAAAAATACAAAGTGCAGTTCCTGATGTTTTGAAAAACGTGCTAATATATCTCCCTGAGGTAAAGATGAAGAGGGGTGGATGTATGGTACTGTACCTGCATTTGGCTCATATTAATGATTGCATGATTGGCATGAGCCATAAGAATACAAGAATTGGAAAACATTATAACAAGCAAAAAACTGGGATAATTTTCAGCATCAAAGTTTACTACAATGCATGAAAAGGACTTTGGACCTCACTGGGAGAATTCAGAAAGCCACCCTTTTAAACACTGCGTTGTTTGAGTCTGGAACTACCCAACCATGTTGAAGATGATACCTCAGAAATGGCTAAATGAGATCCTAAGGTCAATAATCAGCAACCAAAACAGCTAGACAGGACAAATGACCTCCTTTCATTTGTAACCATTCTCCATGTTCTTATGTTCACCCACTTTTTACCAGAAAGCATAAAAATAACATGTCTTTACTGGGCTGCCTGGGTCTCCTCTCTCTCCCAGTGCTCCCGGTAATCCAGCCATTCCCTGTTGAAACAAGACGGAAATCAGCACTAATTTCTCAGGGAAATAATAAATGTAACATTGAGTCACCTGTTAATACAAATATCCTTACTTTACAAAATTATTTTTCTTAGTGTACAATACAAACTTTGCCTGGACACTGAGGAAACAACTTTAAAACTTCTAAAGATTCAGAGAAGCAGTCACACACATACTTTACTATTTGGGCATTACTTTATAATTTTAACACTGCTATGTTTCTAGGATATACAATTGATTCACATTGGATGAATCACATTTATGAATAAAGAAAGCCAAAGTTAAGCTTACAGCAAATCTAACTGAACCCAAAAAAAATCACACAGGCAACTTAATGCACAGGTAAATACACTCATACAGTATGTTAATACACACACAGCAAAGGACGCTTATTTAACATATCTTAGAGTGTTTAGAAAGAAGTAATTACCTGTTCACCATCAACTCCATCAATTCCATGATCCCCATCTTCTCCCTGTTTGAAGACATATTCCAGGAGCTCAAATATGTTCAAATATGTTTTCATAATTTCACCTGGCACACTGGTCTCCTTCCGGAAACAGGCTAGAATAATCAGTGTCTGATTTGTCCCAGTGTATGTGTGTTTGCCCTACGACAGACTGGTATCCCTGTTAATTGGTGCTGCCAGGTTAGCTTGTAATTTGTGCAACAACTTCTACAATTAAATGACTGCCTGATAATGTTTGTATGAATGGATTCACACATTGTAAACTTCGTCCCTCATCTTTCTTCCGTCTCAGTGTTCGCTATCACTGTACTCCCATCTAAAATAAGGCCCTAGACTATTCTGCCCCATTGCTCAGCATCATTTCACTAAACTAGCCACTCTTACATTCAGATTTCCTTGCTCTTTCCAGCTAATCATTCTTCCCCAACTACCATTTACTCTCTTTCTACTCCAGCTGTACAGGCAGATCCTATTTGGCCAGAGACATGGCCTAATCTTCATTACTGTCCGCTTGCACCTCTGACACAGCAGCAGACAGTCTGTTGTTCTTTCTCCCAAATTCTCAGACTCCTCCGCTGGCAGTCTATCCCAGGAGGACTCCGGGCTCCAGCTATGCTAAACTCCTCACCTCGCTCTTATCTGTCAAGAAATGATACGCTGCTACCTTGCCAGGCAGGGCATTGGCATTGGTTAGCACCAGGCACTGCCATACTCTGACAGATACAAACACCTCCCATCAGTCCCGGTCCATTGAGTCTGGCCAATCGACCTACAGTACCACACAGTTTCATTTTCTCAAGCACCCCCCCCCTCCCGGGCCCCTGTGAAACATTGAGTCCCACAGGCCAGTCAGCCAGCTCAACCCATTGCTGCCGAGATCTACTAAGACCTCCCTCTCGCTCTCCTCCCTTCTATGCTGGAGCTAAGACACAAAACGGATCACCCTTCTCCTCTTATACAGCCTTCTATTAAGTCAAGGGAACGTCCAGTTCCACACAAAGCTTCTCCTATCTGCTCCTCTCGCTCCTGTGGAATCTCCCTCCCTCTAGAGCCAATTATTCAATTAGAACAGGTGTGTCTCGTTTTCACCTGCTTTTCTCTTATGTACAGGTGCCTTTCTTCCAAAGCCACCTTTCAAAATCTCTCAGAGTGGTCTCTCTATTTATCTACTGTAATCATTTTCTATCCTTTTTTTTCCTATCCTAACTCCTTCCAGGTCAGAGGTATTTAATGTTCCTTTATTTTCTCTTGGCATTAAAAGAGTTAATGCCTTACCCGTTTCAAGATTTATTTTCTACAAGACGTATTGTTGTATTTCCAGTAACTTTAGTACAGATGATGCCGATATCAAAGCAAATGTATCAGGGTTTAAAATTCAGCTACATTTGTTATTTGTCCAGTCCTCCCATCTAATGGTGCAAAAGTGAAACTGTAGTTGAACAGACACCATCAGTGTTAATGAATGTAAACAGGGGAAAGCAAGAGGAACGTCACCCTTGAATTTCTCTAGCATCCTTTATCATTGCTTTAGAGACATGGCTCTGTTTAAATGTATTTTTATTGCAAGGTAAGAAAGGTTTTTCTTTGCATTCTTAAATTAAATTTAGTTATTTTAGTAATGAAAGTATATGGGAGTATGGAATAGGTATTACAGCCATGTCCTTGAAGCCGATACCTTGATTTCTTTTAAAGAAACAGCTGGATAAGGTTCTTAAGTTAATTAATAATTGAGTTAATTAAGTACCAAACAGGCAAGACAGTCTAGAATTCTAAAATGAGGGTTTTCAGCCTCTTATACTCACCCGGTTGCCTCTGTAACCTCTTGGTCCCTGTTAGAAAAACAAGAAAAATTCATTATTTGCCTTCATGTATTTAAACAATGCAAAAACTTCATCTCTTTTATTTATAATTTATATTAGATTTACTGTATATGTGGCATATGATACAGAAATGTTCCCTAAGGGAAAGTATATTTTGTATATACTGTGCTGTACATACTGTATGTACTGTATGTTCTTGTAATGTGATGACACTCAGCTCACGACTGCAAATACCTACTCCCTGTTGTTTCTTATTGCATGTCCTGCCTTCCTGAATTCTGACCATTTTGAGTAAACCCTCTTTTACTCGGGGTAGCTGTTCTTTTTAATGTGAACCCTAACCTGGCTTCTCGTTATCTCGTTATTTTGACGTGTAGAGATCTTACACACCGCAGTTCGGTTTGGTTCAGGTCAGAGAGATTGACAAATAAGATTCAGGTTTTAGAGTTCAAACAGCAAAAAAAGTCATAGTGCAGTAATTCCTGTCTGCCAGTTCCATAGAACTACAAACACTAAGGTTTCTATTAGCCAGCCTGTTCGTACTTCAGTCAAAAAGGCAGATCTTACCTTTATGCCTCTTTTCCCAGGACATCCCTCAATACCCTGTGTGCCGTTTAACCCAGGAGTACCTCTCTCTCCCTGCAAAACAACACGTTCCTGCCGTCAAAAGCTAGATCTGAAAATCCCATATTATTACAGAATTTAAAGCAAGACAAGTTTTGTTAAAATTATACAATTCACTGTTAAGACTGGATTTAGATTTAATTGTGTACACTTTTAATTGAACCATGATACTAAATAAAATATAAACAACAGATGAGCAACCAAATACATTCCAAATTAAATATGTGAATCTCCACAAGCTCTGCTTCATCCTCTTTGAGTGTCTACATCTGGAAGCTCAGGAAGGAACTTGTACTGCAGGCAGTAGATATCTAAAGCTTTGATAAAATAAATTCCACCCTTCCAGTAAATATAAGAGGTATGCACTCTCTGACATGCACATAACCAGTCTTGAGAAGAGGCACACTGCGAACAAAATGTGATTTACTGGATTATAAATAACCATATCTTATGATTTATAAGTCTTTTTAATATATATAATAAGTCTATATTCCACTGTAAATACTCTCTGGTACAAACTGCTGATCTCAAGGAGTTTCTAAAACTAACCCGCACAGATGCTGCATATTTAAAAAAACGTATTTTACCAATTTGTGAATTTTATTGAAGTGATACTCTAGTACATATTATAAACCTTTTTATCTTGGAAAGGACAGATAAAGCAAAACGTGCGACAGAGTTTAATAAGGTTGATCAATCAAATTAGAAAAAAAAGTTTCCTGGATGGATTACTCTTTTATTTTATTGATTCAAAAATCTCATGGTATAGAGTAAGTCATTCTAATTTGATATCACCCTCAAGCACTGTAAGTAATAAAGCTTTCTTGAGCAATGAATCAGCATTCACAAGTATTTTATGTCTCAGAAATCTACTTACAAATCCCCCTTCATCACCAGGGTGACCGGGAGGTCCTTTTGTGCCAGGTGAGCCCTGTAATAACAATTAAAATTACGCTAGAAGAAAATGGAATAAATTCACTTCGACAATGACAAGGAATCTGTCACTGCTGAAATATTAAACACTGAACTTAAAAACCTGACTGCAAGAGAAGTTAATCATATGTAAAAAACAATGAATGGTAACAATGTGACATTCAATCTTATGCAAATGTGCTGGAAGGCTTTTTTATGCTTTAGTTCTTTTCAATAATGCTTTTATAGAGCCTTTTGGCGACCTCACAAGAACATGAAGCTGTGTTACAGCATTATACACGAATAATTTGCTACAGCTGAACCCAGAAATGCTGTTAAAATATTGTCCTCCTATAAAATACATTTATAGAGAGGCGAGATTACCAAGATTCATTGTGATGACTCAATTATGCTAGGAATTATCTACTCAAACAAAACAAAAATCAACACACTGCTTTTTTCTGTAGACGCAGAGCATGATAGCTGAAAACGTGGAAAATAAGTAACTCACTGCAACATGCCAAGCTGCAGCTGCAAAGCATTAAATTTACATTTAATTTAATTAATTTTAAATACATCACCAGTCTAATACTCTATACACAAATTCAAATCAAACCATAAAAGGTACATTTCTTCAAAACCTGTAGATAATTGCAGATAGCTATAACGCACATTTTGCAGACACACTGTATATTGCAAGCTGACATATTTCAAGACCCCTCTGCTAAAAGAAAAAAACGAATCACAGATTAGAATAATGCACGTGGCTATTGACAAACTTGTATTTAATTATTCCTTAATTCACAGTGACTTTTTTGTATCGCTACAATACAATTCACAGTGACTTTCCTGTATCTTGACCACTCTTGACCTCTCACCTTGATTCCCAGGGGTCCCCTTGGCCCACGCAGGCCTTCCTGCCCCATACATTTACACATGACATTGCAGCACACCCTCTCTGCGATGGTGTCCTGTAACACAGGGCAGGTGAGATGTTCAGACTATTACAGAGGCAATTCCGGAGCATGCTGGCACAGGTGAGAGAACAGGAGTGTTAAAACACACACCCAACACTGCTATCTGCAGGGAGGACTAAGCTCTTTCCTGTTGAAAAACGAATGCCTATAGGACATCAAAATCTGCTAGCTTCATTTACTTTATTCTTTCAGCTTTCTGAAGCAGAATACCAGGTGAAACCGCTGCCGTATATTCATTAATTGTCGTTGACAGCTGTCTATAGATTTTTTTCCCCTCCCTAAGCACTAGCTTAAATCTTCAACTCGCAAGCTAAAACAAGAAACTAAAACTGGGGAAAAAAGGGACATTGGTTGGTAGCCTTAAATCAAAGAAATGCATTTAGAGGACCCGAGGTTATATCTGACTGCCAAATTAAATACTGTACATGTGCATTGAAAGAAAGATGAGATGTCTTGTCATGAAAACCCGTGAAGAGCTTCTCTTTCTCTCTCAACAGCATCAAAAATCCTCAAGAAGGACAGGATCTAAGTTAAAGACATGCTTGTTTCAAATAAAAATGCTTTACAAGATTGTTTGGAATCTTGTCAATGCAATTACAAGAATGTTTGTCTAATGCTAAGCTAAGTCAATGCTGCAGACTTTCTGTACCAGCATGAAGCTCTCTAACTTGATTAACTCTAATTACAGAATCGATATGGTCCAATCTTAGTCTGTAACACATACAGGTATGATAGGTTCAGGGTCCAAGGAGCTACAGTATCACTATTTCACCTCATGAAGTCAGACTTTACTTGAGGCTTTATGTATCTACTGCTTTCCTCTCACCCCCACATGTGAAGAAGGCTCCACTGCTGAAAGACTGTGCTCCTTTTCTTTACCTTTCAACATGGAATAAAGCTTTACCTCTTCCAAAAAGCAAGCCTGCATTTAAAATATAATCATCCTGACAAGGTCAGGCTGTAGAGGTCACTCATAAAACAGACAAGCATAATCAACTGCAGTGGCAGTTACAGAAAGTTCATAAGAGTACTGAAAAATCAAATGCATACTTACAAGTTCTTTAGCCATTGCACTATTAATGTTGTGCATGTCAATAGCCAGAGGAACTTTATATCCAAACCCTCTTCCAAATTCCACCATCTGAAGATCATTTGCATTTGTGACCCCTTCTAAAGCCACAGTCAGCAATGCATTAATGCCTGTAGAAAACCAGGAAAAATACCAGTTTATAAGGAGAAATCCTAAACTAACTAATGCAATTTTTTATTAATTTCATTTAATTATCTTACAAAAGTCATTTCAAAAGTCAAAATTTTCCTTGAATGGCTAATGCATTTAATAATCTATAATGCCTACATGAAGAGATTTTCCCCCAGTACAACGAAGGTATTAATCATTTCAAATGACTGAATTCTATACGAATAAGCACACTCCACAAAACAAGCTAAATATTTCAATTCTACCATCAGAAAAGTCTGAAGCAAGATAGATGCAGTTCACAGCATCCTATAAAGTGTTTTTTTATTAGACACCACATGACAGATCCACAAATACCAAAAAAGTATAAAATGCCTTCTCATCAGAATAAACACTTTTCCCCAGACTTTCTAGTTAAAAAACTGCAGAGGGTAAATTCACCAAATGTGTTTAAATTCTTCAGGATTTGTGGGTCAGAATCCCAAGGGATTCCTGCCATTTCCTTGCGGTATACCTTCAAAGTTTCACTTTTTCTTCTGAAAGCAGTTGCTCAGGATCTTCCTTGTAGGAGTCCTGGATGTGTCCTACATGAGTCCGTAAGGATTTTTTTTTCAAACACAACTTAAATATTCATATCAGCCAGAAGAGTGTTGATTATTACCTCTAAATCCCTTTCTACATCAAAATGATAAATTCACTGTTTGCATCTCAGTTTTTCTATTGAGAAATATACCTTTAGATAACATTGAAATAACAGACCCAAAAATACAGTACAGTTTTGCAGGACTCACTGTGATGTCTATGGTTTAACCAGTTCAGTATTCTTATACAAATATTACTGTTTAAGGATTCATCTTTTTTATCTCAAAATCTCAAAACAGCTTTCTGGCTGTTCTAGTACAGCTCTTTAAATTGATAAATTGATCATTTCAGTTGCAGTTCCCAAACCATACCTCCCCTTCGGAGATTTTCTGATTCAGTCTCCAGCAGTTCAACATTCTCATCTAGTCCATCAGAGAACACCAGCAGCACCTACAGGAATGATGGAGTGCATCAATTTCAAGGAAGCAACATTTTGCAAGTATAAAGTAAGCCATGTGCTCGGAAGGCTCAAAAGAAACTGTGCATTAAATTAAGGAAATGTAAATACCAAGCAGTAAGGTAAATGTAAAGATATAAGATATGGTGCAATACAGTACTTCATACCTTCTTATTCAAATCTAATCTAATATAATTTAGAGTGACACCGGATTTCTCACGTTAAAATAACTGCACTGACTTCAGTTTATGTTTGGAGTGAATAGCAACTGACTCAACCATATTTTTCATATCACTGAAACAAATGTGACCTTTAGAAATACTAGTACGTGCATAAACAATGGCATCATGTAGTTCTTATCCTTTGGAAATGATCATAAACACAACGCTACAGCTTCCAGACTTCCAGACAGAGCATGTGTTTGAGACAAGACAGGCACTTTTCTGTCACTGTTTAGCCTCTGTCCTTTTCACATGAGGCTTGAATGGTGGCAGAGCAGAAGCTGGACCTTCAGAGACCTCTGATACTTAAGTACATTGAGAAGAACCCAACAGTGGTGTTCCAAGCTCATCCCACACCACTTTCACTGGCAAACCCTCATCAACCGTGGGTGACGAAAAACAAGAAACCATTATTCAAGAAAGGGAATTTACTTTCTGAGCTTCTTTACTCGATGACTGGTGGCTACATGACTGTTTTATTTCTTGGTTATTTAACTGTTTTCTAACAAACCTGAATGTTCTCTGTGAAAGAGATAATGCATTATCTAGGCATGGTAATTCATCATTCACAAATGCAGCCAAAACCATTAAAATTCTGGCATCCAAACACCGAACAGACTGATGTAATCTCCCCTGTCAAAGACAGGACACACACATGTGGTCCATCTTTGTAGAGAGAAACAATTTCACCGCACATACTGTATCACTCACCATTTATTTTTGTGAAGGTTAACAACACACAGTCATCAAGACTACTGTAGTTAGGTGAGCATTTTCTCAACAGCAGCAACTATAGCTCAGCCTATCTCTCATTTAGTTTAGAATTTCGATGAAAAAAAATCAGTCTATCCATCAACATTGATGAGCAATTTACAGCTGACATCATTCATCAGCCAGAGATGCTTGATACGGAGGGGCCAGCTCCTGAACTTTGTTGCTCATTACTCCCATAGCTTTGGGGTCTCCACAGCCAAAATGTTGTGATTCCTTTCTTCTTTTTTCAGATGGAATAAACCTATTACTTTGCAGCCTACGCATGCTGATGCAGCTCCCTACTTGAACCACTCTCGTAGCTCTGATTGTTAGGGAAATTTGCCAGCTTCTCTAGCATGTAAGAAAATGAATAACATCGGAAGTCAATGGTGTTCCCATGAAAAAGTGGTTTATGGATTCACACTTTGCCTTAAATCAGAACTTGTGCATGGGCATCTTTACCATAGGCAAAACTAACTCTCCAAACATGTCAATGACAGCTGTGTAGAAGATATAAAATTAAAGAAGGACAGTGAGAAATTCCACAAATTTGCCTTTACCTTAACGTTGGCAGTTGATTTGCCCTTGAATTTATCCAGAAAAGACTGCAAAAGCTTGGTAGTGAAGTAGGTTGCTTCCATGGTCTGCAGTGTCACCATCACCTTTCTTACGATTTCCTCATTGTATTTTTCAAAATTGGAGTCAAAAATAATCCGGCCGTTTTCACTTATAAGAAATCCTATTTGAATAATAACTTGAGACGCAGACACGCAGTTGAGGTTGTCTAAGTAAGACATTTGGCGAATTAGGCCAAGGAGCTGTGCTTCAAGCTTCCGCTGGCTACTCAATAGTCCTGGAAATCTGCCTCTTCTGGAGATGTCAAATCCTACAGCAATATCAATCGTGCAGCCTAAAAAAAACAATTAAAGTCACTTTCATTTAGTGCATCAAGAGTACTGTGCACTGTTCATTTTAAAAATTGAGGTTATTACATTTACATAGAAAAGCCATTTATTCAAAATAAATATACATAAAGTAGGACTAAAGAATGTAAAAAAAACAAGTTATTTACATATTTTACTAAACCCAATTTCTGCAACTATTCTTTGCATTTCAAATAAATGAAATTTATGAAACATCCATGTCTTCAAACTATTTTATTTCCTTGACCACAGACATCTTCCTCTTGAATGCAGTAGTCGTTTTCTTGATATAAAAGCCCAAAGGTTATTTGCAAAGGAATGAGATTTAAAACCACCTTTTAAAAAGAAAACACTAAATTTAAGGAAAATTGAAAATACATTGGAAACGAATATTAAAAGGTGAATTGTTGAAATCGCGTGATGCGTACTGACAGACTGTCATCTCACATGAGACTCCTGTTTTACAAACCTTATAACTTCATTTAAAATTGCTCCCTTGCTGAACGTTTCACTTCGTCAGCACTAAACACATTCCCCTCGGACCACTGACCATTCCGGAGGAGGAGATACAGATGTTTGATCTACCTCTCGCGGCCCAAAGGGACACTATATGCTGTATGCAGCATGGGAGTGCAAATGCTTGCTGCAGCTCTGTGACAGATCAATCGAGTAATGCATGATTGAAGTACAGTGCTTTGCCTTCTCAAACAGAGTTTCGCTGCTTAGGTCACTAACTGTAGGTTTACAGACTTATTGCCTGTCGACACACTGACAACAAAACTGTGGTTAAAATAAAACGGTGACGACTGTCACCAGACAGCCGCAATCTGTAGACAAACTTGAATGACATTGATGACTTCAGGACAAAGTGCAGCTGTGCCTCTAACATCCTGTAGTTAAAAAGAGATAATACTGTCCATCATTGGCTTTCAGCCTGGATCTGATAGATCTCTGTGATGGAGCACTCTGAGGCTTTGTTGAAGCCTCTTCCTTCTCCTCAGTAAATTGGACACACCTGATTGGACTCCTGTGGAATGGACGTCCACAGGCACAAAAGGGATCACCTGATTGACCCTGTGCTGAATTGGGATGTTCTTCAGGAGGAGCAGCAGTCACTACACAGGGAGCTGTGTCTGAGCTCTTGCAGTTCATGGAGGGAGAGTGTGTCACTTGTATCCTGAATTACAGAGAGTTTATACAGCACAGAAGTGTTTAACTTGCTTTATTTTATCAAAATACCACTGTGCTTATAATTTCAGCTAATTTTGGGAAACCCGGTTACCAGCTACTCGTTCTATGTTATCCTTACCCCGGTACACTAATGCTGGTACTGCTAAACTTTGTAAGTTTAAGACAACCTTTGCCTTGAAAATCACCAATAATTAATCATCATCTGCTGGCACAAGGGCTTTGAAAGAAATGAGCTACCAGCTGCAGAATAAAAGTAAGGGGTTTTTAGTTATGGCTGACGAAAAACAACATAGAGCTCACTTACTGGTGCTAGGCTCATCTCCTGGATCGCATATGTTCTTGACAACTCGCTTCTTTATTGTCTCAAGCTCATTGAAATTTTTCACTGTGAAAAGCCTGTCATTGGAGCCCGCGATCTGCTGAAGCTTTAGCGCGTCAACATATCCGATGCTGATGACAAAGATGTGAATGTTTAAGGCCCTGAGCTCTGCTGCTGCTTCCTCCACTGGATCAATCGATTTTCCGTCAGTGATCACAATGAGGTTCTGAGGCACGAACTGTCGGATCCTGCTGCCCGCGGAGGGCTCAAAGAACGAACGAATGAACCTCAGCGCTTTGCCGATGTACGTCGATTGCTTCATCTGCTTCATCTGTAATATCCTCTCCTTGATGGCGTCTTCGCTGTCAAATTCACTCAGATAGAATTCCTTCTGAGGCTCTGTGCTGAATTGTGCCACGCCAACTTGAACACTGGTCTTGCTGATTCTAAAGCTCCCAACTATGTCTTTCATGAAATTCTGCATCGTCTGGAACTGTCCTGGGTTGATGCTCCCTGATCCGTCGATCAACATGACAATATCTGCCTCTTTGGTTTCGCATGCTAGAAGGACAAAATATAATATTTTTTTTTACTAATTTCATTTTTTTATTTACAAATACAGAGTTCATCTTCAAAGACAAATTGGAAAACCAATTTACCATAACGTGAAAGCTTTGAAATTGACTAGATTGCAATACTGTACCTTTTATACAGTATTAGATCCCACAGTTTGTGGTACACACATAAAATGAATGGAACTGTAGATTTTGGTCATCTTGTCAAAAAATGTAGGATAAGGATTACTGTAGGGTCTGTTGCATACATAAACAGTTAACTGAGTACATACAGTATGTGTAATCTAAAAGACATGCCTGCCTACCTGGTTTAGTGTCATTACAAAGCTTCTTGGTGATATTTTTCTGTAGTTCTTCGAGACCTTTAAAATTATTCACATAGAAAACCTTTGTTTCATCTTCCGTCATTATTTTCAGTTCTTCTTCAGTTGCGTTTTCCACCCCTATACCATAAATGCTGATTCCATCCTCTCTGACACGCATTGACGACTTAGGAAGCTCATATCGATCTGTAGCTTCACCGTCAGTCATGACCAGCAGTATCTGGGGAACTCCAGCAGATTTACGGCCACCGTAGGCCTCAGTGAAGAACGTCTGAGAGAACTGAAGGGCCTTGGCCGTGTATGTGTCCCCACCATCTGCTGTCATAGCAGCAATGGCGTCTCTCACCTGCTGTTTGGAGTCGAACTGGTTCAATCTGAACATTTCAGTAGGCGTGGTGGAGTACTTAATTGCTCCAAACCTGACTCTGTTCTTACCAACGTCCGAGTTATTTACCATGGCAATCATGAACTTCTGCATGCTCACAAACTCGCTGGAATCAATGGTGGTGGATTCATCCACGAGAAAGATCATGTCGGCAACTTCTGTCCTACATTCTATGTAAAGTTAAGAGAAAAGAAATCAGGTTTAATAAGAAACAATGTGCAGATTTAACTGAGTATTTATCTTAGATGCCATATACAATTTAAGAACAAACAAATGTTATAAGGTATAATGGAAAATGTATAATAATAGGTACAGTATAATAGCAGGAAATTATATGTAGCAGAAATGTAAAAAGTTTAAATACTTTATTAGTGAGGGATATAAATTCAAAATAGATTGGAGTAAAACAAAAATATGCACAAATACTAACATTACATAAATTCTACAAGTAATGCATTAAAGATAATACAGTAAAGGGGGTATTGTATCTGACTGAGCACAGTTAAAGGTAAAATACAAAATACATTATTTCAGAAGATGCTCAGTTCGTCCTGTTATATGCTTTGCTATATTCTGTAAGTACTGATGAAGTCTGGAGAAATTCAATAAACTAGTTGTTCATCTGATGCCTGATGAGTTTTGCTTATAGAGATGCCAAGAACATACTGTCCAGATTAGTCTGGAATTGTTCAGGCATCTCCAGAAGCAAAACTCGCATGGATCCAGATTTGGGATGAACTCTACAGTGACATTTTAACATATTACTCTCAACAATGTTTTGTTGCAATGTCACTCCTGATTCCTGTTAAGTTTTTCACATTTATTTTCTTTAAACCTTCACGTTGACACAGAGTAACGGTGATAGTAAGGTATTTTGTTGACAAGAGCTACTCACCAGTATCTGGGTTACAGATTTGAAATAGGATGTTCTTTTCCAAGAACTGAAGCCCATCGAAGTTCTTTGCCGAGTGAACTTTGTCTTGAGAACCACTGATTTCCACAAGCTGAGTGTCGTTGGCATTCATTACCCCAATAGTATGGATGATTATTCCCTTGTTTCTCAAGTTCTGGGCTGGCTTGGCAACCTCATCCTGGGCCTCTCCATCCGTGATAACAATCAAGAACTGTTTAACAGTCGACCGCCCACCTCTTGCAGCATCAAAATACTGGGATGTAAATTTCAGAGCTTCCCCAGTTAGTGTCCCACCACCTAATTGCTGTATATTATAGATTGCTTGCTTTATTCCGCTCTTGTCTTCGTATTTGTTGAGGGGAAACTCTTCCTGTTGCACACTGCTAAACTGTAGGACCCCTACTTGGACTTTATCTGCACCAATGTCGGATCTGTCAACCATTGATTCCATGAATGTTTTCATTTTGGAATAGTCGTCTGGGTGAATGCTCCCAGAACTGTCAATCAGAAAAATTATATCTGCTTCCATTGTCTTACATACTAGTAAAAAAAAAGAAAAGAATGATTAACTTCTCATTTTTCTCTAACCAATGACTTGCAACACATTAATTGTGGGTTGTTATTGGTTTGCAAATTGATGTCCAAGGGATGAAAAATACATGTTTTTGACTTTTAACCATCAAACAATAAATATATCTTACATACATCATTAATCATCTGCTGTCACTTTTTACCTCAAGCAATATTTCCCATATTTATTAATTCCACAGTTCTTATTTATTTCTTGTTTTCTTGATATTAATTTAACTGTAAGTTACAATCCAAAACTATTAATAATATTTTTTTCTAAGAATCAGACAATTCCCGATACATTTTATTAGGTGATTGTGCTCTTGAGAGAAAAATCATTTCAGAAGTTATAAATATTAATGCAACTATGGATTTGCTGAACAGAAGAATAGTTCTGAAGAAATTTTCAGAGCTTCAGTATGGAGGCGTTTATTTCACTGTCTAGATCGCTGACCATTCTAAGAGATAAACCATCTAACAGTTTCCTGGCAACCTCAGACCAATTTTATTACAAGCATAATTTGACACAAAAGACACAAAAAAGCCAAGGCTCTCTAAGCAGTAACATTATCCCTTTCATTTCTACTGACCTTCCTCAGAGCAGAGTTCTTGGGCTACTTCATTCTTAATAAGCCTCAACGAGTCAAAATTGGAGACGTAAAACTTCTTGTCTGGTGATCCTGACATCTCCAAGAGCTCATCTTCATTTGCATCCCCAACTCCTATAGCGTAGATCATGATGCTTTGTGCCCTGAGCTCCTTGGCAGCATCCACCACTGCGTCTTGGGACTTCCCATCTGTGATGACGATGAGAAACTGGGGAGTCTTTCTGTTGCGGCTGCTGGCTGCCTTTTGGAAGAGGGCGCTCATCGATCTCAGTGCGTCTCCTGTCTGGGTTCCCCCTCCCAGCTGTTGGACCCTCTCTACAGCTCTTTCCAAATCTTTCTTGTTGGTGTGCTCTGTTACAGTGAACTCTACTGTAGGTGTGTTGGCATATTTCACCACCCCAATCCTAACACTCTGCGGTCCAATTCTGAACATGCGAATCATCTCCTTGATGAATTTTTTCATGTCCACAAACCCCAGGGGATCGATGCTTCCAGAGTGATCAATTAAAAAGTAGATGTCTGCCTCTTCTGTTTCCACGCATCCTGTACAGCCAAAGAGCAACGGATATTAGTAAAAGAACCAGCTTTTAGAGCAAAAGCAGAAGAAGTCACCATTAATCAATACGGTTGCACTAAGTCCTCATTAGTAACAGTAAATATTTACTGTACTTTTCTTAGGAAATCTGCTTGTAAAACTAGTTTGCCATTCACAGGGTATTTAGCCTGGATTTATAGGTCAAAAATGGAAGCCTCTTAAACTTAATATTTTCTTCTTTTTAATGTTTTGTTTAAAGGCAGGGGAAAGACTTTGAAATGTGCAGAGTATTCTGTATTTTACATTTTTGTTCTGCACTGCAACACAAATCTTAACTGACCAGAATTTCATAGATCAGCTATTACCTTCTTTAAGGGAGTAGATCACTCTTGGAGCAGCAAAGGCAATATTGATTATTTCACTGCAAAGCAATTTCTGAAGGGACTTTTCCACAGAGGCCAGCTTTGCAAAGCTATCAACGTTGAAAACAAACTTCCTGGATGGATAGGATGCGATCTGCTTTAGCTGCTTCATGTTGGCCTCCTTGATCCCCAGAGCGAAGACGGTCACACCAGCACGTTGGAGACTGACCGCCGGGCCGCTCACGTTGTCTTGGGATTCGCCATCGGTGATCACGATGGCGATCTGCTGCACGCCTTGGGACCGGCGACTTCCCCGACCTTTGACAAACATGTTCTGTCTCGCAAAGTCTAAGGCTGCACCTGTATTTGTGCCACCGCCTCTGTAGGGCAGGGTTTTGATGTATCGCAAAACCTCGGCCTTTTCTCTAAAGCTGTTCAGATACACCTCAGCTCTTGGGGCGTCGCTGTACATGACGACACCAGTCCTCACTTTATTAAGGTCCACATCCAAACCATCAATGATTTTGTAGACGAAGTTCCGGACGGACCGGAAGTTTTGTGTCCCGATGCTGGCAGACTCATCCACAATAAACACAATGTCGGCCACGGTGGCAGACTTGCAGGCTGTGAAAAAGAAGAAAGGTCTTGCAAGAACGTAACATTTGTACAAATCGGATGTGTTTTAAAATGTGAATAATGACTCAATTGCTTAAAGCATAATTATAAACTTATAATCTTAGAAACTTATGGAAACCATTACCTGGGTGGTGTTTATACAATAGTTAAAGGGATCGTGGAGTCATTTACAAGTCCTAAAGTCAATACAAAAACTTAAATCCAGTTCTCAAGTTCAATGATAATCACTCCAATAGGGATTTCAAGGGTCATATTTTTAATAATTCAGATCAATTATATTGAGCTAAATTAAATGAAACGTGAATAATTAAACATCCTATTGTAAGAAACTATCACAAAAACTGCAGTGCGTTTTCTTCGTCTTCATCTTCATCAAGTTTTATTTGCTTTGTTTTTTCTTTGATTAATGAAGTACGTTAAATGCTTGAAACTAGATTAGTAAAATCTTATATCTCAAATCCACTAATTATTTGTGAAAAGGTGAACATCACTTTACCTGCTGGTCCAGTTAATAATCCCAGGTGTGCTTCTTTAGATTCAATAATCCCAGAGACTTCCTGGACTGTTTTGCTGAACACTTGTGAATTCAACTGGTAGACATAAGGCTTTGTGGCCACCACTTCCAGCTCAGTGATAGGTGCACGGGGCAGTCCGATTGAAATCACAGTCACTCCCTCTGCCTTGATAATCCTCGCCGCCCTCTGGATTTCATCTTCTGATTTTGCAGAGGTGAAAACAATGAGAAACTGACGGAATCCCTCAGCAATCCTGCTGCCCGCTGACTCTTTGTAGAAGGTGCGGTGTACGTAATTTAGGGCCTGTCCTAATCTTTGGGCTCCACCTTTTAATCTAAAATTGTTCTTCAGATGATTAAGTACTTCTCCCCTCTTCTCATAAGTATTCAGCAAGAACTCGGTCTTGGTGTCACCACTGAATTGCGCCATGCCAACTCGATGCTGGTTAATGCCAACGTCCAGCTGATTCACTATTCTGGAGATGAAACTCCTTATTTGTTGAAAAGCTGGAGAGCCAAGAAGAGTTGAACCACCAACCAGAAAAACGATATCTGCATAGCTGGGAGCTAAAGCTGTAAAAAAGGTGAATGGGATAAAGGAAAAAGAGTTTCACTCTTGCTTTTTTCAAAACAACACACCAAGGAGGAAAATTATTACACTCAGCTTAGTATTAAGTATCATGTCTCTATAAAATATATGTTTTTAGGAAGGAGACATTTCTTAAGAGTCCAACAGAGGACAAATCTTTAAATAAAACCATAGGTTTTTGAATAACAACTACTAAAAAAGGAGTTAGTTGATTTTCTTCATACAGAATTTTGTTTTGAAACAAAAGCTAAAACTACAATCCATTTTTCAGAAAGTATAGTACTATTTTACATTTGCTAGAACTGCGTGAATTTAAGTTGTTTGTGACTGGAAACTCCGATGAAATAACAATGCTGATTTTAATACAAATTAAATTGGAAATGTGAGTGAATCTGAGGGCAGACGGACATGGGTATCATTTTCATTTTGTCCCAACATGAACTGAAGACATCTGTGCATTATTAGCTGCTGCAGCGACTATTAGCACTCCATAATTAAAAAAAAAATATCCTTACCTTCTTTCTGGGTTCCAATCGAGGTGCAAACATTTGGCAAAAGGCTGGAACTTAATTGATTAAGAGCTTCGAAGTTGTCAATATTGAAAAGAAACTTGTCAGATGGCCTGTTCGCAATTTCCTGAAGCTCATCATAAGCTGCAACACCAATGCCAACCACAAAAACAGTCACGTTCTCCCTCAGCTTTTTAGCTGGCTCCCGGACTTCGTCGGCTGATACCCCATCAGTGATGACAATGACAACCTGCGGGATGCCTAGTGTGGCCCTGCTTCCTGCTTCTTCTGTGA